>NC_091646.1:71589950-71904566 GCF_027580195.1 Bos mutus | reverse complement strand
TCTCAAGAGTCTTTCTCCAATACCACAGTTCAAAAGCATCAATTCTTCAGTGCTCAGCTTTCTTTATGGTTCAAATCTCACACCAATACGTGACTACTGGAAAAACAATAGCTTTGACTAGACGGACCTTTGTTGGTAAAGTGATGTCTCTGCTTTTTAATATGCTGTCAGGTTGGTCATAGCTTTTCTTCCAAGGAGCAAGTGTCTTTTAATTTCATGGCTGCAGTCACCATCTGCAGTGATTTTGGAGCCCAAAAAACTAAAATCTGTCACTGTTTCCATTGTTTCCCCATCTATTTGCCATGAAGTGATAGGACTGGATGCCATGATCTTAGTTTTCTGAATGTTGAGTGTTGAGCCAACTTTTTCAGTCTCCTCTTTCTCTTTCATCAAGAGGGTCTTTAGTTCTTCTTAGCTTTCTGCCATAAGGGTGGTGTCAGGTGTCATCTGTGTATCTGAGGTATTTGATATTTCTCCTGGCAATCTTGATTCCAGCTTGTGCTTCATCCAGCCTGGCATTTTGCATGATACACTCTGCATAGAAGTTAAATAAGCAGGGTGACAATATACAGCCTTAATGTACTCCTTTTCCTATTTGGAACCAGTCTGTAGTTCCATATCCAGTTCTAACTGTTGCTTCCTGACCTGCATACAGGTTTCTCAAGAGGCAGGTCAGGTGGTCTGATATTCCCATCTCCTGAAGAACTTTTCCACAGTTTGTTGTGATCCACACAATCAAAGGCTTTGGCATAGTCAATAAAGAAGAAATAGATGTTTTTCTGGAACTCTCCTGCTTTTTCCATGATCCAGCAGATGTTGGCAATTTGATCTCTGGCTCCTCTGCCTTCTCTAAATCCAGCTTGAACATCTGGAAGTTCATGGTTCATGTGCTGTTGAAGCCTGGCTTGGAGAATTTTGAGCATTAATTTGCTAGCATGTGAGATGAGTGCAATTGTTTGGTAGTTTGAGCAATCTTTGGCATTGCCTTTCTTTGGGATTGGAATGAAAGCTGACCTTTTCCGGTCCTGTGGCCACTGCTGAGTTTTACAGATTGGCTGGCATATTGAGTGCAGCACTTTCACAGCATCATCTTTTAGGATTTTAAATAGCTCAACTGGAATTCCATCACCTCCACTAGCTTTGTTTGTAGTGATGATTCCTAAGGCCCACTTGACTTCACATTCCAGGATGTCTGGCTCTAGGTGAGTGATCACACCACTGTGGTTATCTGAGTCATGAAGATCTTTTTTTTGTATAGTTCTGTGTATTCTTGCCACCTCTTCTTAGTATCTTCAGCTTCAACTGACGAAGAATGAATCTAAAAAATATACAAGCAACTCCTGCAGCTCAATTCCAGAAAAATAAATGACCCAATCAAAAAATGGGCCAAAGAACTAAACAGACACATCTCCAAAGAAGACATACAGATGGCTAACAAACACACGAAAAGATGCTCAACATCACTCATTATCAGAGAAATGCAAATCAAAACCACAATGAGGTACCATTTCATGCCAGTCAGAATGGCTGCTATCCAAAAGTCTACAAGCAATAAATGCTTGGGAAGGTGTGGAGAAAAGGGAACCCTGTTATACTGTTGGTGGGAATGCAAACTAGTACAGCCACTCTGGAGAACCATGGGGAGATAACTTAAAAAACTGGAAATAGAACTGCCTTATGACCCAGCAATCCCACTGCTGGGCATACACACCGAGGAAACCAGAATTGAAAGAGACACGTGTGCCCCAATGTTCATTGCAGCACTATTTATAATAGCCAGGACATGGAAGCAATCTAGATGTCCATCAGCAGATGAATGGATAAGAAAGCTGTGGAATATTACTCAGCCATTAAAAAGAATACATTTGAATCAGTTCTAATGAGGTGAATGAAACTGGAGTCTATTACACAGAGTGAAGTAAGCCAGAAAGAAAAACACCAATACAGTATACTAACACATATATATGGAATTTAGAAAGATGGTAACGATAACCATGTATGCGAGACAGAAAAAGAGACACAGATGTATAGAACAGTCTTTTGGACTCTGTGGAAGAGGGAGAGGGGGGTATGTTTTGGGAGAATGGCATTGAAACATGTATATTATCATATGTGAAATGAATCACCAGTCCAGGTTTGATGCATGATACAGGGTGCTCGGGGCTGGTGCACTGGGATGACCCAGAGGGATAGGATGGGGAGGGAGGTGGGAGGGAGGTTCAGGATGGGGAACACATGTACACCCGTGGCAGATTCATGTCAATGTATGGCAAAACCAATACAATATTGTAAGGTAATTGGCCTCCAGTTAAAATAAATATATTTTAAAATTAAAAAAAAATAAAAATAAAAAAATCTTCTGCTTCTGTTAGGTCCATACCATTTCTGTCCTTTATTGTGCCCATCTTTGCATGAAATGTTCCCTTGGTATCTCTAATTTTCTTGAAGATCTCTAGTCTTTCCCATTCTCTTGTTTTCCTCTATTTCTTTGCTGTGATCTCTGAGGAAGGCTTTCTTATCTTTCCTTGTTATTCTTTGGAACTCTGCATTTAAATGGGTATATCTTTCCTTTTTTCCTTTGCCTTTAGTTTCTTTTCTTTTCTCAGCTATTTGTAAGGCCTCATCCGACAACCATTTTGCCTTTTTGACTCTACTTCCAGGCAAATCGGAAACAATTGAAGAGTTTTCAAGAGTGATGCATCATATCTACATTTACAAAGTCCTTCTCACAGTTTTATAGGGAACAGATTGGAAGAAAGCAAGAAATGGATGCAAGGGGACCAGCTGAGAGTCCCATACAGAGATCCAGATGAGAGCGTGTGGTGACCCAGATAGGGTGATAGCAGTAGGGATGGAGCAAGTTAGAGCAATGCCAGAGAGATGTGGATGGGATGATTGATGGGATTTGCTTGGTGATTGATCAGATGTGGGGGCCAAAGAAGAGGAAAAGTCAGAGTTTCCAGGTTTCTAGTCACCTAGATAGACAGCAATGCCATGTGCTGGGATAGAGAGCACTGGAGAGGGGGCAGATGCAGGGTGGAAGAAAATAGTTCATTGAGTTTGATGCATGTTGATTTCCAGGTGTTTGCAAAACATCCAAACAGATTTGTGGATGTGCAGAATAAAGGATCAGATGAGAGGGCTGCCCCCTGGAGCCATGTGAGTGAATAGAATGGCCCATGGAGAGCGCCTGGAGGGAAATGAGAGGAGATGAGGACATGGCACTGAGGTACCGCAGTCTTTAAGGAATAAGGCAAGGAATAGGAGCCCACTCTCTACCTCATGGTAAACACATAATAAACATTGCCAAAGGAATGAAAGTAGACTGAGAAGAATTGGCTAGAAATAATTAACTCTCTTTGGGATGGAGAAAGAGACACACAGCTTCAGAAAGGAGGTTAAGCTTGAGCTAAACCATGAAGGATGACTAGGAATTCACCAAAAAGACAGGGGAGGGAAATTTCATTTCAAGAGGAGTAAACAGCATGTTCAGAAGTTCAAAAATAGGAAAACTCATGGTCTTTGTACCTAGATTCCTCGATTCCATTTATGTATTTTCCCTTTATGATCTGGCTGTGTATCCTTATTAAATCTTAATATCCTTAATAAATTCTGATAATAAATCTTAACCATGAGTATGAAAAAGCAAAAGTGATGGTGTATTCCGGGAAGATTTTCTGATTTACTGTATAAGTGTCTTACTTTCCTTGTGGATCTGTATTCATGACTCTCTCTGTAACTGAGGGAGCCTAGATTCAGGTGGTAAATACATTTCATGCTGCACTCCAACTAAATGATGTGTTAAGAAGTCAGAGGATGCAAGTGAACTCAGTGGTAGAATGCTATGATTAATTAGCAATGTCTGCCATGGATGACAGAAAGAGGAGTTGTCTCCTCCCTTATGTCTGTCATGCTGGCCTAGACTTTTCCCTTATGCTTTCCCCTCTCCCTCACCATCTAAACCCTTCAGGGCTGAGGATAGGGTCTCATGAATCATGAATTGACAGCTAGTTGTGAATTGGCAACTCTCCACTCTTAAAGGACATGGTCTTCATGAAAGAATGAATATTTGCTGAGAACTTATTTACTGATCAGTCACAACAGTACGTACTATATGCCAGAACTAAAACTAGCCCCTGGAGGTGGTTTAGTCGCTAAGTCGTGTCCGACTCTTGCGACCCCATGGACTATAGCCCACCAGGCTCCTCTGTCTATGGGATTTTCCAGGCAAGAATACTGGAGTGGATTGCCATTTCCTTCTCCAGGGGATCTTCCCAACCCAGGAATCGAACCCAAGTCTCCTGCATTGCAGGCAGATTCTTTACCGACTGAGCTGTGAGGGAAGTCCAAACTAGCCCCTAGGGGTTCCTTATAGGATACATGATTGTTCACTCAGCTACAGACTTCATTGTGTTGAACCAATGGAATAAATCCTAGGTTCAGGGCTCCATGCTGAAAGAAAGCATGGCTCCTTTATTCTCAGAGCAAGGGCAATGTCCATATTTAACTCTAAGGCACTAGCATGCAGTAAGGGTTTGTTTATTGTGAACTAGTTCTATTTTTTACCTTAGCTTATGCTGTGTTTACTGGCCCAGTGAGCACAGAAAAAAAGAGCTGCTTGCTCTTACAAAAACTTGTAAATCATACAAGCATATTCAGCACATTGTAGCATACTCTTTTTCACACAACAACTGCTCAAAGCTTGTTTTGTGTCTGTCTCTTATTTACACTGTACCCCTCCTCTTTCTATTCTCCCAAAACAACCTCTGTATGGGTTCTAATGCTCACTGCAGGACTGTTCAGAGTATTGTGTGGTAGAGGGGAGTGAATGATGAAGAGAGCACCTGAACCCTTAGAGAAGGCTCCAGGGCCAGTTCTGGAGAATCAAGGATGCAATCATTCCTCTCCAGCAAACTGGCTAAGAAATAGGTAATTGTTGTGGGCCGAACACCAGAATTGAAAGTGTGAATCCTTTCAAGGCCTGTGAAATTTGAAGCAGCAGACTGAGGATTTTAGCAGCTGATAGTTGGAAATGGGGAGGCAGAGGTGAGAGAGTTTGGGGGCTGAGATATCCAGAGAGCCTCATGACTAAGCAACAGTCAGGGTGCAAGGTGGTGGTAAAGGAAAACCAGGAGAAGCTGCTGGCTGATGGTCACATCAGCCCATCAATGCATCCCAGTTCCCTGGATGTTGAAAGTCACTCAGTCGTGTCTGACTCTTTGTGACCCCATGGACTATACAGTCCATGGAATTCTCTAGGCCAGAATACTGGAGTGGGTAGCCTTTCTCTTCTCCAGGGAATCTTCCCAACCCAGGAATCGAACCCAGGTCTCCCGCATTGCAGTCAGATTCTTTACCAGCTGAGCCACAAGGGAAGCCCAAGAGTACTGGAGTGGGTAGCCTATCCCTTCTCCAGGGGATCTTCCCAACCCAGGAATCATACCAGGGTCTCCTGCATTGCAAGTGGATTCTTTATCAACTGAGCTATGAGGGAATGTAAAGAGAGACATTATTAATTGGAGCGTGCCGTGCATGGGAAAGGTGTCGGAGCAGGGAAAAATTTATTTAGCAGGCCTAAAGAGTAAATCTATCTCAAGAAAAAGGGTTTGGGGTCTCTGTAAATAATACTTTTATTTGCATATTTTTATTGAAGTATGGTTGATTTACAATGTGTTAATTTCGGGTGTACAGCAAAGTGATTCAGTTATATATATATTCTTCTTAAATTTATTTTTAATTGAAGGATAATTGCTTTATAATATTGTATTGGCTTCTGCCATACATCAACAAGAATCAGCCATAGGTATATATAAGTTCTCTACCTCTTGAACCTTCCTCCTACCCCCTACTGTATTCCACCCCTCTAGTTTATCACAGAGCACCCAGCTGAGCTCCCTACATCATACAACGAATTCCCACTGGCTATCCATTTTACATATGGCAATGCACAGGTTTCCATGCTACTCTCTCGATTTATCCCATCCTCTCCTCCCCCACTGTGTCTCCAAGTCCATTCTCTATGTCTGCATTTCCATTGCTGCCCTGCAAATAGGTTCATCAGTATCATTTTTCTAGATTCCATATTATATTCTTTTTCAGATTCCTTTCCATTATAATTTATTATAAGATATTGAATATATTTCCCTGTGCTATACAGTAGGTTCTTGTTTATTTATTTTATATATAGTAGTGTGTATATGTTAATCCCGAACTTCTAATTTACCCTTCCCCCTATTTCCCCTTTGTAACCATAAATTTGTTTCCAAAGTCTGTGATTCTGTTTGTAAATAAGTTTGATTGTATCATTTTTTTAGAGTCTACATATAAGTGATATCACATGATATTTGTCTTTGTCTGACTTACTTCACTTAGTATGATAATCTCCAGATCCATTCACATTGCTGCAAATGGCATAGTTTCATTTCTGTAAAGAAAACTTTTCACTGCTTTTACTGGGCTTGCGAAATTCAAAACCTGTGGTATAGAAACCTGACTCTGCTGTTACTATTTTCTATAATTATTTTCTGTTTTCTCTTAGGATTTAGTAAAATTCCTTCAGAGAATGGAAGCTACACTAAGGAAAAACAGAGAATGGGGCTTTTTCCATTGTGGGCCTGATTTTTAAAGGGAGAGTGGAAACCCCCCAGAGGGTTAAGCATCGTGCATTCATTTATTCACTCATTCATTGAATAGTTAAGTACTTACACGTGCTAGGCACTGTACTAGGTGCTAAGGATTCAAAGAGGAGTAAGACCTATCAAGGAACTTAGATTCTAATAGATAAGACATTCCTATAAACAAGTAAGTACGTTGCATGATTTTAAATGGTGCAGAGATAAATATGATCAGGGTAGAGAATGGTGTAATAGTTAAGGTAAGTAGGGCTACTTCCTGTAACATATAAACTCCCAAATATAAGGGACAAATGTGTGTTTTAAGAATAGTTAAGAATAAACTATTTCTAACTCATGTTCAGGTTTACTGAGGGTCAGCTTGAGAAGGGAGGCTCTACTCCACAAAGTCATTTAGAGATCCAGGCCTGTTCCATCCTCTACTAAAGACTGTTAAGCATCACCTATCTGGCATATGGGGAGACAGAGCCAAATTGGAGAAAATATACCTTTTTCATAACCATTTTGTGGCAGAAGTAACACAGCATGTGGTCATGTGGCCCCATCAAGATGCAGGAGGGCTGAGAAATATAGTCCAGTGCTATGCTGAGAAGGAGATTTGAAAACATGTTTTGGTGAACATGTAGCTGGACCTCCCCAGATGGAATGCTCAAATCAGTCTGAAAGAAGAGAGGCCAGAGAGTCCTCATAGAAGGCTTGACCCCTGAGTGGATATCTAAAGAGAAATACATTTTGGGTATTAAAGTGAAATAATACTGTGGGGGAAAAATGAAACCTCAGAGGATGAAGCTGGAGTTGCTGTTACAGCCACATCTTCTCACATGGGAAGTCTCTTTCCAGAACTCATTTGACGTAAATCTTTTAACTTTCTCCCACTCCCTACCCACCTTCTTCTTTCTTACTCATTCTTTTTTTTTTTTTTTTAAGTCTCAGTTTAAACATTACTTCCTCTAGCATTGTCTTACCTGATCAGTAGACTGGGGAAAGTTCTCCCACAATGTGGTCCCAAAGTATTCTCTAATTTTGGTGTACTATTTAAATATCAATTTTTTTCTTATACTGTAAGCACCAATAAGGGCAGGGACCATGTCTGGTTTTACTCATCATTGTATCTCTAGTGATTAGCACTGTACTTGTCAACATAGCAGGCCCTTGATAAGTATTTGCTAAATAATGAATCTACCTTCCCAAAACATCCTCTTACAGCACTTTTGTCAGTCATTCCTGCCACTGATCAGTCAACTGCTATTTTATCCTCATTAAGTGCTAGACATTCTTTCGTATACTGGAGTTAGTGATGAATAAAACACTGTCTTTTTGGTTTGATCATAGTTGCTTGTATTCCCATTCCATTGACAGAAGCATAGGGTGGCCAAGTCATCCTGGTTTGCCAGGGCTTTCTTGATTTTAGCACTGAAAATATCATACCTGGGGAGCTCCCCCACCCCACCCCACCCCAGTGCTGTACAATATGGGACTGTTGGTCACTCTAAAGTCAGTTTCTTATCTCTATCCCAGATACCCAGCTCTATACCCAGCACATGATAATTTCTCAATGAATATTTATAGACTGTAGGTGGGTAGGTTGGTGGATGGATGTGACTGTGGATTTGGGTGAATGGCTGGATGGGTGAATGGATATGTTTGCCTTGGGAACTTTTCAGAATTTGGAGGAAAAGAAAAGAGACACCTAGAGATCTCACAACACTCAGGAAAGTTCTGCTGCAGAGGACTGGGAAGGAAGAGGACAGGGAGAACAGCTGGGGGTTGAAAGTAGTAACACTGTCCTTTGGCCACTTGTCTAAATGAGACTGATCTAGAGTTTTCTATAGACCCAGAGGTGAGGAGTGATTGCCACTGAAAGAAATTCCCAGCTAGGATGACTGGTGTCAGAGTGACCTGGCACAAAAAAAGGCACCATTCTGCTTGTCCAGTCTCTGGATTAATATCCTCTGGCTACATTCTCAGGGGAGATCAAGGTATAAATTAATATTTTCAAGACTTTACTTTGAGAAAAATGCAACAAGGCTATTGCATAGATAAGATATGTGGAGAGATTAGAAAACAACCAGAATCTTGTAATAATTAGAGCTAATTATATTTTTAATGACTTAATGGATAAAATAACTCCCTGGTAGCTCAGACAGTAAAGTGTCTGCCTGCAATGCTGGAGACCTGGGTTCAATCCCTAGGTTGGGAAGATCTCCTGGAGAAGGAAATGGCAACCCACTCCAGTACTCTTGCCTGGAAATCCATGGATGGAGGAGCCTGGTAGGCTACAGTCCATGGGATTGCAAAGAGTCAGACATGACTGAGCAACTTCACTGGTTCAATGGATAAAATACAGCTAACAAAACTACAAAGATAGTAATGATGGCCCTATATGTGAGACAGCAAAAGAGACACAGATGTAAAGAACAGTCTTTTGGACTCTGTGGGAGAAGGCGAGGGTGGGATGATTTGAGAGAATAGCATTGAACATGTATATTATCATATGTGAAATGGATTGCCAGTCCAGGTTCGATGCATGAGACAGGGTGCTCTGGGCTGGTGCACTGGGATGACCCTGAGGGATGGGATGGGGAGGGAGGTGGGAGGGGGGTTCAGGATGAGGAACACATGTACATTCGTGGCTGATTCATGTCAATGTATGGCAAAAACCACTACAATATTGCAAAGTAATTAGCCTCCAATTAAAATAAATAAATTAATTTTTTTTAAAAAACTACATTTTTTTCCAGCTCAGATTCCTTGTGGGGATGGAACAAAATTTTCAAGTAATTACATTATAAGTAGCTGTGTATCCTTAGGAATCCATTCTCTACTGTCTTCTAGAATGTCCCTCAGCCCTAGTTCCACCGTTATTCCTCAAAAAAGAGTCACTTTGAGGAAGTATTTTTGGATTCCTCCAAGGACTTGGAGTATTTTATTCATACCCTTATGGCAGGTCTTCTTGAAGAGAACTGTGAGGTATAAATGCCTGTTCTTCTCATTAGGTGGCCACTTTCCTGAGTACAAATACAGATTCAAGTAACCACCCAGCCACTTATTAGCTGTGTGATTTTCAGCCAGTTACTTTTATTTTTTTTAACTTAAACAACAGAAAATTCTTCTCTTACACTTCTGGAGGCTATTAGTTCAAAATTAAGGTGTCCACAGGCTTCATTTCTTCTGAGGCCTCCCTCCTTGACTTGTAGATGACCTGTGTCACACTGTGTCCTCACATGGTTTTTCCTCTGTGCACAAGTGACCCCTTTTCTGTGTTTGAATTTCTTCTTGTGTGTCTAAATTTCCTCTTCTTATAAGCACAAGTGAGTTTAGGTTCGGGCTCCCCTGGTGTCTCAGAGGGTAAAGCATTCGCCCACAATGCAGCAGACCTGGGTTTGATCCCTGGGTGGGGAAGATCCCCTGCAGAAGGTTTAGGGCCCACCCCACCGGCCTTATCTTACCTTCATCATCCCTTGAAAAGCCCTGTCTCCAACTGTATAGTTACATTTTGAGGTACTATAGGTTAGGGCTTCAGCATATGACCGTGTCACCCCGTAATACTTGACAAAGTAAATACAAATTACAAGCCAATTTCACTTATGAACATAGATGCAAATGCTAGTAAACTCAATCCAACAATCAATAAAGTTATAAAACCTTAATACTAGGTTTGTTTTCCCCCCAGAATATTAATATATGGCACTTTTCATATTTACAAAGTCATTCAATTAAATGTGCCAGATTAACTATTGAAAGGAGAACATGCAATCACCTCACTATAAACAGAAACTATTTTATGTCACCATCTGTTCAAGATATGTCCAGCTCTAGTTATTTAACTTCTCTGAGCTTTAGTGTTTTCTTTTATAAAAGGATAACATCATTTATCTCATAAAATTTTTGTGAGGATTAAATGAGATAATATAAGAAACCTAGCATACAGCCTGGCAAAAGTGGGCATTTGACAAATGTTAACTCTCTTCCTCTTCCGCTTCTTTGAGGAAGGAACTGTGCATTTTTTCTGTATTTTTGGATCTCTGGCACAGAGCTTGACACACAAAGGGCCTCAAATGTTTGCCAAGATGAACTGTCAAAGAACCATGGTCACGTAGAGGATGACATTAGGTAAAGGCTCAATGACTTGGTGTAAATCGTGGGAAACAGAAAGAGGAGTCTCAGTTCACTTCAGTCACTCAGTTGTGTCCAACTCTTTGCGACCCCATGAATCGCAGCATGCCAGGCCTCCCTGTCCACCACCAACTCCCGGAGTTCACTCAGACTCATGTCCATCAAATCTAGCACAAAACAATTTGTGAAATTAAACACAAGCCATGTACAATTCATCTATTTCTATCTTTACTGCTTTAGTATTAACTACATTTTTTTCAACTTGCTATCCTGCCTATTTTTAACATTTATTTTGTTGAGATATAGTTGATTTAAGATGTGTTAATTTCTGCTATACAGCAAAGCGTATGTGTTTGTGTGTGTGTGTGCCACTCAGTCATGTCCAACTCTCTGCGACCCCATGGATTGTAGCCCCCCAGGTTCCTCTGTCCATGGGATTCTCCAGGCAAAAGTACTCGAGTGGGTTGCCATTTCCTTCTCTATACAACTGTCTGTGTGTGTGTGTGTGTGTAAAGTGTACATACATATACACTTTTTTTCATATTCTTTTCCAGTATGGTTTGTCACAGGCTATTGGATACAGTTCCCTACAGTAGGACCTTGTTGTTCACCCATCCTATGTATGATAGTTTGCATCTGCTAATCTCAAACTCGCAATCCATCCCTCCCCCAACTCTATTTTTTAATTCATATTTTTTGTTCCAATTTCATTACTGGCATATTTGTACCTTAGCAATTATCACGTTATAATAAAATTATATATTTATACTTTGTCTCCCCAGCTGAATTGTAAATTCCTTGAGTACAAACAATGTGTTTTATTCATCTTTGTATTGTCTGCACCTAGAATAATTCTTATCGTATAAATACTCATTTGACATTTGTTTGGTTTTTTGAAACTGTTGAGCTGTTTTCACTTACTTTGACATATCTATATTTGGTTAGAAACTTCTCCCTAATATGAATCTTGTCTCTTCAACTGAAATGAAATTTCTTTCAAGGGTGGCAACTCTATTTCTCCTATAGGTCCCAGCACAGGAATGGAAACATAGTGGGTGCTAACTGCATATTTAATAGATCAATACATATTTTCCTATAACATAGAGACATCATCAGTTCAGTTGAGTCACTCAGTCGTGTCCGACTCTGTGAACCCATGAATTGCAGCACGCCAGGCCCCCCTGTCCATTACCAACTGCCGGAGTTCACCCAAACTCATGTCCATCGAGTCAGTGATGCCATCCAACCATCTCATTCTCTGTCATCCCCTTCTCCTCCTGCCCTCAATCCCTCCGAGCATCAGAGATTTTTCCAATGAGTCAACTCTTCGCATGAAGTAGCCAAAGTATTGGAGTTTCAGCTTTAGCATCATTCCTTCCAAAGAACTCCCAGGGCTGATCTCCTTAACAATGGACTGGTTGGATCTCCTTGCAGTCCAAGGGACTCCCAAGAGTCTTCTCCAACACCACAGTTCAAAAGCATCAATACTTTGGCACTCAGCTTTCTTCACAGTCCAACTCTCACATCCATACATGACCACTGGAAAAACCATAGATTGACTAGATGGACCTTTGTTGGCAAAGTAATGTCTCTGCTTTTGAATATGCTGTCTAGGTTGGTCATAACTTTCCTTCCAAGGAGTAAGCATCTTTTAATTTCATGGCTGTAATCACCATCTGCAGTGACTTTGGAGCCCCCCAAAATAAAGTCTGACACTGTTTCCACTGTTTCCCCATCTATTTCCCATGAAGTGATGGGACCAGAAGCCATGATCTTCGTTTTCTGAATGTTGAGCTTTAAGCCAACTTTTTCACTTTCCTCTTTCACTTTCAAGAGGCTTTTTAGTTCCTCTTCACTTTCTGCCATAAGGGTGGTATCATCTGCATAACTGAGGTTATTTTTTTCTCCTGGCAACCTTGACTCCAGCTTGTGTTTCTTCCAGCCCAGTGTTTCTCATGATGTACTCTGCATATAAGTTAAATAAGCAAGGTGACAATATACAGCCTTGATGTACTCCTTTTCCTATTTGGAACTGGTTCCTATTTGGAACCAGTCTGTTGTTTCATGTCCAGTTCTAACTGTTGCTTCCTGACCTGCATATAGGTTTCTCAAGAGGCAGGTCAGGTGTTCTGGTATTCCCATCTCTTTCAGAATTTCCCACAGTTTATTGTGATCCACACATTCAAAGGCTTTGGCATAGTCAATAAAGCAGAAATAGATGTTTTCCTGGAACTCTCTTGCTTTTTCCATGATCCAGTGGATGTTGGCAATTTGATCTCTGGTTCCTCTGCCTTTTCAAAAACCAGCTTGAACATCTGGAAGTTCACGGTTTACGTTTTGCTGAAGCCTGGCTTGGAGAATTTTGAGCATTACTTTGCTAGCGTGTGAGATGAGTGCAATTGTGCAGTAGTTTGAGCATTCTTTAGCATTGCCTTTCTTTGGGATTGGAATGAAAACTGACCTTTTCCAGTCCTGTGGCCACTGCTGAGTTTTCCAAATTTGCTGGCATATTGAGTGCAGCACTTTCACAGCATCATCTTCCAGGATTTGAAATAGCTCAACTGGAATTCCATCACCTCCCCTAGCTTTGTTCATAGTGATGCTTTCTAAGGCCCACTTGACTTCACATTCCAGGATGTCTGGCTCTAGGTGAGTGATCTGAAGAGAGCCGTGAAGAGATACCCCACATCTAAGGTAAGAGAAACCCAAGTAAGACAGTAGATGTTACGAGAAGCATCAGAGGGCAGACACACGAACCATAATCTTAGCAAACTAGTCAATCTAATTACACGGACCACAGCCTTGTCTAACTCAATGAAACTAAGCCATGCCATGTGGGGCCACCCAAGATGGGCAGATCATGGTGGAGAGGTCTGACAGAATGTGGTCCACTGGAGAAGGGAATGGCAAACCACTTCAGTATTCTTGCCTTGAGAACCCCATGAACAGTATGAAAAGGCAAAATGATAGGATACTGAAAGAGGAACTCCCCAGGTTGGTAGATGCCCAATATGCTACTAGAGATCAGTGGATAAATAACTTTAGAAAGAATGAAGGGATGGAGCCAAAGCAAAAACAATACCCAGTTGTAGATATGACTGGTAATAGAAGCAAGGTCTGATGCTGTAAGAGCAATATTGCATAGGAACCTGGAATGTTAGGTCCATGAATCAAGGCAAACTGGAAGTGGTCAAAGAGGAGATGGCAAGAGTGAACGTCAACATTCTAGGAATCAGCGAACTAAAATGGACTGGCATGGGTGAATTTAACTCAGATGACCGTTATATTATATCTACTACTCTGGGCAGGAATCCCTTAGAAGAAATGGAATAGCCATCATGGTCAAGAAAAGAGTCTGAAATGCAGTACTTGGATGCAATCTCAAAAATGACAGAATGATCTCTGTTCATTTCCAAGGCAAACCATTCAATATCACAGTAATCCAAGTCTATGCCCCAACCAGTAACACTGAAGAAACTGAAGGTGAACGGTTCTATGAAGACCTACAAGACCTTTTAGAACTAACACCCAAAAAAGATGTGCTTTTCATTATAGGGGACTGGAATGCAAAAGTAGGAAGTCAAGAAACACCTGGGGTAACAGGCAAATTTGGCCTTGGAATACAGAATGAAGCAGGGCAAGGGCTAATAGAGTTTTGCCAAGAGAACGCACTGGTCATAGCAAACAGCCTCTTCCAACAACACAAGAGAAGACTCTACACATGGACATCACCAGATGGTCAACACCGAAATCAGATTGATTATATTCTTTGCAGCCAAAGATGGAGAAGCTCTATACAGTCAGCAAAAACAAGACCGGGAGCTGACTGTGGCTTAGATCATGAACTCCTTATTGCCAAATTCAGACTGAAATTGAAGAAAGTAGGGAAAACCACTAGACCATTCAGGTATGACCTAAATCAAATCCTTTATGATTATACAGTGGAAGTGAGAAATAGCTTTAAGGGACTAGATCTGATAGATAGAGTGCCTGATGAACTATGGACGGAGGTTTGTGACATTGTACAGAGACAGGGATCAAGACCATACCCATGGAAAAGAAATGCAAAAAAAGCAAAATGGCTGTCTGGGGAGGCCTTACAAATAGCTGTGAAAAGAAGAGAAGCAAAAAGCAAAGGAGAAAAGGAAAGATATAAGCATCTGAATGCAGAGTTCCAAAGAATAGCAAGGAGAGATAAGAAAGCCTTCCTCAGCGATCAGTGCAAAGAAATAGAGGAAAACAACAGAATGAGAAAGACTAGAGATCTCTTCAAGAAAATTAGAGATACCAAGGGAACATCTCATGCAAAGATGGGCTCGATAAAGGACAGAAATAGTATGGACCTAACAGAAGCAGAAGATATTAAGAAGAGGTGGCAAGAATACACAGAACTGTACAAAAAAGATCTTCATGACCAAGATAATCACAATGGTGTGATCACTCACCTAGAGAGATGTCATGCCACATCATAAAAAAATTTCCGTGTGAAGTGAAATTATACAAGGTTCTGATATGGTCCACTCATGTCATACCATATCAGATAAAATTTGATTCCAGTGTAACCAAAAAACAAATACAGTTTACTTTCTTCTGAAAAAAATAAAATGAAAATCATGTTATTGTTTTTATACAAATAAAAAAACAATAGATCACCCCAAATTCCACCATCCAAAAATAATATGTGTTAATATTTAATAAACATCATTTCAGACATCTATGTACAGACACAGAAAATAGATGGATGGATGGCTAAATAAAAAAGATTTTATGATAATAGAATCATAGTGTGCAAGCCAGTTTTATTAAAAAGTATTCAATCTAATTTTACTTGAATTTAACAGAAGACTAAAATGAAACCAGAGGAATTGGGAACCTTTGGATAAATATTATTTCACCTCAAGAGATATTGAGTCCACACTGTGGAAGATAAGATTATCACCGTTATACCTTCTCTCATCTCCTCTCCTCCAACCTTCAGATTTTTATTAGTTATAACATTATCTGTCAATGTTGTTAACTTTTATGTGCTGCTTTGCCACCAGCATCACAACAGTTATTTAGGGAATGTATATATAGTATAAATATCTATTAGCTTAACTGAATTCAATGCTTTACCTGTATTCTTGGTTTTTTTTTTTTTTAAGCCACACTGCAGGGCTTGCAGGATCTTAGTTCCCAACCAGGGATTGAACCCAGGCCCATGGCAGTGAAAGGGCAGAATCCTAACCACTGGACAGCCAGGGAATTTCCCTACCTGTATTCTTTTATCATGGTTTATCTATTCCCAGGTTTTTTAAATTCCATTTTTCTCTTGATTGGCTGGATTTCATAGAGGGTTCTCTGAATGCTGTACTCGCTGAGTACTGCCTGCTGCCTTTTTATTTGAAAAAGTGGTTGACTGGGTATGATGTCTGTGAGTCTCACTTAAACTTTGTCTTACCATTTTATAGACCTGTGTCATTGTTTTTTGATATTGAATAATGCTGTAAAGACTGAAGCCAAGCTGATTTTTTTTCATATAAACATATTACT
The DNA here is from genome assembly GCF_027580195.1 of Bos mutus. Taxonomy (NCBI): domain Eukaryota; kingdom Metazoa; phylum Chordata; class Mammalia; order Artiodactyla; family Bovidae; genus Bos; species Bos mutus. The sequence goes on along the minus strand of NC_091646.1, from coordinate 71,888,286 downwards.
TTTTTTCTGTCTATACAAGTGAAGAATAGTTTTTTTTATTCTTTGATGTTCAAAAGCGTACTTAACGGTAAATCTCAATATCAGTCGCACTTAAGTTTTTTCTGGAGCACAGTATGTCCTTTCAGTCTACAGATTTGGTTCTTCTTTCATTTCAGGGAGAATCTTCTCTATTATATTTCTAACTACCTTTTCTGTATAATTTGTTGAATTCTCCATAGACTTTAGGAACCCTGGCTAACCTAGTTAGATTGTCTTCATTTTCCATGATTATTATCCTGTCTTTGATTGAATTAATACCTTTGTCCTTTAGCTTTGATTCACTATGATTATCACAATACTTCCTTCCATGTCAGTGATTCTATTTTCAGTCATGGCTATTTTGAGACACACTCTTTCCAACTAATTTATTAGTTCTGAAATAGTTATTATTTTGGTTCTTACTATGTTTCATTAATTCTGCCACATCCATATTTTATTGTTTATTATCTTGTCTTCGAGTTCTTATTTATTGAATTCATGTTTTGGGGGAGTTCTAACATGCAAGACATCAGAATTTTCTTGTATTTCTTGGGTTGTGTTTTCTTCCACATATTTTTATTTTAATTACACTTTTTATTAAGATCATTATAGCTTCACATGGAGAAGGCAATGGCACCCCACTCCAGTACTCTTGCCTGGAAAATCCCATGGATGGAGGAGCCTGGTAGGCTGCAGTCCATGGGGTTGCTAGGAGTCGGACATGACTGAGCGACTTCACTTTCACTTTTCACTTTCATGCACTGGAGAAGGAAATGGCAACCCACTCCAGTGTTCTTGCCTGGAGAATCCCAGGGACAGGGGAGCCTGGTGGGCTGCCATCTATGGGGTCACACAGAGTCAGACACGACTGAAGTGACTTAGCATAGCATAGCATAGCATAGCATAGCATAGCTTCACATGCAATCTTAAGAAATAATATAGGGAGATGCTGTGTACTCTTCATCCAGTTTCTCCCAAAGGCAACATCTTGCAAACTATAGTACAAATCACAACCAGAATATTGACATTGATGCAGTTCATCTATTTTATTCAGATTTCCCCAGTTTTACTTACATTCATTTGTGTATGTGTTTTTCTCTATGCATTTTGTCACGTGCAGGTTTGTGTATCCACCATGGTAGTCAGTATACAAAATAGTTCCAACACCACAAGGATCCCTTGTGTTCCATTTTTAGCCACACTTTCCTACCTCACAAAGGGAGGGGATTGGCTTTTTTCACTCAGCATAATTTTCTGAAGATCTAACCAAGTTACTGTATCAACAGTCTATTCATTTCATTGCTAAGTAGTATTCCATGGTATGGATGTACCACAGTTGATTTAACCATTTGCCTGTTGAAGTACATCTGGGTTATTTCTAGTTTGGGGTTATTATAAGGAAAACTGCAATGAAACATTTTTGCACAGGTTTTTGTGTGAATATAAGTTTTTATTTCTCTGTGATAAATGTCCAAGACTGCAATTGCTGCTCTATATGGATTTAATCACTTGTTTGTATACTATGTTTCTTTCCTTTTCGCTTCTGGTGGCATATTGGCATGGTTGTTAAGTTGCTAAGTCGTGTCTGATTCTACGATCCCAAGGATGGTAGCCCTCCAGGCTCCTCTGTCCATGGGATTTCCCATGCAAGAATACTGGAGTAGGTTGCCATTTCCTTCTCCATACCATTTCTTTTCCCTTCGCTTATGCTTAATGTGGCCAGGTTTGGCCAGAGCTTCTGTTTTGATGTAATTTGGTTCAATTCTCCATGGCACCCTTGCCAGCCTATCTATCACATTTTCACGTTCCCTTCCAAGGTCTTGTTTCAAAGCAGAATGTTCTGTTCAATCCATTATTCTGTAGTTAAAGCTGTGCCTCTCTTCCTGAGGAACCTGATTCTGATCTCTGTCTTCTAATTTTTTTAAAAATATCCATACATGTCCCATTTCCACCTGCCAGGGATATATTCCACTTTCAAAGTTTTGGCTCAATATTCCTAAGAAATAACAAAGTAAGGAACCTCCAGAAAATGGCAAGTCCTGATAGCATCCCTGCCTTGGCTGAGATCCTGCAATAAAATGTTGGAACTCCCCTCTTGGAGGTTTTCTCTGGACTCTTCCTCAAATTCTCTGTTCTTCAACCCCTCTCCCACTCCCCACCCCATTCCAAACTCCTGTTGATTATTTCCCAAATTGGTGGGGTTTAGTGACAACTTATAGGATTTTGTTGACTGGCCTTTTTCCCTAAATGATACTTCTGGGGGTGGGAACAGTGTTAGAAACCTTGTAACACTGTCCCAAGGTCTTCAGTTTCCATCCTTGGCTGCTACTTTTGGCATTTTATAGTTAGAAGTTTTACTCTTTGCTGCTGTTCAAATTTTTAGTGTTTTTTTAATTATGATTTTGTTTTGTTCATTTTGTTAGATATTTGGCAGCAGTGGTAGTGGATTGAGAGCCTGTAGGTCAGCTTTATTCTATCAGCTTTCTCAGGAAATCTCAGATAATATATCTTTTTAAATCCTCTTTGTGCTGAAGGGACAGAGGCTGAACTTTTAGGAAAGCAAGGAAATACTACACAGTTGGGAAGTCACTGCGTTTAGAACCAGGAAGGGAGGACATAAGTTGGCAAGGCACACCCAAATATGGAGCTGACCTGTGACCCCTAACAGAATATGAACCTTCCTTTCCTTCATTACCCTTACCCAACTCTTTCCTAATTTTATCAATTTGCCTCCAAGTTCTTTTTCACATGTGTCCCTTACTCTTTATATTTTTGTCACTGTCTTTAGTGAAGCCCTCCTCTTTCTCCTAACACTGCTTCATGCCTCTACTTTCTTTCCCAAGGAAGCCATCCTCCTCACACTGCTACTGAGTCAATTTCCCTAAAACACCACTTTGTGTATATCCTCTCCATTTAAAAGCCATCAGAGAACTCCCAGCTGAAAAAAATGAAAATAAAAAGAAAATTAAGTTTAAACTTCTTAACACGGCCAACAATAATAAGAGGAACTAACATTTACATAGTGCTTCCTAAATACTGAGAGCGTTCTAATTGATTTTTACGTATTGAATGATTTCATCTTCAAATTTTGGGGGAAGTTGTAATTGTTCTCCAGAGAAGGCAATGGCACCCCACTCCAGTACTCTTGCCTGGAAAATCCCATGGACGGAGGAGCCTGGTGGGCTGCAGTCCATGGGGTCGCTAAGAGTTGGACACGACTGAGTGACTTCACTTTCACTTTTCACTTTCATGCATTGGAGAAGGAAATGGCAACCCACTCCCGTGTTCTTGCCTGGAGAATCCCAGGGATGGGGGAGCCTGGTGGGCTGCCGTCTCTGGGGTCGCACAGAGTCGGACACGACTGAAGCGACTTAGCAGCAGCAGCAGCGGCAGCAGCAGTAATTGTTCTCATTTCCACATCAAGTGACTTGCTGTTCTCCAAACATACCATCTACTTTCACACCTCTGTCCCTTTTCACATGCTGTTCTTTCCATGGACCACTCTGACTACCCTCTGCCAAGTCTACTTGGTAAACCCCTTCATCATTTTCTCTCTTACTATTTTTGCTAAAGTGCAAATCTAATTTTGCAGTTACTGCTTTGCCCTTTAGTGAGGCCCCATTGCCGCTAGGATACCCTCAGCTCTCTCAGCACAGTAGATAACGCCCTGCCTGGCCTAGCCCTTACCTACCCTGTAAGTACCACCTTTTCATTTTGCCCTTCATGCCTCACACTCCACCCATACAAAACTACTTGAAGTCTCCTGAACGCACTATTCTGCTCCATGCCTCTATGTTTTTGTTTCCATTCTTCTTTCTGACTAGAATCCCTATCCACCTGAAAGACTCCTACATATACTTCAAGACTCAGTGTAATCATCTTTTCTGTGGTGAAGTTTTCCCTGACCTTCTCTTCCCTGCCATGCCTTGCCCTGACCTCTTCTCCTTTATTCTCTTCCAGGAGAACTGACTAATCTTTTCTCAGTATCACCCATGTACTTTGTACATTAATTCCATTGTAGCATTTATCACACCATGCACTTTTTTTTTTTTTCATACAGCTATCAATTGTCTCCTTTTTAAACCTTCGTGAGGGGAGTAACAAGTTGTTTTATTTCTTCAAAGTTTACTCTAATTTGTATTAGCAAACATCAGATACTCCCCAAATATGTGTTGAATAAGTGAATCTTTATACCAACAGCACTTAGCACAGTGCTAGGACGCACATAGTAGGTGCTTCATAAATATTTGTTTAGTTAACAAAGCTTAATCCCTTTTCTCACTGTTATATGCTCTCCTTCTAGATACTTTCCTACTTCTTCAAACAAATCCTTTAGTAGGAAGCCCCCAGTGCCTCTGAGCCAGCTTGTGGGTCTGTTTTCCAGGGCAAAGGGTTACCTTGAAGAAAATAGTATGACCTATGGAAACATGACTAGAAAAGAGAGGCTGTATCAAGCTGGCAGTGGCAGACAAGGGTAGAATATTTGTCAGCACTTAATAGGCTTGGTGCAAAGGTTGAAGAAGGAAATGACAACCCACTCCAGTATTCTTGGCTGGGAAATCCCATGGACAGAGGAGCATGGTGGACTTCAGTCCATGGGGTCTCAAAAGTGTTGGGCACAACTTAGTGACTAAATAACAACAACAGACTTGGTGCAAAGGTAGCTCTGTAGATAATGGCCAACTATTTCTGGAGCAATGATTCCCAAACTTGTGTGGACATCAGAATTATTGGGAAATAATTCTCCATGGGTCTATTCATGTGTTATGAGTAGAGGCACTGACTTTTAAAGGATGATTGCACAGTGAAAAGTCTTGGAAGATAGAGATAGTATATCCCTCCAGAACAAAAGACAGATTTATTTCTCTCCCATATAATAATCTCCCCTTCTAAAGCTCAGACATGTTTTTGTAAAAGATTATGCTTATAAAAGATTCAGCTTTCTAAGCTTAACATTCTTCTTCTGTAACACAACCCACAATGCATGTGCTTGCATCACTTGACCCTATTCATGTCATCTATGAGAATTAGGGCATTGGAAACTGACACGCATGCTAACACTCTGGCTACTGGTACTGCTGAGTAGTAATAATGACCATATAATAAAATAATAATAACAACAACTCTTAACTCTGAACCAGGAATTTCATGTCTTCTGCCAGAATTCATGGCAGGAATCACATGAAGAGCTTAGTTAAAATGTAGTTTCCTGGGTTCTCCCTCAGACTATCATTTGGTGATTCTAGAATGAAGCCCAGTAATATGCATTTTTGATAAGTGTTTCTGATGTCAGAAGTCTTTAGATCTCTCTAGCGAAATAACTGTTTTTAGGATTATGCTAACTTAGATTTGACTATTTACTTGTGCAAATTTGCTTCAGTCACGTCCAACTCTTTGTGACCTGTGGACTGAGGAGCCACCAGGCTCCTCTCTCCATGGGATTCTCCAGGCAAGAAAACTGGAGTGGGTTGCCATGCCCTCCTCCAGAGGATTTTCCCGACCCAGGAACTAAACCTATATCTCTTATGTCTCCTGCATTGGCAGGCGAGTTCTTTATAGACAAGAGATATCACTTTCTTCCTGCATGGCTAGAGGTAATCATTGATTAACATTGGCAGGTTTTTTGGTTCAAAAGAAACTATTAAAACAGAAAATATCTACTCACTATTCCCTAGTAGCTCAGTTGGTGAAGGATCTGCCTGCAGTGCAGGAGACCAGGTTCAATCCCTGGGTTGGGAATATCCCCTGGAGAAGGAAATGGCAACTCACTCCAGTACTCTTGCCTGGAGAATTCCATGGCCAGAGGAGCCAGGCGGGCTAGAGGAGCCAGGCGGGCTACAGTCCATGGGGTTGCAAAGAGTCAGACACAACTGTGTGACTAACTTTCACTTTTTTTCATAAGAAATACATAAGAGAAAGTTATGTACTAGCTAGAGTAAAACTGAGAGAAATGGAAACATAAGAGTAAATTCATATGTATGTCAGTAAGCTCAATATTTTAATCACTGTGTAAATTAAACTTGAGCTTTTCTTTGTCCTCTGAGAAAAACTGGAAAGTTATTCTTACATTCACACTTAATTTTTTATTAGATTGGGTCCTGCAGCCTGAGTTTCAACAAATATTTATTGAACACCTGTTGTGTGTTCAGCACTGTTCTAGGGTTGTCGAAACCAATACTCGAGAAACCAAGCACCACACTTGGAGAGTTGGAGAACTCAGGTTTCTTACACTGGCAGGCCCAGAGGAGTTAACACTCCAAGCTCTGAGCCCCAAACAAAGGGATTACAGAGTCTTTATACAGGGACAGGCATGATCGAGCGGGTTTGCGCATTTGCAGGGGCTAGGACAATCGATTGCAAGGAGCAGGACAAGGGTGAGTGAGATAAGCTCCAGTTCCTAGTATTGTGAGTCCCCACTTTCTGAGACCTATGTGATCCAGACTTTGCAAGGAGCAAGCTGAGTTACAGAGGCAGAAGGAGCAGGAGGTTATGTAAAATTTTAACTTTTCCTCTTCACTAGGTGTCAGAAATACAGAGATGAATAAGACAAAATCCCAAGTTTGAGGCATTTATATTCTAGTGGGGGGACACAGACACTGAACCCGTTTCAGATGGCAAAGAAAATAAAACAGAGTAAAGAGATAAAGACTTGGTGACTGTTTAGGGACATTTTAGCTATAATCAGAGAAGGCCTATCTGAGGAGGTAGCATCTGAGCTATGTTTAAAGGAGACTTTTTAGCTCTAACTGTCAGTTTCTGCCTGCTAGAGACTTGCCCATTTGTAGAAATGAAACCCTTTACCTTCATGGTCAGCCTCACCTCACCTAGCTTCTGACAAGCTTGAAAACATATCAAGGGCTTCATCTTACTGGTGGTTGAAGTTCAGAATTAGCCTGCTGCCTTGACTTCATTCATTTTACACATATTTATGAAATACATATTTGGAGAAGGCAGTGGCACCCCACTCCAGTGCTCTTGCCTGGGAAATCCCATGGACAGAGGAGCCTGGTAGGCTGCAGTCCGTGGGGTCGCTAAGAGTCAGACATGACTGAGCGACTTTACTTTCACTTTTCACTTTCATGCATTGGAGAAGGAAATGGCAACCCACTCCAGTGTTCTTGCCTGGAGAATCCCAGGAATGGGGGAGCCTGGTGGGCTGCAGTCTATGGGGTCGCACAGAGTCGGACACGACTGAAGTGACTTAGCAGCAGCAGCATGAAATACATATTCTGTCAAGACTTATTCTAGGCACTGGGGATGCATGCATGCATGCTCAGCCACTAAGTCATATCCAACTCTTTGTGACCCCATGGAGAGTAGCCCACCAGTTTTCTCTGTCCATTGGATTTCCCAGGCAAGAATACTGGAGTAGGTTGCCATTTCCTACTCCAGGGGATCTTCCCGAATCGGATCAAACCTGCATCTCTTGAGTGTATTACATTGGTAGATGGATTCTTTACCACTGTGCCACCTAGGATTTCCAGGCACTGAGGATACAGAAATAAATAAGAGAGACCCTAACTTTCCCAGAACTTCTAGTAGCTTCTATGGCGGTCACTAACTTGAACTATCCCCTACATACACACAGCAGCCTAGAACTTGCCTAGTCTTTTTGCCTAGGTTAAAAAGGAAACTGGATCATTTCATGATTCTCCAGCTGTGGGCTTGAATACTCTTCAATTCCAGATCAACCTCTGGAATCCAGACATTTCCCCCAAATTTCTATGATTATCACCAGTATGCAAATACTACTGTTCCTGGTCCTCAGACTCCAAATTGGCTCTCAAAACCAGTGCAAATAAGACCTGAATTAGGGAATTCCCTGGTGGTCCAGTGGTTAAGAATCTGCTTGCCAATGCAGGGGACACAGGTTTGATCCCTGGATGGGGAATATCCCACATGCTGTGGAGCAGCTAAACCTATGCACCACAACTACTGAAGCCCACACACCTTAGAATCTGTGCTCCACAACAGGAGAAGCCACTGCAGTGAGAGGCCCTACACCTCACTGAAGAATAGCCCCCACTCACCACAACTAGAGAACACCTGCATGCAGCAACAAAGGCTCAGCACACCCAAAACAAATGCGTATTTTTTTTCCAAAAAAGACCTGAATTAGCTGCATCCCTTTTGATAGGGATAGAGTTATTAGCTACTTTAGAAATTCAACTTGTGGATTAAAGATGGAAAGGGAATTTTAAGAGTTTGGGAGACTGCTGTAAACTAATGACCACTCAAGAAAAGAATCCAGTAACCAAGCAACAATCTACATACGTAAAGTACAAGACAATAGATATGGGATCTGAATTTTGTTACATGAAGCCAGAGGTTAATGGTCCTTGAAGAGTGGCGTTTCTACACATAGCCAAGACAGGAATATAGGTGAAAGGAGAAAGAAACTAGGTGAAAGGGGACATTATACCAAAATCTGAGATGAATTACAGAATTTTAGTATGTCACCATCCTTCTGCTAATATGATTTAAATAGTGCCATGACAGTCCCAGTTTAACCATATATGATGAAAGGAGGAACTAATGATGTCAGCCTTGAAATCTACCCAAGGATGAGGAAGAAGATAGTCTTCTTCCCTCCCTACTTTTTCTTTGATTATGAAAACATATCCCTCTTTGTTCCTGGGACAACTGTGCTCCCTTGCCTGCCCCATTGTATCTCTCACTAGCATCCTATGCTAATAAACTCATTCTTCACCTGTCACCTTGCCTCTCATTGAGTTCTTTTTTGCACCAAGACAAAAGAACCTGAGCTTCACTAAGTCCTGAGGCCAGGTGTGCAGTTTCAATCAAAATGCTGTGGGTTTGAGTCCCCTCCTAAGTCAAGGATTGTGGGTTCAAGTCCCAACTGAAGTATGGCTGGGTTTGAGTTCCATCTGAGGAGTGTAATTTCACCTTGAACCCTGCAACTTGGACTTTTGGTCATCTCCCTTCTTCAAGTTGGGCATTGTACCCTAGAGGTTCCCTTCTCCTGATCTCTGCCTGCCACTTTACTCTTTCCTCTCTTCCTGTCAAAGTCACCAAAAGCCTGTTGCTTTGGTTATTACACTGACTCCTAAAACTGCTTCTAGAGGGCTTGCTCATTGCCAGATGATCAAAGCTAAATGAAAATAAAGATGATAGAGGCAGCAGTGACTGCATGAGCAGCTCCTCTCAAATGAAGGATTCTTTCCAATCAGGAAGAGGTTGCCCCAGCAACCAGACTCCTCACTTTTCACTTCTAATAAACTCTAATCCCTCTCTTATTAATTTATATTACAATGGAATGAGTTTTCTTTCCTGAGATAATTTTCTCAACCATTTTTACAACCTGCTTTGTGGCACCACTTAGTCTTCTCTTAAGGGGAACAAGTTCTTTCTCTTTCTAAATGCTTTCCAACAATTATCTCAGTGCTTATTATATGAAAGGCAGCATGCTGGACCTTGATGGTAGATACAAAGATGGAAATGTATTTATGATGTATGAGAAAGAGCACTGGATTTTGGAGTCAGAATACCAGGTATTGTTAAGTAACTTCTTAAATTTATAGAAGTCATAAAAACACATGCCCCAAAGCTAAAATGCACAGAGAAGCATAAAGTGAAAAATGAAAGTATTCATCTCTTATTCCCATTTCTCACATATAAGTAATATTTTCTTTAATTCTAGTAATTTTCTAGACATATATGCTTTCTTGTTTTTCCTCACAAATGTGATCAATACTGTACATATCATCCTGCTAACTGACTTTTTGTTTCATATGTATTGAGCAGTTTCTCTATCATCAAGAATCTATCACATCCTTTCTAATGGTTATATAGTATTCCATTGTATGGATATACAATTCATTGTATTGATGATGATTTATTTGTTTGAATTGTTTTATTATAATGAACTTATAATAAACATATTATTACATAAAGTTTGGTTGAAGACATAGTATTTGTGTTGGGTAAATTACTAAGTGTGAAACTGCTGGATCATAGATGTACACATTTTAAAATGTTTTGCCATATTGTTCTCAAAAACAATTGCATCAATTGACTCTCTTGACAACAGTAAATAAGAATGACTCTTTCCTAAGAAAATCTGGTTTTGAATTCTATTACTTTTGGGTGGCAATGGCTTTGAACAAAGTACTTAAACTGGTTAAATTTATATTCCTCCTCTGTATAATAGAGATGCTAATACTATCCTTATAGAAATTTGAGAATTAAATAAGACAGTCTCAAATTCCAGTTAGAGATGGCAGAGTAGAAGGACGTGCGCTCATCTCCTCCTGTGAAAGCACCAAAATTGCAACTAGCTGTTGAACAATCATTGACAAGAGAATGCTGGGACCCACCAAAAAAAAATATCCCACATCCAAAGACAAAGAAAAAGCCACAGCAAGACAGTAGGAGGGGCACAATCATGATAAAATCAAATCCCATACCTGCTGGGTGGGTGACCGCAAACTTGAGAACAATGATACCAAAGAAGTTCTTGCACTATTGTGAAGGTTCTGAACCCCACATTAGGCTTCCCAGTCTGGCAATCCGAGAAAGGGACTGGGAATCCCCAGGGAATCTGGCTGTGAGGGCCAGCGGGATTTGATTATAGGCCTTCCAGAGGACTGAGGGAAATAGAGACTCTAGTCTTGGAGGGCACAAACAAAATTTTGCATGCTCCAAGACCCAGAGGAGAGGAGCAGTGACCCCACAGGAGACAACCAAAGCTACCTGCTTGTGTTGGAGGGCCTCCTATGGAGGCATGGGTCAGCAGGGGCTCACCACAGGGACGGGGCACTGGAAGGTCACCCTTGGAGTAAACTCTCTTGGAGTTCACCATTAACTCTACCATAGACCCCAAGGTTGGGTCGCCTCAGGCCAAATAACTACCAGGGAGGGACTGCAACCCCACCCATCAGCAGATAATTGGATTTAAACTTTACTGAGCAAGGCCCTGCCCACCAGAGCAAGACCCAGTTTTTCCCATCACCAGTCCCTTCTCCCAACAAGAAACTTACACAAGCCTCTTAGCCTCATCCATCAGAGGGCAGACAGAAAAAGCAAGAAGCACAGTATCACAGCAGCTAAAACAAAAACCATATTACAGAAAGTTAATCAAAAAAGCAGAAAGTTATGTCCCAGATGAAGGGACAAGATAAAATCCTAGAAAAACAAATAAATTAAGTGAAGATAGGCAACCTTCCAGAAAAAAGAGTTCAGAATAATGATAGTGAAGATGATCCGGGATCTTGGGAAAAGAATGGAGGCAAAGATTGAGATGATGCAATAAATGTTTACCAAAGACCTAGAAGAACTAAAGAACAAACAAACAGAGATGAATAACACACTAGAAGGCATCCATATCAGAATAACTGGGGCAGGAGAACAGATAAATGATCTGGAGGACAGAATGGTGCAAATCACTGCCACAGAACAGAAAACAGAAAAAAGAATGAAAAGAAATAAAGACAGCATAAGAGACCTCTGGGACATTAAATGTACCAACATTCGCATTATAGGGGTCCCAGAAGGAGAAGAGACAAAGGACCTGAGAAAATATTTGAAGAGATAGTAGCCAAAAACTTCCTGAACATGGGAGAGGAAACAGTCAACCAAGTCCAGGAAGCACAGAGAGTCCCAGGAAGGATAAACCCAACAAAGAACACACCAAGACACATACTAATCAAACCAACAAAAATTAAAGACAGAGATAAAATATTAAAAGCAACAAGGGGAAAATGACAAACAACATACAAGAGAACTCCTGTCAGGCTGTCAACTGATCTCTCAACAAAAACTCTACAAGCCAGAAAGGAATGACATGATATATTTAAAGTGATGAAAGGGAAGAACCTACGATCAAGAATACTCTATCCAACAACACTCTCCTTCAGATTTGACAGAGAAATCAAAAAGTTTGCAGACAAGCAAAAGTTAAAAGAATTCAGCACCACCAAACCAGCCTTAGAACAAATGCTAAAGGAACTTCTCTAGGCAGGAAAGGCAAGAGCAGGAAAAGACCTACAGAAAATAAACCCAAAACAATTAAGAAAACAGTAATAGGATCATACATATTGATAATTACCTTAAATACAAATGGTTTAAATGCAGCAACCAAAAGACATAGACTGGCTGGGTGGATGAAAACATGTGTATATATGCATTTCCACTCACCACATCACTCTGCTTTATCCCCCCCAAATTGTTTGTAATTATTTTATATTGTTAAGTTAATCATGTTGTCATTATGGCTTGCAACTGTAATTATCTTTTAATTTTTGTCTGGCTATTGATTGTGAAAACTGATAAACATCTTTTACTATTGTGATTATTTACTATTACTCACTTAATACCATTGTATCGTGATTGGTCAACAGAAAAATAATAGGACACTATATCACCAAAACTAATATCAAATAGAAAAAAAACTATAATCACTTTTTAAAATCCAGATGCATATCAGAATTATCTTGGAATTTTTGAAAAATACAGATGTGTAGATATTGCTTTTTTCTCCAGAGCTCCAGATGTGTTTTTAATGAGCAGTCATGTTTAAAAACACCTGGACCATATGATGATCTTTTACTTTTATCTAGTTTGTTGCACTTTTTCTATTTCATATTCAGTGCTCCCATTTCATTTCGTTTATGTTTTCCAATTTCTTCATCTCTTCTTTTTTCTTCTGATGTTCTTTTTCAAGCCATTGTCAAATGCAGTAGAAAAGCTTTTGTATGCACACATATATATAAATATGTATAATATGTATTTTAGAAAACTTATAAATTTTTGCCTAACTAAAAAAAATTATGACATTTTGATTCCACTTGTTTGACTTAGTATAAATAGAATGCTAGATTTCTAATTTTAAAAACAGATATAAATAAGCAACAAAGGTTTACTGTATAGCACAGGGAACTATAGTCAATATTTTGTAATTAATAACTTATGGTGGAAAAAATTTCAAAAAATAATATATGTATATTTGTATAACAGAATCACATTGCTGTACACCTGAAACATTGTAAGTCAACTATACTTCAATAAAATATATTTTTTAAAAAGGAAAAAGAAAAAAATAAGATAGTCTCAAAGGGTTAGCATAGAGTTACTTTGTGATCCAATAATTCCATTTCTAGGTATACACCTAAGAGAAATGAAAGTACATAACCACACAAAAATTTGCAAATGAATACTCATAGAGGCTTTATTCATAATATCCCAGAAGTAAAAACAACTTAAATGTTCATCAACTGATGAATTAATAAATAATATGCATATACATGCAATGGAATATTATTTGGCAATAAAAAATAATGAAGTACTAATACATGCTAAAACACAGAAGAACCTTGCAAATATTACACCATGTAAAGAACCAGTCACAGTGACTTCCCTTGTGGTCCAGTGCCCAAGACTCTGTGCTCCCAGTACAAGAGGCCGGAGTTCCATCCCTAGTCAGGGAACCAGCTCCCACATGCTGCAACTAAAGATCCCACATGCTGCAACTAAGAGTCTGCATGCTGTGACTAAAGATTCTGCATGCCACAATGAAAACAAAGAGCCTGTATACCACAACTAAGACTGGGTACAGACAAATAAATAAATAAATACTATAAAGAAAACTGGTCACAAAAGACCGCATATTGTATAAGCTCAATTATATGAAATGGCCAGAATAAGCTCATCTACAGAGAAAGAAAGTAGATTAATGGTTGCCTAGGGCTGGGGAGAGTGGGGGAAAATGCAGAGTGATGGCTAATGGGTAGAAGATTTCTTTTTTGGAGGGTGAAATGTTCTAAAATTGATAATGGTAATGGTTGCACAGCTCTGTGATATACTAAGAATCATTAATTTGTCCACTTTAAATAGACAAGTCATATGGTAAATGAATTATATCTCAATAGAGCTCTTATATAAAAAATATTAAATAACATAATACTTTTGCTTCCAGCCAAGATGGAGTGAGATGTAATACATTTACTCTACCATTTGAAACATCACTGCCCTTAAAAATTTAGACAAAATATATGAAACTAGGGTTTTCAGGACACTAGCTGTCAAGCAAAGAACAATAGTGATTCCTGAGAAATGGAAAACAAATAAAATGGGCCCTAAGATTGCCAGCTTACTGCTAGGAGAGAGTTTTCAGGTTATGATACAATGAGAGGAAGCCCAAGTGGATCCCCACACACTTCAAGTTGACAAGATGGAGCTCACAGTCCAGGGAGACTAAAGTGGCTAGAGTTCATAGATCAGAGTACTGAAGAAAAGAGAGTTGCACAAAAAAAAAGAGACGCTGAAGATTTTGTAGAGGTTCTCTTGAGTATTCAGCAGAGTACTGATCACTGCATGCATGTGAGGAAACTACCCAAAGCCAGGAAAAAGCCATGCAAAAGAATTAAAGGGAGTATAACATTTATATGGGGCCAAGAACAGTGCCTGTTCCCACCAGAATGGGATAACTCAGAATTCACAAGGCATTCGAACACACAGAAAAGTCTTGTCAGTAATGGGAGATAATTAGCCCTAGACTGAGTACTATTCCACAGTTTATCCACAGTTTACAGTTTATTTTTTCCACAGTCTACTGTGATCCACACAGTCAAAGGCTTTGGCATAGTCAATAAAGCAGAAATAGATATTTTTCTGGAACTCTCTTGCTTTTTCCATGATCCAGCGGATGTTGGCAATTTGATCTCTGGTTCCTCTGCCTTTTCGAAAACCAGCTTGAACATCTGGAAGTTCATGGTTCACGTATTGCTGAAGCCTGGCTTGGAGAATTTTGAGCATTACTTTGCTAGCATGTGAGATGAGTGCAATTGTGTGGTAGTTTGAGCATTCTTTGGCATTGCCTTTCTTTGGGATTGGAATGAAAACTGACCTTTTCCAGTCCTGTGGCCACTGCTGAGTTTTCCAAATGTGCTGGCATATTGAGTGCAGCACTTTCACAGCATCATCTTTCAGAATTTGAAATAGCTCAACTGGAATTCCATCACCTCCACTGGCTTTGTTCATAGTGTTGCTTTCTAAGGCCCACTTGACTTCACATTCCAGGATGTCTGGCTCTAGGTGAGTGACCACACCATCGTGATTATCTTGGTCATGAAGCTCTTTTTTGTACAGTTCTTCTGTGTATTCTTCCACCTCTTCTTACTATCTTCTGCTTCTGTTAGGTCCATACCATTTCTGTCCTTTATTGAGCCCATCTTTGCATGAAATATTCCCTTTGTATCTCTAATTTTCTTGAAGAGATCTCTAGTCTTTCCCATTCTGTTGTTTTCCTCTATTTCTTTGCATTGATCGCTGAGGAAGGCTTTCTCATCTCTCCTTGCTATTCTTTGGAACTCTGCACTCAGATGTTTATATCTTTCCTTTTCTCCTTTGCTTTTCACTTCTCTTCTTTTCACAGCTATTTGTAAGGCCTCCTCAGACAGCCATTTTGCTTTTTTGCATTTCTTTTCCATGGGGATGGTCTTGATCCCTGTCTACTGTACAATGTCACGAACGTCAGTCCATAGTTCATCAGGCACTCTATCTATCAGATCTAGGCCCTTAAATCTATTTCTCACTTCCACTGTATAGTCATAAGGGATTTGATTTAGGTCATACCTGAATGGTCTAGTGGTTTTCCCTGCTTTCTTCAATTTAAGTCTGAATTTGAAAATAAGGAGTTCATGATCTGAGCCACAGTCAGCTCCTGGTCTTGTTTTTGTTGACTGTATGAACTTCTCCATCTTTGGCTGCAACAAATATAATCAATCTGATTTTGGTGTTGACCGGCTGGTGATGTCCATGTATAGAGTCTTCTCTTGTGTTGTTGGAAAAGGGTGTTTGCTATGACCAGTGCATTTTCTTGGCAAAACTCTATTAGTCTTTGCCCTGCTTCATTCCGTATTCCAAGGCCAAATTTGCCTGTTACTCCAGGTGTTTCTTGACTTCCTACTTTTGCATTCCAGTCCCCTACCATGAAAAGGACATCTTTTTTGGGTGTTAGTTCTAAAAGGTCTTATAGGTCTTCATAGAACTGTTCACCTTCAGCTTCTTCAGTGTTACTGGTTGGGGCATAGACTTGGATTACTGTGATATTGAGTGGTTTGCCTTGGAAACGAACAGAGATCATTCTGTCGTTTTTGAGATTGCATCCAAGTACTGCATTTCGGACTCTTTTGTTGACCATGATGGCTACTCCATTTCTTCTGAGGGATTCCTGCCCACAGCAGTAGATATAATGGTCATCTGAGCTAAATTCACCCATTCCAGTCCATTTTAGTTCACTGATTCCTAGAATGTTGACGTTCACTCTTGCCATCTCCTGTTTGACCACTTCCAATTTGCCTTGATTCATGGACCTGACATTTCAGGTTCCTATGCAATATTGCTCTTTACAGCATCGGACCTTGCTTCTATCACCAGTCACATCCACAACTGGGTATTGTTTTTGCTTTGTCTCCATTCGTTCATTCTTTCTGGAGTTATTTCTCCACTGATCTCTAGTAGCCTATTGGGCACCTACTGACCTGGGGAGTTCCTCTTTCAGTATCCTATCATTTTTCCTTTTCATACTGTTCATGGGGTTCTCAAGGCAAGAATACTGAAGTGGTTTGCCATTCCCTTCTCCAGTGGACCACATTGTGGAAAATTCTGAAAGAGGTGGGAATACCAGACCACCTGACCTGCCTCTTGAGAAACCTATATGCAGGTCAGAAAGCAACAGTTAGAACTGGATATGGAACAACAGACTGGTTCCAAATAGGAAAAGGAGTTCGTCAAGGCTGTATATTGTCACCCTGCTTATTTAACTTCTATGCAGAGTACATCATGAGAAACGCTGGGCTGGAAGAAGCACAAGCTGGAATCAAGATTGCCAGGAGAAATATCAATAACCTCAGATATGCAGATGAAACCACCACCCTTATGGCAGAAAGTGAAGAGGAACTAAAAAGCCTCTTGATGAAAGTGAAAGCAGAGAGTGAAAAAGTTGGCTTAAAGCTCAACATTCAGAAAACGAAGATCATGGCATCCAGTCTCATCACTTCATGGGAAATAGATGGGGAAACAGTGGAAACAGTGTCAGACTTCATTTTTGCGGGCTCCAAAATCTCTGCCGATGGTGACTGCAGCCATGAAATTAAAAGACGCTTACTCCTTGGAAGAAAAGTTATGACCAACCTAGATAGCATATTCAAAAGCAGAGACATTACTTTGCCAACAAAGGTCTGTCTAGTCAAGGCTGTGGTTTTTCCTATGGTCATGTATGGATGTGAGAGTTGGACTGTGAAGAAGGCTGAGTGCTGAAGAATTGATGCTTTTGAACTATGGTGTTGGAGAAGACTCTTTGAGAGTCCCTTGGACTGCAAGGAGATCCAACCAGTCCATTCTGAAGGAGATCAGCCCTGGGATTTCTTTGGAAGGAATGATGCTAAAGCTGAAACTCCAGTACTTTGGCCACCTCATGCGAAGAGTTGACTCATTGGGAAAGACTCTGATGCTGGGAGGAATTGGGGGCAGGAGGAGAAGGGGACGACAGAGGATGAGATGGCTGGATGGCATCACTGACTTGATGGACGTGAGTCTCAGTGAACTCCGGGAGTTGGTGATGGACAGGGAGGCCTGGCGTGCTGCGATTCATGGGGTTGCAAAGAGTTGGACACGACTAAGCGACTGAAGTGAACTGAACTGAACTGAACTGAGTACTATTCCAGAGTCACATAACAAATCATAAAAGCAAGACCTTTAAGGGTGTAAGTTTTTCCAAGTAACATAACTGCATCCCAGATTACAGTTCAAGATTTATAGGAATACAAAAATATCTAGCACACAACGAGGTGAAAATCAATATCTGGCATCCAATCAAAGCTTATTGGGTGTGCAAACAAACGAAAACACAACCTATAATGAGGATAATCATCAGTCAATTGAAACTGACCCTGAACTGACACAGATGTTACAATTAGTAAAGAAGTGCACATGAAAGCATTTATTATAACTGCATTGAATATGTTTAAAGAATTAACTACAGATACTGACAATATAAAATAGACCCTAATTGCACTTTTAGAGATAAAAACTATAATGTGTGAGATGAAAAATACACTGGATGGGGATAACAACAAATTGGACATAGCAGAAAAAAAATCAGTGAACCTGAAGGGATAGCAATAGAAATTATCCAAAATTAAATACAGAGAAAAAAGGATTTTAAAGAGTTAGAAAAAAGCATCAGTGAACTATGGGACAACTTTAACCAATTTAACACAAGTGTAATTGGAGTTTCTGAAAGCATAAGGGAAAAGGGGTACAAAAAATATTTGAAAAAATAATGGCCAAAATTTTTAAAATTTGATGGAAAATATAAGCCACAGAATCAGAAGCTCAAAAAACTTCGAGAAATATGAAAACTAAGCCAGACATATAATTAACTCACTTAAAAACAACCAGAAGGGGGTGGGGAATAAACACATTAAATGCAGAGGAAAATGTTAACAGAAGCCAGAGGGAAAAAGACATATTGCATTCAAAAGAACAAAGAATGAGAATAAACTTGTTATCATAAAAATGCAAGCAGACAGTGGAACCTCTTCTTTAAAGGAATAAAAAAAAAAAAAAAAAAAAACAACTGTTAATCTAGAAATCTTTGCCCAGTGAAAATATCTTTCAAAAACGAAGATGAAATACTTTTTAGATGTACAAGAACCAAACTAATACATCACCAGCAGACCTGAACTATAAGAAATATTAAAGGAAGTCCTTTATCAAGAAGGAAAATGATACGAAGTGGAAATATGAAATTCTCAAAAGGAATAAGTAGAACCAGAAATGCTAACTTCTGAATTAATATATAATATTTTTGTTATTACCTAATTCTATTTAAAAGATAATTGAGTGTTTAAACAAAAATAATAACAATATATTGTGGGATTTATAATAAACTAAAAATAAAATGTGTGACAATAATGCAAAAGTCAAGAGGGAGAGACAAAAATAGACCATTTTAAGGTTCTTATAGTATCTGTGAGGTGGTATAACATCCTTTAAAGGTAGCCTGTGAAAATTAAAGACATATAAACCCTAAAGCAACCAGTAATACAACAAAACAAAGAATTATAGTTAATAAGCTTGCAAAAGAAGCAAAATGGAAAAAGTAAAAGTACTCAATCCAAAAAAAAGGAAGGAAAAGAACAAAAACAGACAGAACAAATAGAAAACAAATAACAAAATGATAGATTTAAGCATAGCTTAACTATATAATAGAACTTCCCTGGTGGCTCAGATGGTAAAGCGTCTGCCTACAATGCAGGAGGCCCAGGTTCTGTCCCTGGGTTGGGAAGATCTCCTGGAGAAGGAAATGGCAACCCACTCCAGTATTCTTGCCTGAAAATCCCATGGATGGAGGAACCTGGTAGGTTACAGTCCATGCAGTCGCAAAGAGTCGGACATGACTGAGCAACTTATGACTATGACTATGCACTATATAATTACATTATATGTAAATAATTGAAATGCCCCAATTAAAAGTCAGACAAAGTCAGATTGGATAAAATAGCAAAACTCAATTGTGATTGTCATTTTTTCATTGTTGTTTGTAGCTCAAACAGCAGAAGTTGTAAGAAGTGTGATAGCTTCATCTTCGTCCTTTTTCAAGATTACTTTGGCTATCCATGGGCTTTTTTGGTTTCATCCAAACTTTTGGAAGTTTTTTTGTGAAAAATTCCAGTGGAATTTTGATAGAAGTTGCCTTGAATCTGAAGACACCCAAATTGAAAAGGAAGAAGTCAAATTTCAGTGTTTGCAGATGACATGATCTTATATATATGAAACCTTATATATATACATTTATATTTATAAACCTTCTATACATAAAGACTCCATCAAAAAACTGTTAGAAGCAACAAATTCAACAAAGATACAGTATACAAAATTAACGTACAAAAATCAGTTGTGTTTCTATACACAAGCAAAAAACTGTTTAAAAAAAAAATTAAGAAAACAATCCAGCACTTCCCTGGTTGCCCAGTGGTTAAGTATCTGCCTGGCAATACAGGGGACACAGGTTTGATCCCTGATATGGGAAGAATTCATATGCCATGGGGAAACTAAGCCTGTGTGCCACAACTACTGAGCCTTCTAGAGCCCTCATGACACAACTACTGAGTCTGTATGCCCTAGAGCTGCTTCTTTGCAACAGAGAAGCCTCCACAATGAGAAGCCCATGCACCGCAACTAGAGAGTAGCCCTCACTTGCTGCAACTAGAGAAAGTCTATGCACAGCAATGAAGACCCAATGCACCCAAAAATAAATAAATAAAATTAAAAATGTTTAAAGAAAACAATCTAATTTACAATAGCATCAAAAAATATGAAACACTTAAGAATAAATGTAACTAAGAAGGTGAAAGATAAATATACTGAAAACTATGAGATATCGATGCGAGAAATTGAAGAAAGCACACATAAACAGAAAGATATTCTATGTTCATAGATTGATAAAATTAATATATATGATGCCTTTTTTTGAAGTGTTAACTAGGTTGAAATCTGCAGTTATCTAGGTGTTACTATGAAGATATTTTACAAGTGAAACTAAAGTGTCTAGCCAGTTGACTTTAAGTAAGGAGTTTTTTTCTCCTAGATTATCTGGGTGGACCTATGTGAATCCATTGGCAGGCCATAAAAACAGAGCTGATATTCCCCTGGGATAGAGAAAAATTTCCGCCTATAGATTACAACTTCGGCTAATATGACTATAGGGTTCCACCATACTCTTGATCTTCTCTCCCTGACTGCCTGAAGACAACCATTTCAGCCTGTGTTTTTCCTTCTCTGACTGCTTACCTTATGGATTTTTAATTTAGTTAGCCAGTTCTCACATAACTTAACAATTATGTGAGCCAGTTTCTTATAATCTCTCTATTTCTCTCTCCACAAACACAGACACACATGCACAATTCTACTGGTTCTGCTTTCTGATGTCAGTCACCCTAAGTCAACCTAAGACTCCCAAGTCATCCCTCAGCTGGTGATGGACAGGGAAGCCTGGCATGCTACAGTCCATGGGGTTGTAAAGAGTCGGACATGACTGAGCGACTGAGCTGAACTGACAGATTATCTCTTTTATGACTCTATCCCCTATCTTTCCCAAAATTCTGAAATCCTTCTACTATGCTCCCTTGAATTTGTGAGCAATCATCATTAAATTTTCCTACATCCATATAATTGATCCTCTGTGTATTCCCTTCTTCTTCTCACTTAAGTAAAATAAAACTCTCCTCTAAGGTCTTAACTCTCCTTGAAACCCTTTTAAATGTGCTGTCTTTCTTCTCATGTGATAGATAGATAAACATCTATTACCAGAGGCCTGGAGGTGGGGGAAGTGTCCTCCTCATTGTCACTTTCAAGACATTCTCCTCCCTCCTTAATAATAAGCCCCATGTTGAGGCTTGTTTGAATCTTATGTTTGAATGATGACATGATATTCACATTATCAAACATCATAACATGTTTGATTCTCATGTTATCACGTTATATCACCCACTATCTGTCCTCATGGAAGTCAACCACTGACTCCTGAAACACTCACACTTATTCATTAAAGGTTTCAGTACCAGGCTCACTGTCACTTCCTCTAACACAATTCCTGTCAAATCTTGGTTACTCCATTATCCATGTAGATGATCTTCCTAACAGTCTGGCCTCTCAGATCCTTGACCTCTACTCCTCTAATTTTCTTGTCCTCCATCCTACTTTATCCACTAATCCACATAGCCATACCATTGATCTTACAATTACTAAAAAAAAAAAAAGCCCCCTATTAGCAGCAGCAGTATTCCTCTCTTTACTCAGTTTCAAGTGTCCCACTTTTCAACTACCACCTTCTTTTTGACTAATTTCTTATCATTCTCCTGTTCTAATGATACTTCAACCTCACTTATTGAATCTACTACTCCCACTCTCCTTCAGGTCCTCATCTCCCTCCCTACTGCTGCTGCTGCTGCTAAGTTGCTTCAGTCGTGTCCGACTCTGTGAGACCACAGAGACGGCAGCCCACCAGGCTCCCCCATCCCTGGGATTCTCTAGGCAAGAACACTGGAGTGGGTTGCCATTTCCTTCTCCGATGCATAAAAGTGAAAAGTGAAAGTGAAGTTGCTCAGTGGTGCCCGACTCTTAGTGACCCCATGGACTGCAGCCTACCAGGCTCCTCCATCCATGGGATTTTCCAGGCAAGAATACTGGAGTGGGGTGCCATTGCCTTCTGCATCTCCCTCCCTAAGGAGTATAAATTCCATGGTTAATTATTATATTAATACTTCTATATGTGGTCTCAATTCCTATGCCCACTGTCATTTCTTATAAAAATGGCCAAACCTCAAGTCTGGTTAAATCCAACACTTCATCTATTATGCACCTCCATTATAAAATTCAGTTCAGTTCAGTTCAGTCGCTCAGTCATGTCCAACTCTTTGTGACCCCATGAACTGCAGCACGCTGGGCCTACCTGTCCATCACCAACTCCCGGAGTTTACCCAAACTCATGTCCGTTGAGTCAGTGATGCCATCTAACCATCTCATCTTCTGTCATCCCCTTCTCCTCCTGCCTTCAATCTTTCCCAGCATCAGGGTCTTTTCAAATGACTCAGCTCTTCGCATCAGGTGGCCAAAGTATAGGAGTTTCAGCTTCAACATCAGTCCTTCAAATGAACACCCAGGACTGATCTCCTTTAGGTTGGACTGGCTGGATCTCCTTGTAGTTCAAGGGACTCTCAAAAGTCTTCTCCAATACCACAGTTCAAAAGGATCAATTCTTTGGCACTCAGTTTTCTTTACAGTCCAACTCTTACATCTCTATACATGACTACTGGAAAAACCATTGCCTTGACTAGATGGACCTTTGTTGGCAAAGTAATGTCTCTGCTTTTTAATACGCTGTCTAGGTTGGTCACCTGTATGCAGGTCAGGAAGCAACAGTCAGAACTGGACACAGAACAACAGACTGGTTCCAAATAGGAAAAGGAGTATGTCAAGGCTGTATATTGTCACCCTGCTTATTTAACTTCTATGCAGAGTACATCATGAGAAATGCTGGGCTGGAGAAAGCACAAGCTGGAGTCAAGATTGCTGGGAGAAATATCAATAACCTCAGATATGCAGATGACACCACCCTTAGGGCAGAATGTGAAGAAGAACTAAAGAGCCTCTTGATGAAAGTGAAAGAGGAGAGTGAAAAAGTTGGCTTAAAACTCAACATTCAGAAAACTAAGATCATGGCATCTAGTCCCATCACTTCATGGCAAATAGATGTGGAAACAGTGGAAACAGTGTCAGACTTTATTTTTCTGGGCTCCAAAATCACTGCAGATGGTGATTGCAGCCATGAAATTAAAAGACACTTACTCCTTGGAAGGAAAGTTATGACCAACCTAGACAGCATATTAAAAAGCAGAGACATTACTTTGTCAACAAAGGTCCATCTAGTCAAGGCTATGGTTTTCCAGTGGTCATGAATGGATGTGAGAGTTGGACTATAAAGAAAGCTGAGCACTGAAGAATTGATGCTTTGAACTGTGGTGTTGGAGAAGACTCTTGAGAGTCCCTTGGACTGCAAGGAGATCCAACCAGTCCATCCTAAAGGAGATCAGTCCTGGGTGTTCATTGGAAGGATGGATATTGAAGCTGAAACTCCAGTACTTTGGCCACCTCATGCAAAGAGTTGACTCATTGGAAAAGACCCTGATGCTGGGAAAGATTGAGGGCAGGAGGAGAAGGGGACAACAGAGGATAAAATGGTTGGATGGCATCGCCAACTCAATGGACATAGTTTTGGGTGGACTCCAGGAGTTGGTGATGCACACGGAGGCCTAGCGTGCTACAGTTCATGGGGTCACAAAGAGTCGGACACGACTGAGCAACTGAACTGAATTGAAGTAGGTTGGTCAAAACTTTCCTGCCAAAGAATATGCATCTTTTAATTTCATGACTGCAGTCACCATCTGCAGTGATTTTTGAACCCAGAAAAATAAAGTCAGCCACTGTTTCCCCATCTATTTTCCATGAAGTGAAAGGACCAGATGCCATGATCTTAGTTTTCTGAATGTTGACCTTTAAGCCAACTTTTTCACTCCCCCCTTTTATTTTCATCAAGAGGCCCTTTAGTTCTTCTTTGCTTTCTGCCTATCTGAGGTTATTGATATTTCTCCTGGCAATCTTGATTCCAGCTTGTGCTTTATCCAATCCAGCATTTCTCATGGTATACTCTGCATATAAGTTAAATAAGCAGGGTGACAATATACAGCCTTGATATACTCCTTTTCCTGTTTGGAA
This sequence comes from Bos mutus, assembly GCF_027580195.1. Lineage (NCBI taxonomy): Eukaryota > Metazoa > Chordata > Mammalia > Artiodactyla > Bovidae > Bos > Bos mutus. Next base: position 71,863,971 of record NC_091646.1, on the reverse strand, counting down.
CCAGTCTGTTGTTCCAGTTTTCCTGACCTGCATACAGATTTCTCAAGAGGCAGGTCAGGTGGTCTGATATTCCCATCTCTAATAACATAAAAATACACAACCATAATGAATGGTCTCATTTTATGTTCATGAGAAAGTTTTCTTTCTGTGTAGTTTTCTGAAGTTTTCTTTCTGTGCAGTATCTTTTCTTGGCCTTGATATTAGGGTGAGTGAATATGTTAGTCACTCAGTCATGTCCAACTCTTTGCGACCCCATGGACTATGGCCTGCCAGGCTCCTCCGTCCATGGGATTTTCCAGGCAAGAATACTGGAGTGGGTTGCCTTCCCCCTCCACAGTGGCCTTATACTATGAGTTGGGAAATTCTCCCATTTCTTTTAATTTCTGGAAGAGATTGTGTATGATTGTTATTATTTCTTCCTTAAATGTTTAGTAGAATTTGTGAGTGAAACCATCTGGACTTGGAAGGTTTTTAACAGCAAATTAAATTTCCTTAAATATTAGACTGTTTTAGTTGTTTATTTCTTATTGAGTGATTTTTGATAATTTGTATCTTGCAACAAATTGGTCATTTTATCTAAGGTGTCAAATTTATGATTATGAAGTTGTTTGTAGTATTTCCTTATTACACTTACAATGTCTGAAGTATCAGCCATCATTAAAATAGCAAAACAAATAATTAGAGCCAATAATTTAAAAAGAAGACAAAGTTAATGATAAAAATTATATAAATAATCCAAAATAATGGAGAAAAAAAGGAAACAAAAATCAGATGGAATAAATAGAAAACAAACAGTAAGTTGATAGATATAAATCTAAATATATACAAAATTACATTAAATGAAAATAACTTCAACACTCCAGTGAAAAGGCGGAAATGGTCAAACTGGGTAAGAAAACAATACTGAACCATATTTTTAGCTTGTAAGAAACATGCATTAAATATAAAGAAACAAAGAGATTAAAAGCAAAATAATGGAAAGAATATACCATGGTAAACCTAGTCAACAGGAATCTGGTATGGCTATTAGTGAGGGTTTCACAGGTGGCTCAGTGGTAAAGAATCTGTCTCCCAAGTAGAATATATGGGTTCAGTCCCTGGGTCAGGAAAATCCCCTGGAGAAGGAGATGGCAACCCACTCCAGTATTCTTGCCTGGGAAATCCTATGGACAGAGGACCCTGGTGGGCTACAGTCCAAGGGGTCACAAAAGAGTTGAACACAACTTAGTGACCAAACAACAACAATGGCTATTAATAGCAGATAAAATAGATTACATAGCAAAAGATAGGGATAAAGAAGTTCATTTTATAATGATTAAGAATTGAATTTTATCAGGAAGATATGTTACTCCTAAATGTTTGTGTGTTTAATAAAAGAGCTTCAAAATACATGAAACAAAAGCTGATAGAACTACAAGAAGAAACAGACAAATTCATAGTCTTGATTGAAGATCTTGATATCCTTCTCTTAACATTTGGACAAATAGAAAATCACTAAGGATATGAATCTAAATAATACCATCAAGCAACTTGACCTAGTTAACATTCATGGAACACTCCACACAGTGACAGAAGAATACAGTGTACATGGAAAATTCATCAAGATTGATCATATTCAAGGTAATAAAAGAAACCTCAAGAAAATTAAAAGGATTCAGTTCATACAAAGTATGTATTCTCACTACAATGGAATTAAATTAGAAATCAATACCAAAAAGATACCTGGAAAATCTCCAAATATTTGAAAATAAAATAATACCTTTCTAAATAACCCATGAACCAAAGAAAAAATCTAAATGTTAATTAAAACATATTTTAACCTTAATGAAAAAAACAAAACAACAAAATTTCTGGGGTGCTGTCAGAGTAGAAAGAAGTGGGAAATTTAAGCTCAGCTGGTAAAGAATCCTCCTAGAACGCAGGAGACCCTGGTTTGATTCCTGGGTTGGGAAGAACCCCTGGAGGAAGGCATGGCAACCCACTCCAGTATTCTTGCCTGGATAATCTCCATGGACAGATGAGCATGGCGGGCTACAGTCCATGGGGTAGCATAGAGTTGGACATCACTGAGAAGCTAAGCACAGCACAAAACAGCTATATTAGAAAAAAACAAAGGTCTAAAGTCAGTGACCTCAGCTTCAAACTTAAGAAACTAGAAAAAGAAGACCAAATTAAACCCAAAATAAACAGAACAAGAAATATAATGAAGATCAGAATAGAAGTTAATGACAGGGAATGGTAAAAGTAGAGAAATATCAATAATATCAAAATTCCATTGAGAAATTTGTATGCAGGTCAGGAAGCAACAGTTAGAACTGGACATGGAACAGACTGGTTCCAAATAGGGAAAGGAGTTTGTCAAGGCTGTATATTGTCACCCTGCTTATTTAACTTCTATGCAGAGTACATCATGAGAAATGCTGGACTGGAAGAAACACAAACTGGAATCAAGATTGCCAGGAGAAATATCAATAACCTCAGATATGCAGATGACACCACCCTTATGGCAGAAAGTGAAGAAGAACTAAAAAGCCTCTTGATGAAAGTGAAAGCAGAGAGTGAAAAAGTTGGCTTAAAGCTCAACATTCAGAAAATGAAGATCATGGCATCTGGTCCCACCACTTCATGTGAAATAGATGGGAAAACAGTGGAAACAGTGTCAGACTTTATTTTTCTGGGCTCCAAAATCACTGCAGATGGCGACTGCAGCCATGAGATTAAAAGACGCTTACTCCTTGGAAGGAAAGTTATGACCAACCTAGATAGCATATTCAAAAGCAGAGACATTACTTTGCCAACAAAGGTTCGTCTAGTCAAGGCTATGGTTTTTCCTGTGGTCATGTATGGATGTGAGAGTTGGACTGTGAAGAAGGGTGAGCGTCGAAGAATTGATGCTTTTGAACTGTGGTGTTGGAGAAGACTCTTGAGAGTCCCTTGGACTGCAAGGAGATCCAACCAGTCCATTCTGAAGGAGATTGGCCCTGGGATTTCTTTGGAAGGAATGATGCTAAAGCTGAAACTCCAGTACTTTGGCCACCTCATGCGAAGAGTTGACTCATTGGAAAAGACTCTGATGCTGGGAGGAATTGGGGGCAGGAGGAGAAGGGGACGACAGAGGATGAGATGGCTGGATGGCATCACTGACTTGATGGACATGAGTCTGGGTGAACTCCGGGAGTTGGTGATGGACAGGGAGGCCTGGCGTGCTGCGATTCATGGGGTCGCAAAGAGTCAGACACGACTGAGCGACTGATCTGATCTGATTCTTTGAAAAAAATCAATATAATTGATAAACCTCTAGCCAGACTAACCAAGAAAACAGAGAGAAGACATGCATTACTAATCAGTTCAGTTCAGTCGCTCAGTTGTGTCCGACTCTGTGCCCCCATGGACTGCAGCACGCCAGGCTTCCCTGTACATCACTAATTCCTGAAGCTTACTCAAACTCATATCCATCCTGTCAGTGATGCCATCCAAACACCTCATCCTCTGTCATCCCCTTCTCCTCCTGACTTCAATCTACCAGCATCAGGATCTTTTCCAATGAGTTGGTTCTTCACATCAGGTAGCCAAAGTATTGGAGTTTCAGCTTCAGCATCAGTCTTTCCAATGAATATTCAGGACTGATTTCTTTTAGGATGGACTGATTGGATCTCCTTGCACTCCAAGGGAACCTCAAGAGTCTTCTCCAACACCACAGTTCAAAAGCATCAATTTTTTGGTGCTCAGCCTAATTTATAGTTCAACTCTCACATCCATACATGACTACTGGAAAAACCATAGCTTTGACTAGACGGACCTTTGTTGGCAAAGTAATTTCTCTGTTTTTTAATATGCTGTCTAGGTTGGTCATAGCTTTTCTTCCAAGGAGCAAGTGTCTTTTAATTTCATGGCTGCTGTCAACATCTGCAGTGATTTTGGGGCCCCCAGAAATAAAGTCTCTCACTGTTTCCATTGTTTCCCCATCTATTTGCCATGAACTGATGGGACCAGATGCCATGATCTTAGTTTTCTGAATGTTGAGTTTTAAGCCAACTTCTTCCTCTCCTCTTTCACTTTCATCAAGAGGCTCTTTAGTTCTTTGCTTTCTGCCATAAGGGTGGTGTCATCTGCATATCTGAGGTTATTGATATTTCTCCCTGCAATCTTGATTCCAGCTTGTGCTTTATCCAGCCCAGCATTTCGCATGATGTACTCTGCAAAGAAGTTAAATAAGCAGGGTGACAATATACAGCCTTGACGTACTTCTTTCCCTATTTGGAACCAGTCTGTTGTTCCATGTCCAGTTCTAGCTGCTGCTTCTTGACCTGCATACAGATTTCTCAGGAGGCAGATAAGGTGATACAGTATTCCTATCTTTTGAAGAATTTTCCACAGTTTATTGTGATCCACACAGTCAAAGGCTTTGGTGTAGTCAATAAAGCAAAAGTAGATGTTTTTCTGGAAGTCTCCTACTTTTTTGATGATCCAGCAGATGTTGGCAATTCGATCTCTGGCTCCTCTGCCTTCTCTAAATCCAGCTTGAACATCTGGAAGTTCACGGTTCATGTATTGTTGAAGCCTGGCTTGGAGAAGTTTGAGCATTACTTTACTAGCGTGTGAGATGAATGCAATTGTGTGGTAGTTTGAACATTCTTTGGCATTGCCTTTCTTTGGAATTGGAATGAAAACTGACCTTTTCCAGTCCTGTGGCCACTGTTGAGTTTTCCAAATGTGCTGGTATATTGAGTGCAGCACTTTTACAGCATCATCTTTTAGGATTTGAAATAGCTCAACTGGAATGCCATCACCTCCACTAGCTTTGTTCGTAGTGATGCTTCTAAGGCCCACTTGACTTAACATTCCAGGATGTCTGGCTCTACGTGAGTGATCACATAATCATGATTAACTAGGTTGTGAAGATCTTTTCTGTACAGTTCTGCTGTGTATTCTTGCCACCTCTTCTTAATATCTTCTGCTTCTGTTGGGTCCATACCATTTCTGCCCCTTATTGTGCTCATCTTTGCATTTCTAATACTAGAAATGAAAAACGTGACATCACTACAGATTCACAACATATTAAAACAATAACAGAAGGTTATGAACAACTATATACGTGGCTCAGTTGGTAAAGAATCTGCCTGCTATGCAGGATACCCAGGTTCGATCCCTGGGCCGGGAAGATCCCCTGGAGATTGAAATAGCAACCCACTCCAGTACTCTTGCCTGGAGAATTTCACAGATGGAGGAGCCAGGCAGCCTATAATCCATGGGATTGCAAAGAGTTGGACATGACTGTGTGACAAACTTTCCTCCATATTGAAATGGGGAAATTCATTGAAAGAAAAATTACTAAAGCTCATGTAAGAAAAATTAGATAACCTGAATATCACTATATTAATGAAATTAAATTAGAAATTATAAGCCTTCCCACAGAGAAGAGGTGGACAAGAAAATGGGATAGGTAGACTCTTAACTCACCTCCTCCCATGGACCACCAACTTACAGAGGACCTACCTATGAGAACAACATGAAGACAAGCAGAAAAGATTTTCCATGCATGAAGACATAAAAAGTAAGCACAACAAAGCAGGTAAGAGTGGCAGAGATGCAGTATAGTCAGGAACTACACCTTCATGTCAGTTCAGTTCAGTTTAGTCACTCAGTCGTGTCTGACTCTTTGCAACTCCCATGGATTGCAGCATGCCAGGCTTCCCTGTCCATCACCAACTCCCAGAGCTTGCTCAAACTCATGTCCATCAAGCCGGTGATGCCATCCAACCATTTTATACTCTGTCGTCTCCTTCAGGTCAGCAACCCACAAATGAGGAATATCACAATTGTAAAGGACCTCCACAAGAAGTGAGGGCTCTGAATATAACATTGAGCTCCCCAGTCCTGGTGTCCCACACCAGCAAAATGAGGCTGCAGAATGTCTGGCTTTAAAAACCAGCAAAGCTTAGGTTTGAGAGAAGAGGTCTATAGAAAACAGAGACTCTGCTCTTAAAGGGTACCTGCAATATCTCACATGCTCCAAGTCCTGGTGCAGAGACAGTAATCTGAGCCTAGATCAAACACACTTACTGATCTTGGAGAGCCTCGCAGAGAGGCAGGAGGCAAGTGGGACTACTCTTGGGTACAGAAACACCAGTAGCAGTCGTTTTGGAGAGTGTTCTACAGTGATAATACCAGCACTGTGCTGTGCTGCTCACTCAGTCATGTCCAACTCTTTGCAACCCCATGAACAATATATTAAATTAAATTAATTAAATTAAATTAAACAATATATTAAAATGATCATATACCATGATTAAGTGGGATTGTCCTGGGGACATGCAACCCCATGAACCCTGACAGGCTCCTCTGTCTATGGGGATTCTCCAAGCAAGAATACTGGAGTGGGTTGACATGCCCTCCTCCAGGGGATCTTCCCAACCCAGGGATCGAGCCCAGGTCTCCTGCATTGCAAGCAGATTCTTTGCCATCTAAGCCACCAGGGAAGCCCAAGAATACTGGAGTGGGTAGCCTATCCCTTCTCCAGGGAATCTTCCCAACCCAGGAATTGAACCAGGGTCTCCTACATTGCAGGTGGATTCTTTACCAGCTGAGCTACCAGGGAAGCCCAATACCAGCACTAGCAAACATCATTTTGGTATTAGCCTGTCAGTGCTAGGATCTTGCCTGCCCACCAGCAGGCTGGCACCAACTCCAAGACACCAGACCATGCACACAATTGCACAGGGACTTAGACCCAACCTCTCGCAGGCCAACACCAATCCCATCCTTCCTTAGGCCATGTGGCAAACCACACTGGAAGCCTACGTCACATTCCACTGGGGCCAAGGATATTGCAAAAACCAGGGGCTTATAGCCAACCAGGTTGAAGTCCAACACTGTCCACTAGCATGCCCATGATAGTCAGCCCCACAACAAAAGAAAGGCTCATACATCCCATATAGGGGCATTCCTAGAGCATATAACTCTGGTGGCAAGAAGGGAGTGTTCTGCTGGACCTCATAAGACATCTTTGAGATAAGGCCAGTTCTCCGAAATCAGCAAATGTAGTTGACCTACATAATACTTAGACACAAACACACACAAAAATGTTGGCAAAATGAAGAGACAGAAGAATATGTTCCAAATTAAGGAACAAAATAAAACCATAAAAAATGGGGTAAATGAAGTAGATGTAAGAAATCTGCTCATAAGGAGACCAAGGTAATGATCATATAAAATGCATATTGAAATCAAGAGAAAATTGCATGAACACAGTAAGAATTTCAAAAAAGAGTTAGAAAATATAAAGAAAAACCAAACATGGCTGAAGAACACAATAACTAAGATTAAAAATACACTAGAAAGAATCAACAATAGATTAAGTGATACAGAGAAACAAATCAGTGAACTGGAAGACAAAGTAGTGGAAATCACCCAAACTAAGCAGAAAAAAATAAAAAGGACAGTTTAAGAGACCTCTTAGACATCGTAACACATGCTAACATATACGTTATAAAGATTGCAGAAGGAGAAAAGAGAAAGAAGTGGCAGAGACTTATTTGAAGAAATAATAGCCAAATACTTCCTTAACCTATGAAAGAAAACGGACATCCAAGGTCAGGAAGCATAGAGTTCAAAATAAGATGAACTCAAGGTTCATAGCAAAGCATATTATATTTAAAATGGATAAAGATAAAGAGAGGATCTAAGATGCAGCAAGACAAAAGCATTTAGTTACATACAAGAACTCTTATAAGACTAGTAGCTTACTTTTTAGGAGAAACTGTGCAGACCTGAAGAGAGTGGCACATAATAGTCAAAATAATGAAAGGAAAAAATTTACAACCAAGAATATTCTACCTGGAAAAGCCATCATTCATATTTGAAAGACAGATACAGATTTTTATTAAAAAGTCAGGCATAAATTAGTTCAGCACCACTAAACCAGCTTTATAAGAAATGTTAAAGGGACTACTGTAATCAGAAAAGGTCACAAATAGAAATATGAAAATTATGAAAGGAAAAACTTCACTGGTGAAGGCAAACATACAGTACAGTAGTAAGTAAATCAACCACATATTTAACTAGTAAAAAAGTTAAAAGACAAACGTAGTAAAATTATCTATATCCGTAATGCATAGTTAAGTGATACACAAAACAGAAGATTGTAAAATATGATGTCAAAAACGTTAAACCTGGAGAGGAGGAGTAGAAATGTAGTGTTTTTAGAATGTTTTTGAACTCAAGAGATCATCAACTTAAAATATGTGGCTGAATGGATTTTTTAAAAGACCCATACATATGCTGCCTACAAGAGATTCACTTTTAAGCTATAGACACACACACAGCAAAAGTGAAAAGATGGAAAAATGAATTCCATGCAAATGGAAATAAAAAGAAAGCCAGGATAGCAATACTTGCATCAGACAAAATAGACTTTAAAACAAGCACTTGCAAGAGAAGGATGATAAAAGGACCAATCCAGCAAGAAGATATAACAAATGTAAACATATAGGCATCCAACATGAGCACCTAAATACATAAAGCAAATATTAACAAACATAAAGGAAGACACTGACAAAATAACAGAAGAGAACTTTAACACCTTGCTTATATCAATGCACATATCAGCCAAATACAAAATTACTAAGAACCACTGGCCTTCAAGAACATATTAGACTAGGTAGACCTAATAGATAAATACATAGAACATTACAACCCAAAGCAGTAGAATACACATTCTTTTTAAGTGCACCTGGAATATCTTCCAGGATAGATAACATGCTAGGCCACAAAGCAAGTCTCAATACATTTGAAGATTGAAATCATATCAAGAATGTTTTATGACCATGAAGATATGAGACTAGAAATCAACTACAGGGGAAAAGAAAAAAACTGCAAGAAACACAAACACACAGAATCTGAACATCATGCTACTCAACAATCAATGGGTCACTGAAGAATGCAAAGAGGAAATTAAAAAATACCTGGAGAAAAGTGAAACTAGAAAAACAATAATCCAAAATCTATAGGACATAGCAGAAGCATGTCCTATAGGGAACATTCCCTAATAGGGAAGTTCAAAGGGATGCAAGTCTACCTCAGGAAACAAGAAAAATCTCAAATAAACAAACTAATATCACACATAAAGTAACAAGAAAAAGAACAAACAAAACGCAAGTTAGTAGAAGGAAAAAAATTATGATCAAATAGAAATAAAAGAAATAGAGACTAAAAAACAATAAAAAATGTCAATAAAACAAAGAGCTGATTCTTTGAAAAGAGGAAAGAAATTGATAAACCTTTAGCCAGACTCATGAAGAAAAATAGAAAGAGGGCTCAAATAAATAAAATCATAAATGAAAGAGAAGTGACAACCAAGATGACAGAAATACAAAGTATTATAAGCTATTGTTATGAAGAATTATACATCAATACAATGGGCAACCAGGAAGAAATGGACAAATTCCTGGAAATACACAATCTCCAAGGACTCAAGAATACACAAAATATAAACAGACCAATTAGCAGTAATAAAATTGAATCAATAACAAAAGGAACTCCCAACAAGCTCCAGGACCAGGTGGCTCCACTGATGAATTCCACCAACTATTGCAAGAAGAGTTAATACCTACTCTTCTTAAACTATTCCAAAAAATTGAAGAGGAATTTGAAATCATCCCACAAGGCCAGCATCACCCTGATACCAAAACCAGCCAAAGACACCACAAGAAAAGAAAATTACAGGCCATAATCACCAATGAACAGGCATGCAAAAATCCTTAACAAAATATTACCAAACTGAATTTAACAATATATTAAAATGATCATACACCGTGATTAAATGGGATTGTCCTAGGGGTGCAAGGATGGTTCAATATCCACCAATCAATCAATGTGATATACCACATTAACATATTGAAAAATAAAAATTATATTATCACTTCCATAGATGCAAAAAAAGCTTTTGAGAAACTTTAGCATGTATTTGTGATAAAAACTCTCAACAAAGCTGGAACAGAGAGAACTTATCTTAACATAATAAAGGCCAAACATGAGAAACTGAGAACCAGTATCATACTCCAAAGTGAAAACATTTTCTCTAAGTTAGGAACAAGACAAAGATGCCCACTCTTGCTACTTTTATTCATATTCAGCATCATATTAGAAATCCTAGCCACAGCAATCAGAGAAGAAAAAGAAAATAAAGGAATCAAATTTGAAAAGAAGATTTTAAACTGTCACTATTTGCAGATGAGATGATACTATAAAAGAAGCTACCAAAAAAAAAAAAAAAACCCTATGTATTAGAACTAGTCAATGTATTCAGTAAAGTTGCAGGATAAGATATTAATATACATAAATCTGTTACATGTGTACACATTAATAATGAACTTTCAGAAAGATAAATTAAGAAAACAATCCCATTACAATTACATCAAAAGAATAAAATACCTAAGAATAAATTTAACCAAAGAAGCAAAGACTTGTACTCTGAAAACTATAAGATTATGGTAAAAGAAATTGAAGATGACACAAATAAATAGAGAGGTACACCATGCTCATGGCATATACTGAGATCAGATTGATTAATATTCTTTGCAGCTGAAGATGGAGAAACTCTATACAGTCAGCAAAAACAAGACTGGGAGCTGACTGTGGCTCAGATTCAGTTCAGTTCAGTTCAGTCACTCAGTCATGTCTGACTCTTTGCAACCCTGTGGAGTGCAGCACACCAGGCCTCCCTGTCCATCACCAACTCCTGGAGTTTACTCAAACTCATATCCATCGAGTCTGTGATGCCATCCAATCATCTCATCCTCTGTTGTCCCCTTCTCCTTCTGCCCTCAATCTTTCCCAGCATCAGAGTCTTTTCTAATGAGTCAGCTTTTTGTATCAGGTGGCCAAAGTATTGGAGTTTCAGCTTCAGCATCAGTCCTTCCAATGAATATTCAGAACTGATTTCCTTTAGGACTGACTAGTTGGATCTCCTTGCAGTCCAAGGGACTCTCAAGAGTCTTCTCCAACTCAGATTATGAACTCCTTATTGCAAAATTCAGACTTATATTGAAGAACATAGGGAAAAATCGCTAGACCATTCAGGTATGACCTAAATCAAATGAGTCTTGTGACACCATGGACTGTAGCCCACCGGGCTCCTCTGTCAATGGGATTTCCCAGGCAAGAATACTGGAGTGGGTTGCCATTTCCTTCTCCAGAGGATCTCTTGCCAACCCAGAGATTGAACCTGGGTCTCCTGCATTACAGGCAAATTCTTTACCAATTCAGTCACCAGAGAAGCCCCCACAAAAAATGCCAGGCCCCAAATGACTTCACTGATGAATTAACTACCAAAAATTTCAAGAAGAAACAATACCAATTCTATACTATCTCTCTGTAAATAACAAAGAAGAGGGATTATTTCCTGACTCATAACAACTAATAAAATATTTTCTATGAGGTCTGCACTACCTTGATACAAGATTTTCTTAACAAAATGTCAGCAAATTGAATCCAACAATATCTGCAAAAGATAAAACATCATGATGAAGTCAGGATTATCCCGGGAATGCATGGATGGTTTAACATTTGAAATGTAATTCACTACATTAACTAAAAAGGAAAAACATAATCTTAACAAAAGCAGAAAAAGCATTTGACAAAATTCAGTGTCCATTTCTGATGCAAATTGTCAGCAAAGTTGGAAGATAAGGGAACTTCCCTCTGTTTAATGAAAAGCTACTATATAAAAAATAACCTACAGTTAGTATCATACTTATTGCTGAAAGATGAGAAATAGGAAAAGGAATGCCTACTTTTTCTCTTCTATTCAACATTATATTGGACATTCTAGTCAGTGCAATCAGATAGGCAAAGAAATAAGAGACATTAAATTGGAAAAGAAGAAGTAAAACTATCCTTATTCACAGACTTAATCACCAAAGTAGAAAATCTGATGGAATTTTCAGAAAATCTCCTCCAATCATTGTGTGTATATCAAGATTGAAGAATAAAAAGTTTATGTGTAAAAATTGTGTTTCTATATACCAGCAATGAAAAAAATTGATATTCAAAATTAATAAAGCAATATCATTTAAAATAACAGTAAAACACATAATGATAACTAATGCGATAACTAATACAAATTATTTAGGTATGAATCTGACAAAGTTGTGAAAGATTTGAACATTAAAAACTACACAACATTGCTGTGAGAAACTGAAGAAGACCTAGAATAATTGGGGAGGTATATCATGTTTAAGCAAACAGAAGACTTATTATTAATGTGTCAACTCTCCCTGAATTGATCTATAGATTCAAATGCTATCCCAATGAAAATCCCTGTGGGATCTTTTAGAAATTGACAAATTGATTATAAATTTCAAAGGGAAATGCAAAGGACAGAGAATAGTTAATAACAACTTTGAAAAAGAACATTAGAGGGCTAATATTACCTGATTTCAAGACTTCTTTTAAAGTTACAGTAATATCAAAGTTACACTGTGATATTGGTGCAAAACAGAAAATAGATCAGTGAAACAAAGTATAAAGTTCAAATAAAGACTTATAAGTATATGGATAACTGCTTTTTAACAAAGGCAAATAGACACTTCAGTGTAGATATAATAACACCAACACAGTATACTAACGCATATATATGGAATTTAGAAAGATGGTAACAATAACCCTGTATACGAGACAGCAAAAGAGACACTGATGTATAGAACAGTCTTATGGACTCTGTGGGAGAGGGAGAGGGTGGGAAGATTTGGGAGAATGGCATTGAAACATGTAAAATATCATGTATGAAATGAGATGCCAGTCCAGGTTCAATGCACGATACTGGATGCTTGGGGCTGGTTCACTGGGACGACCCAGAGGGATGGTATGGGGAGGGAGGAGGGTGGAGGGTTCAGGATGGGGAACACATGTATACCTGTGGCGGATTCATTTTGATATTTGGCAAAACTAATATAATTATGTAAAGTTTAAAAATAAAATAAAATTAATTAAAAAAATAATCATCTCAATAAATGATGTTAGAACAATTGGATGGATATCTGTATGTGAAAAAAGAACGTCCATCCATGCTTTGCACCTATAAAAAGTTAACTCAAAATGGATCAGAGACCTAAATGTAACACTTTTAAATAGAAGGTCATGGACCTAAATATAAAACTTTCAGGAGAAAACAGGAAAAAGTTTGTGAATTTGGATTAGGTAAAAATTTTCTTAGGCCATCAGAATCACAATCTATAAAAAATAGATAAATTCGGCTTCATAAAAATGAAAAACTTCTGTTCTTTGAAAGACACAGTGAAGAAAATGGGTAGACAACCCATAGAATGAGATAATGCATATGCAAAGCATATATCTAATAAAGGACTTTGGCCACCTCATGCGAAGAGTTGACTCATTGGAAAAGACTCTGATGCTGGGAGGGATTGGGGGCAGGAGGAGAAGGGGACGACAGAGGATGAGATGGCTGGACGGCATCACTGACTTGATGGACGTGAGTCTCAGTGAACTCCGGGAGTTGGTGATGGACAGGGAGGCCTGGCGTGCTGAGATTCATGGGGTCGCAAAGAGTCGGACACGATTGAGCAACTGATCTGATCTGATCTGACCCAGAATATATAAAAAACTGTTGAAACTTATTCCTAAGAACACAAACAACCCAATTTAAAATGGGCAAAAGAAATGAACAGACATTTCACCCAGAAAAGATATATAGATGGCCAATAAGTATTAATACATGAAAAGATGCTTAACGTCATCAGTCATTGGGGGAAATGTAAATAAAACTACAATGAGATATACAGTATCAGATTGGCTAAAATTAAAATTCTGACCATACCAAAAGTTGACGAGGATATAGAGGAACTGAAACTCTCATACATTGCTTATGGGAATGTGTATGGTACAGCCATCTTGGAAAACAGTTTGGCAGGTTCTTAAATAGTTAAAAATACATTTTCCATATAATCTAACCATACTATTATTAGGTTTTTACCCATTAGAAATTAAAGCATGTGTCAAAATAAAATGCTTGTACATTAATGTTCATAGAGACTTTATCTGTATTGGTGAAAAACTGGAAATAACTCAAATGTCCCTCAGGTAGGCATGTATGGTTAAACAAACTGTGATATGTCCATACAATAGAACACCATTCGGCATTAAAAAGAAATGAACTATCCCATGTGATTCCTTTTATACAAAATTGTAAGACATGCAAACCAATGTATAATGACCAAAATCAGATCAGTTGCCTTGAGACATTGTTGAAGCGGGGGTGGGGGGCGGGGATTTACAAAGGAGCATGAAGAACCTTTGGAGGGTGATAGATATGCTCAATGGTGGTGTATATATATATGTCAAATTTTACTAAACTGTATAATTTCAATATGTACAATGTTATTGTATGTCAGTTATATCTCAATGTAGTTATTTAATTAAATGATTCCAGAAAACTTTTTTCAGACACAGGCAAGCTTAATCTAAAATTTATATGGAAATACAAGGAACCTAGATTAACTAAAGCAGCCTTGAAAAAGAAGAATAGGGCTTCCCTGGTGGTACAATGGATAAGAATCTGCCTGACAATGCAGAGGACAATGCAGGATTCAATCCCTGGGCTAGGAAGATTCCGCAAACTGCAGAGCAGCTCAGCTCACACGCCACAACTACTGAAGCTTGCAAGCTGCAACTACTGAAGCCTAGGTGTCCTAGAGCCTGCACACCACAATGACTGAAGCCCATGTGCCTAGAGCCTGTGCTCTGCAACAACAGAAGCCACCACAATGAGAAGCCCATACACCACAATAAAGAGTAGCCCCTGCTTACTGCAGCCAGAGAAAAGCTGCACAACAATGAAGACCCAGCACAGCCATAAATAAATTTTAAAAAAAATTTTTAAGAAGAATAAAATGTGAGGAGTCACTCTACCCAATATTAAGGTCTACTGTATAACCACAGTAATCAACAGTGTCATATTGCAAGAAGGATAGACAGATTGATAGAACAGAACAAAGAACCTAGAAATAGAACCACATTGATTTTTAACAAAGGTGCAAGAGCAATTCAATTTAGAAAGTGTAGACTTTTCAACAAATGGTACTAAGAACAAATGAACATTCATAGAAAAATGAACCTTTATCTAAACCTTGCACCTTATGCAAAATTAACTCAAGATGGATCACAGACCTAAGCATAAAATGTAGAACTATACAATATTTAGAAAAAAAATAGAGAAACCTTCAGGATATAGAACTAGTCAGAGTTCTTAACTTTATACTGAAAGCATCATATATTAAAAAATTAATAAATTGGACTTCTGTGCTGTGAAAGACTATGTTAAGAGGATGATAAGACAAGCTACAGACTGGGAAAAAGCCAACCACATACTTGAAAAAAGGACTTGATCTAGAATACATTAAAAAAAAAAACTCAAAACTTAATAAAAAATTAATTAGAAAATGAGTAAAAGATATCAAGAAGATATACAGATGGCAAACAACTCATGAAAACATGTCAATAACACTAGGTATTAGAGCAATGAAAATTGCTCCATGTTGTGGGCAAAAGATATCAGCATACAACTATCAGAATGGTTAAAATCAGATCAGATCAGATCAGTTGCTCAGTCCTGTCCGACTCTTTGCGACCCCATGAATCTCAGCACGCCAGGCCTCCCTGTCCATCACCAACTCCTGGAGTACACTCAGACTCACGTCCATCAAGTCAGTGATGCCGTCCAGCCATCTCATCCTCTGTCGTCCCCTTCTCCTCCTGCCCCCAGTCCCTCCCAGCATCAGACTCTTTTCCAATGAGTCAACTCTTCACATGAGGTGGCCAAAGTACCAGAGTTTCAGCTTTAGCATCATTCCTTCCAAAGAAATCCCAGGGCTGATCTCCTTCAGAATGGACTGGTGGGATCTCCTTGCAGTCTAAGGGACTCTCAAGAGTCTTCTCCAACACCACAGTTCAAAAGCATCAATTCCTTGGTGCTCAGCCTTCTTCACAGTCCAACTCTCACATCCATACATGACCACAGGAAAAACCATAGCCTTGTCTAGACGGACCTTTGTTGGCAAAGTAATGTCTCTGCTTTTGAATATGCTATCTAGGTTGGTCACAACTTTCCTTCCAAGGAGTAAGCGTCTTTTAATTTCATGGCTGCAGTCACCATCTGCAGTGATTTTGGAGCCCAGAAAAATAAAGTCTGACACTGTTTCCACTGTTTCCCCATCTATTTCCCATGAAGTGATGGGACCAGATGGCATGATCTTCGTTTTCTGAATGTTGAGTTTTAAGCCAACTTTTTCACTTTCCACTTTCATTTTCAATCAAGAGGCTTTTTAGTTCCTCTTCACTTTCTGCCATAAGGGTGGTGTCATCTGCATATCTGAGGTTATTGATATTTCCCCTGGCAATGTTGATTCCAGTTTGTGTTTCTTCCAGTCCAGCGTTTCTCATGATGTACTCTGCATATAAGTTAAATAAACAGGGTGACAATATACAGCCTTGACGAACTCCTTTTCCTATTTGGAACCAGTCTGTTGTTCCATGTCCAAATAAAATAGTGACAACACCAAGTACTGGTGAAGATACAAAGAAACTGGATCGTTCATACATTGTTAGTGGGATTGTAAAATGGTACCCCCACTGTGGAAAACAGTTTGAAAGTATCTTCCAAAATTAAACATGTGACTACCATACTACCCAGCAATTGCTCTCCTGGGCAGTTTTTCTCCCAGAGAAATGAAAATTCATATCCAAACCAAAACTTGTACAGGATATGATGACTATAGTTAACAATATTGTATTTGTATATTCAAAAGTTGCTAGAAGAGTAGAATTTAAAAGTTCTCATCACAAAAAAACGTAACTGTATGAGGTAATGGATAGTAACTAAACTTACTGTGGTTACCATTTTCCAGTATTTGTATATATCAAATCATTATGTAATACACCTAAAACATGTTATATGTCAATAATATTTCAATTTTAAAAGCCCCTGTATTTATGTTCATACAGAGTCCATAGCAACTTTATTCATAACAGAAAAAATCTAGAAACAACACAGAAAGCCTTCAACAACCCAGAGAGCATTCATGTGAATGATTAAACAAACTGGTAATCCATTGTTGCTGTTGTTCAGTTGCACTGTCCTGTCCGACTCTGTGTGACCCCATAGACTGCAGCACGCTAGGCTTTCCTGTCCTTCACCATCTCCTGGAGTTTGCTCAAACTCATGTCCATCCATTCGGTGATGCCATCCAACCATCTCATCCTCTGTTGTCCCCTTCTCCTTCTGCCTTCAATCTTTCCCAGCATCATAGTCTTTTCTAACAAGTCAGCTCTTCATATAAGGTGGCCAAAGTATTGGAGCTTCACCATTAGCATCAGTCCTTTCAATGAATATTCAAGACTGATTTCCTTTAGGATTGACTGGTAGGATCTCCTTGCAGTCCAAGGAATTCTCAAGAGTCTTTTCCAACACCACAGTTCAAAAGCATCAATTCTTTCGCACTCAGCTTTCTTTATGGTCCAACTCTCACATCCATACATGACTACTAAAGAAACCATAGCTTTGACTATATGGACCTTTGTTGCAAAGTAATGTCTCTGCTTTCTAATATGCTGTCTAGGTTGGTCATAGCTTTTCTTCCAAGGAGCAAGCATCTTTTAATTTCATGGCTGCAGTCATCATCTGCAAAGACTGTGTGTGTGTGTGCGCGCGCACATGCGCACACACACACTTAGTCACTCAGGAGTGTCCAACTCCTTGGGACCCTATGGACTGTAGCCTGCCAGGCTCCTCTGGCCATGGGGATTCTCCAGGCAAGAATACTGGAATGGGTTGCCATTCCCTCCTCCAGGGGATCTTCCCAACCCAGGGATAGAACCCTGGGTCTCCCACATTGCAGGCAGATTCTTTACCATCTGAGCCACCAGGGAAGCAGTGATTTTGGAGCCCAAGAAAATAAAGTCTCTCCCTGTTTCCACTGTTTCCCCCTCTATTTGCCATGAAGTGATGGGACCGGATGCCATGATCTTAGTTTTTTGAATGTCGAGTTTTAAGCCAGCTTTTTCACTTTCCTCTTTCATCTTCATCAAGAGGCTCTTTAGGTCCTCTTTACTTTCTGCCATAAGGGTGATGTCATCTGCATATCTGAGATCATTGATATTTCTCCCAGCAATCTTGATTCCAGCTTGTGCAATCTTGTGAAATCTTGATTCCAGTCCAACATTTTGCATGTTGTACTCTGCATAGAAGTTAAATAAGCAGGGTGACAATATAGACAGAGCCTTGTTGTACTCCTTTCCCAATTTGAAATCAGTCCATTGTTCCATGACCGATTCTAACTGTTGCTTCTTGACCTATATACAGATTTCTCAGGAGGCAGATAAGGTGATCTGGTATTCCCATCTCTTTAAGAATTTTCCACAGTTTGTTGTGATCCATACAATCAAAGGATTTAGCATAGTCAATGAAGCCAAAGTAGATGTTTTTTCTGGAATTCTCCTGCTTTTTCTATGATCGTACAGAATTTGGCAATTTGATCTCTGGTTCCTCTGCCATTACTAAATCCAGCTTGAATATCTGGAAGTTCTCAGCTCACGTACTGTTGAAGGCTAGCTTGAAGGATTTTGAGCATTACCTGCAAGCATGTGAAATGAGTGCACTGGTGCAGTAGTTTGAATATTTTTTGGCAATACCTTTCTTTGGGATTGGAATGAAAACTGACCTTTTCCAGTCCTGTGGCCACTGCTGAGTTATACAGATTTGCTGGCGTATTGAGTGCAGCACTTTAACAGCATTGTCTTTTAGGATTTGAAATAGCTCAGCTGGAATTCCATCGCCACCACTAGCTTTGTTCATAGTAATGCTTCTTAAGACCCACTTGACTTTACACTCCAGGATGTCTCACTCCAGATGAGTGATCACACCATCATGTTTATCAGGGGCATTAAGATCTTTTTTGTATAGTTCTTCTGTGTATTCTTGCCACCTCTTAATATCTTCTGCTTCTGTTAGGTCCATTCCATTTCTGTCCTTTATTGTGCCCATCTTTGCATGGAATGTTCCCTTGGTATCTCTAACTTTCTTGAAGAGATCTCTAGTCTGTTCCATTCTATTGTTTCCCTCTATTTCTTTGCATTGATCACTTAGGAAGGCTTTCTTATCTCTCCTTACTATTCTTCAGAATTCTGCATTAAGATGGGTATATCTTTCCTTTTCTCCTTGCCTTTTGCTTCTCTTCTTTTCTCAGCTCTTTATAAGGCCTCCTCAGACAACCATTTTGACTTTTTGCATTTATTTTTTTCTTGGCGATGGTTTTGATCACCACCTCTTGGACAAGGTTATGAACCTCCATCCATAATTCTTCAGGTACTCTATCAGATTTAATCCCTTGAATCTATTTGTCACTTCCACTTATAATCATAAGGGATTGGATTTAGGTCATACCTGAATGATCTAGTGGTTTTCCCTGCTTTCTTCAATTTAAGTCTGAATTTTGCAGTAAGGAGTTCATGATCCGAGCCACAGTCAGCTCCTGGTCTTGTTTTTGCTGATGTATAGAGTTTCTCCATCTTCAGCTGCAAAGAATATAATCAATCTGATTTCAGTATTGACCATCTGGTGATGTCCATGTGTAGAGTCATCTCTTGTGTTGTTGGAAGAGGATGTTTGCTATGACCAGTGCGTTCTCTTGGCAAAACTCTGTCAGCCTTTGCCCTGCTTCATTTTGTACTCCAAAGCTAAACTTGCCTGTACTCCAGGGATCTCTTGACTTCCTCCTTTTGCATTCCAGTCTCCTTTGATGAAAAGGGCATCTCTTTTTGGTGATAGTTCTATAAGGCCTTGTAGGTCTTCATAGAACTGTTTACCTTCAGCTTCTTCAGCATTAGTGGTTGGGGCATAGAGTTGGATTACTATGATGTTGAATGGTTGGCATTGGAAGTGAACAGAGATCATTCGGTCATTTTTGAGATTACACCCAAGTACTGCATTTCAGACTCTTTTGTTGACTGTGAGGGCTACTTGATTTCCCACAGTAGTAGATATAATGGTCTTCTGAATTAAACTGAATGTGGGTTTGATCCCTGGATCAGGAAGATCCCCTGGTGAAGGCAATGGCAACCCACTCGAATATTCTTGCTTGGGAAATCCCATGGATAGAGGAATTTGGCAGGTTACAGTCCATGGTGTCTCAAAGAGTCAGAAATGACTAGAGTATGGACACAGCAGCCACAGCAGAATTAAATTTGCACATTCCCATCTGTTTTAATTCACTGATTCCTAAAATCTCAATGTCACTCTTACCATCTCCTATTTGACCACTTCCAATATACCTTGATTCATGGACCTAACATTCTAGGTTCCTATACAATATTGTTCTTACAGCATCAGACTTTACTTTCACCACCAAACACATCCACAGCTGACCATTGTTTCTGATTTGGCTCAGACTCTTCATTCCTCCTGGAACTATTTCTCCGCTCTTCTCTGGTAGCATAGTGGGCACCTACTGACCTCAGGAGTTCATCTTTCAGTGTCATATCTTTTTGCCTTTTCATACTGTTCATGGCAATCCATACCATGAAACACTACTCAGCAATAAAAAGGAATGAACTATTGATACACACAATGACTTGGATAAATCTCAGGGTGATTATTCTGAATGAAAAGCTAATGCCAAAAAGTATACACTGTCTTATTCCATTTCTACAATATTCTTGAAATGACAGAACTATTGAGGTGGGAGACAGATTGTGGTTGCCAGGGGATTGAGATGGGATGCAGGAGGGTGGGTATGGGAAGATGATATGTATGGTTTTAAAGAGGATGTGAAAGATGGATGTAATGATGGAGTTGTTCTGTATCTTGACTTGGTGGTAGATACAAGAATCTGAGGGCTTCCCAGGTGGTATAGTGGTAAAGAACTTGCCTGCCAGTTCAGGAGATGTGAGAGACATGGCTTCACTCCCTGGGTGGGGAAGATGCCCTGGACGATAAAATGACAACCTACTCCAGTATTCTTGCCAGGATAATCCCATGTACAGAGGAGCCTGGTGGGCTACAATCCATGGGATCACAAAGAGTTGGACAGGACTGAACAGCTGAGTGCACATACACACAAGAACCTACACATGTGATGAAATTGCATAGAAGTAAATAGACATGCACACACACAGCTGAGTCCAGGTAATACTGGGATATCTGAATAAATATGGGGGATTGTACCAATGTCAATATCAAGGTGATGATAGTGTACTGTATTAAACAGTTTTGCAAGATATTGCCATTGGAGGAAATATGGCAAAGAGTAAATGGGATCTCTGTTTTATTTTTATAACTTCCTATGAATCTATGATTGTCTCAAAATTAAAAGTTCAATTAAAAAAAAACCTTCTGCTTAAAAGAGTGAGTTCCAAAAGAATTCAATGATATATAATTTGTGTAAAAGTATCAGGCACATTTTACGTACCTAAACATTCAGAAAAAATTATAATAACAAGCCATTCATTTAATCAATTATATAACATGTATTTATTGAGGATCTACTACATGTCAGGCACCATTCCAAGCTCTGGGTTATATAGCAATGGAAAAAGTAAAAATGGTCTCCACCTTCATAGAACTTATAATCCAGAGAAGGAGACTGACAGTAAACCAAAAAAATAAATCATTGAAATTACAAATTTTGAGAAGTGCTCTGAAAGAAATAGAGTGTTGTGAAAGTGTAACACAAATAGATCTCCTTTTGATAGAATGATCTGAGAAGCCTCTATAAGAAGACAATTTGAATTTGAGAGTTGAAGGATGAGAAGGAAAAAGCTGTACTCTCTCATGAAGAAAGATGTGAATGGATGTTTGAGAGAGACTAAAGGTCAGTAAAGATAGAGGGAATAGCACATGTACCAGCCCTGAAGCAAGAGAAAATTTGTAGGGGGTTGGGAAAGAGAGAGAGATAGTTGAAGCAGTGGACATCACCAGGGAGAGGAAACGAGTTCAGGATTGCAGCACAGCTAAGGTCAAGATTATGTAGTGCCCTATAGACAAT
The DNA here is from genome assembly GCF_027580195.1 of Bos mutus. Classification (NCBI taxonomy): domain Eukaryota; kingdom Metazoa; phylum Chordata; class Mammalia; order Artiodactyla; family Bovidae; genus Bos; species Bos mutus. The sequence continues at coordinate 71,841,919 of NC_091646.1, read as the reverse complement.
GGTAAGGATTTGGGGTTTTATTCTGATTGAGATGAAACATTAGAGTTTTAAGGAAGGGAGTACCATGATCTGCTTCATATTTTAATCCAATCGCACACTCAGGTATATGAACCAAATGAGGAAGAAAGTGAAAAAACCAATTAGAAGATTGTTGCAGTTATATAGTTAAAGAATGGTGGTTTAGCCTAGAGTGAAAAGGACTTAATCTGTTAGCTTTGGGGAGTGAAGAAATGGCCAATGTTATGGACATGTTAAGGATTTTTACTAATCTTTCAAATAAAAGAGATGGTGTTGAATGTAAAATTCTAATAAGTCTCTCCAAATGGGACTTTCTAGCAGGTGGCTGGAAATCCAAGACATCAGCAGGGATTAAAGATATAGCTATTGTCATTGATGGTATGATTGAATGCATAGGAATAGATGACATCACCAAGGGAGAAAGAGTGGCAAGAAAGAACGGAGAGGATCATGAGTATAAATTTTCTGTTCTTAATGAAAACTACTTTTAATTACAAAAGTAGTATAACCATATCACAGGAAATTTGGAAAGTAGAAAAGAAAAAATATCTAACCATCTAAGTCAACCTTTTATCATTTGGAAGTATTTCTTCCTCTTAAGCTTTCATGCACATCTTTTTAAAAATTTTTTTTTGTTTGTTTGTTTTTTTGTTTTTTTATATTTTTTTATTCTTCCAATTTTATTTTATTTTTAAACTTTACATAATTGTATTAGTTTTGCCAAATATCAAAATGAATCCGCCACAGGTATACATGGAGAATAATTGCTTTACAATGTTGTGCTGATTTCTGCTGTACAATAATGTGAATTACCCATAAGTACATATATATATAGGGGATATATATATATATCCCCTAACTTTTTATCCTCCCTCCAAACCCCCCATTCCACCCCTCTAGGTTGTCACAGAATGCCAGGCGGTGCTGGGTTCCCTGTGTTATATAGTAGCTTCCCACTAGCTATCTATTCTACACATGGTAGTGTATATATGTCAGTGCTAATTTTTCAACTTGTCCCACCCTCTGCTTCCCCCACTGTGGCTGTAAGTCTGTTCTCTATGTCTGCTCTGCAAATATATATATATTTCTAGATTCCATATATATGTGTTAGTATACAACATTTGTTTTTCTCTTTCTGACTTACTTCATTTTGTATAACAGGCTCTAGGTTCATCCACCTCAGTTCAACTGACTCACATTATTCCTTTATGTGGCTGAGTAATATTCCATTGTATATATGTACCACAATTTCTTTATCCATTCATCTGTCATTGTACATCTAGGTTGCTTCCGTGTCATGGCTATCATATATAGTGCTGCATTGAACATTGGGGTACATGTGTCTTTTAAGGCAATGGCAACCCACTTCAGTACTCTTGCCTGGAAAATCCCATGGGCAGAGGAGCCTGGTAGGCAGTCCATGGGGTCGCTAAGAGTCGGGCACCACTGAGCGACTTCACTTTCACTTTTTACTTCCATGCATTGGAGAAGGAAATGGCAACCCACTCCAGTGTTCTTGCCTGGAGAATCCCAGGGATGGCGAAGCCTGGTGGGCTGCCGTCTATGGGGTCGCACAGAGTTGGACACAACTGAAGCGACAGCAGCAGCAGCAGCAGCAGCAGCAGGACATATGCCCAGTAGTGAGATTGCTGGGTCATATAGTACTTTTATTCCTAGTTTTTAAAGGAATGTCCATACTATTCTCCATAATGACTGTATCAGTTTACATTACCACCAACAAAGTAGGAGGGTTCCCTTTTCTCTACATTTTCTCCAGCATTTATTGTTTGTAGTTTTTTTGATGATGGCCATTCTGACTGGTGTGAGGTAGTAACCTCATTGTAGTTTTGATTTGCATTTCTTTAATAATGAGTGATGTTGAGCAACATTTCATGTGTTTGTTGGCCACCTGTCTATCTTCTTGGGACAAATATCTGTTTAGGTCTTCCGCCCATTTTTGACTGGGTTATTTTTTTTTCTAGTGAGCTGAATGAGTTGCTTGTACATTTTAGAGATTAATCCTTTGTCAGTTGCTTCATTTGTAATTATTTCCTCCCATTCTGAGGGTTGTCTTTTCAACTTATTTATAGTTTCCTTTGCTGTGCATCAGCTTTTAAATTTAATTAGATCCCATTTGTTTACTTTTGGTTTTATTTCCATTACTCTAGGAAGTGGGTCAAAGAGCATCTTGCTACAATTTATGTCACAAAGTGTTCTGCCTATGCTTTCCTCTAAGAGTTTTATAGTTTCTAGCAATGGCACCCCACTCCAGTACTCTTGCCTGGAAAATCCCATGGACGGAGGAGCCTGGTAGGCTGCAGTCCATGGGGTCGAGAAGAGTCGGGCACCACTGAGTGACTTCACTTTCACTTTTCACTTTCATGCACCGGAGAAGGAAATGGCAACCCACTCCAGTGTTCTTGCCTGGAGAATCCCAGGGATGGTGGAGCCTGGTGGGCTGCCATCTATGGGGTCGCACAGAGTTGGACATGACTGAAGCGACTTAGCAGCAGCAGCAGCAGCCTTTCATTTTGTAGAAGGCAATGGCAACCCACTCCAGCACTCTTGCCTGGAAAATCCCATGGACAGAGGGGCCTGGTGGGCTGCTGTCTCTGGGGTCGCACAGAGTCAGACACGACTAAGCGACTTCACTTCCACTTCTCACTTTCATGCATTGGAGAAGGAAATGGCAACCCACTCCAGTGTTCTTGCCTGGAGAATCCCAGGGACGAGGGAGCCTGGTGGGCTGCTGTCTCTGGGGTCGCACAGAGTTGGACACGACTGAAGCAACTTAGCAGCAGTAGCAGCAGCAGCCTTTCATTTAAGTATTTAATCTATTTTGAGTTTATTTTTGTATACAGTGTTAGGAAGTGTTCTGGTTTCATTCTTTTACACATAGCTGTCCATTTTTCCCAGCACTACTTATTGAGGAGACTGTCTTTTCCCCATTGTATATTCTTGCCTCCTTTGTCAAAGATAAGGTGCCCATAGGTGTGTGTTAGTACCATTTTGGTTTCTATAACTTTGTAGTATAGTCTGAAGTCAGGAAGTTTGATTCTTCCAGCCCCATTTTTCTTTGTCAAGATTGCTTTGGCTATTCAGGATCTTTTGTGTTTCCCTAAAAACTGTGAAATAATTCTTCTAGTTCTATGAAACTTGTCATTGGTAATTTTCTAGGGATTGCATTGAATCATGTACATCTTTTAACTAGTATGCACTTAATCTTAAACTGTATTTCCTCACTTAATAGTATGTTTCAAAATAGCCTACTATTGGAAGTAGGAGAAAAGTTTCCAGCAAAGCCAAGAGAAGTAGTAGTTAGCAGAGGAGAATAATTTAAGGGAGTAAGTTCCATTATGCTGTTATTGGTGACCTTGAAGAGGAAATACAAGTGTGTGTAGAGATGATCAGTTTTTACTTTGGTGGCAAAGTGACAGAGAAGGACAACATTTTGAAGTGGTGACTGGTTCCAGGAAGTGTATTTGGATAAATAACTGAGTATGGTTATAGACAGAGCAAAGAAGCAGAAGACGGGGTGAAATTAAAGATGTTGTTGACAGGATATAATTAATGGAGCACAGTTTTTACAGAAGTAGGAGGGGTTGGGATTAAAAGCAGGGAATGAGACAATTTTTTCTCTAACATTCGAGAGAAGAGACTCGGTAAGGGAAGAAGTTGAAGCAGTTCCTGCTGGAAGATAACTAAAGAGTCTCAGTCAAGTAGAAGATAAGGTCAAGGTTATTGCCTGAGAGTGAGGGAGAGACAAAAGTGAACCAGAGGCTTTGGGAATGAATAATGCTTGGACTGTTTAAAATAGGAAGTCAACAAGATTGCACAGCAGACCAATGGATAACTAGTCATAGTATATCAGAATTAGGCTGCTGCTGCTGCTGCTAAGTCACTTCAGACGTGTCCGACTCTGTGCAACCCCATAGACGGCAGCCCACCAGGCTCCCCTGTCCCTGGGATTCTCCAGCCAAGAACACTGGAGTGGGTTGCCATTTCCTTCTCCAATGCATGAAAGTGAAAAGTGAAAGTGAAGTCACTCAGTGGTGCCCGACTCTTCGAGACCCCATGGACTTCAGCCTACCAGGCTCCTCCGTCCATGGGATTTTCCAGGCAACAGTGCTGGGGTGGGGTGCCGTTGCCCTCTCCTCAGAATTAGGCAGGACCTCCAATATCATCGAGCCTGGTTCCTGATTAACACATGAGGGGTTGAGGCTCATTTTAAGAGACATGTGCCAGGAATTGCCCGGAGGTCCAGTGGTTAGGACTCTGCACTCTTACTGCCAAGGGCCCAGGTTCAGTCCCTGGTTGGGAAACAAAGGTCCCACAAGCCACTTGGTGTGGCAAAAAAAGAAAAAGTGTGCTAATCTCACAACTGGCAAGAGCTAGAGCTGGCATGTGAGCCTAGGCCTACTGAAACCCTGGTCCAGTCCAGGACAGCAAGCTTAATGATTTCTTTCTGATCTATCCCATGGGAGGGACTTTCCCCTATTTAGCCAGAGACAGAACAGGGCAAAACCAGCAGCAACTTTATTCCAGGTGTTAGCACTCTCCCAAATCTGCATGTCGGCTACCTTGCTCTCTGAGACTCATCTTCATGGACAGTCTCTGGTCTAGCATATTGGAAAGCCAAGCACAGGCTTTCAAAAAGGGATTGGATGGTTTTTACCTTAATCAGTTAGACAATCCTCCTCAAAAGAGCTTCTTTCCTTTACATCAGAACAAAATAGAGACTAGCTAAAATTGAAAACAACCTAGAATGACCAACACTAGGGACAATGTTCAGAGAAGGCAATGGCACCCCACTCCAGTACTCTTGCCTGGAAAATCCCATGGACGGAGGAGCCTGGTGGGCTGAAGTCCATGGGGTCTCTGGGAGTCGGATACGACTGAGCGACTTCACTTTCACTTTTCACTTTCATGCATTGGAGAAGGAAATGGCAACCCACTCCAGTGTTCTTGCCTGGAGAATCCCAGGGATGGGGGAGCCTGGTGGGCTGCCGTCTCTGGGGTCGCACAGAGTAGGACACGACTGAAGCGACAGCAGCAACAGCTATTACCAGCATTTTTAGATTATACATAATGGCATGTAAAATCTGTTTGTACCTACATAGTTTTTTCCTGCTTTTGAATGATTACCTTAATGACAAATTGCCAGGAGTGGAATTAGTATGTGAAAGAAAATGAGTATTTTTTATGACTTCTGATATGTATTGCCAAATTGCCTTTCAAAAGAACTATGCGAATTTATCCTGCTGAAAACAGTTTGAAGATATCTTTCTATCCTCTCCCTCCAAGCCAAACCAGCATTGTGCTTAATAATATTTGCAACTTTAATAAATATAAAGGGCTTCGCTGGTGGCTCAGAGGTTAAAGCGTCTGCCTGCATTGCAGGAGACCTGGGTTCGATCCCTGGGTCGGGAAGATCCCCTGGAGAAGGAAATGGCAACCCACTCCAGTATTCTTGCCTGGAAAATCCCATGGATGGAGGAGCCTGGTGGGCTACAGTCCATGGGGTAGCAAAGAGTCGGACATAAGTATAAAATGGTTACCATTCTTTAGTACTAGCATGGTTGAAGGTGTTAAATCACACCATCTAAGAGCCAGAAGGAATCTTAGATTGGGGATTAGATCTTGGTGGCTCTATAATCGTAGTCCAGTGATCCCCCCTCCCCTATTTTTGTGTAGGTATGACTTGTCTGTTTCATGCCTTTTCCAGCCGCCTAGTGGTGTAGGCTATTGCTGGAGTGGGATGAGTGGGAAAGGGGCAACTAAAAAAGCATTCAGGTTATCCAAAGCCATTGCTCTTCCACATTACCCAAGGGATGCCAAGATGCCAGTTATCTCCAATTTGGTCAATGAAGGGGTGAAGAAAAAGGCAAGTTGATGAGCACTGCTGAAGAATGGAGAAAAGCACCAATGAAAAACTGGCTTGCTTTCAATTTCTGGACCTCTACTCATTTTCAGGCATACATAAAACCCAAAGGTGTACAGGCACTTAACAGAAAATCAGTTACACAATATGTGAACGGCTAGAAAAATTGGCAGAATTCTTCACAATCCTCCCTAATGTGTTCCTGAAGTTTCCCAGTGGGCCTGCTCATGGGGATTGTATTTACTTGTACTTTGTTGCCAGGCGAGAATCAAGGTGTTATATTTCAACCAGATGTCCCGAGTTGGGCTCTGCAAGATAGAGTAGCAAAGAGAGACATGTGTTTTCCTTTACAAAGACCTTCTCAGGCCATCACCAGCTGCTTTCAGTCTCATGGGTGGATCTCTCTGCTTGTCAGATTTTCTAGCTCCCGAAGCTTTGGAAAAGCCACCCTGGGTTTATCTAATCCTCCTTGGGCATTGCTAATTCTCTTTTGAGTGTCAAGTTACACTTCCAAGAGTTTTCTTAGGCCACCCCCTTGGCTGCCTCCTGACCTGGGCCCCCAGAGTTATGGAGCTTGCTGACCTTAAAGCAGTCTGATTGCAACAGTTCTTTCTAGTGTCAAGGAAATTTGTGAAAGACTTTAAATGGACAAAAAAGATTATTGGATATCCTGACTTGTGCTCTCTTCTGTGTAACGTTCCTTTCATTGGCTTTGAGCTCTTTAACAACTTTATAGATTGTGAAAAACTAAAGGTAATGCAAAATATTCTTATACATAGAAATGCAAATGAATTTTGCCTGTTTTAATGCAACTGGTTATTGTCCCATGGGTATTGACCAGTTTTGCATCTCTTTGAAAATTCAATGCAACATTTCTAATTACCTATGGGAGTCTCTGTCCTTTGAATTCTCCTTTGAACTGGTTGTAACATCTTACTGCATCCCTCATTAATGAGTTAAATACAATTTTTAACCTGTGTTCCTTTTATATTTGTATGAGAATCGTGATTTTACCTTTTAAAAAATTATCTTTTAACACTATCTTGCCTTTCCACAGGGGCTTACAGGACCCAATGGGTTGTTTTGTCCGAACTAAACACATTCAGCTCTGTTTACCATGATATTTTCAATTTAGCTTTTCTTTTTAAGGAGAAAAATTCAAAACAGCAACTATATTAGTTATAACTTTAACCAATGCTAACTCCAGCCAGCACTTCTCAGAATTCTGTTCTCCGGCTTCCCCAAAAGACATTTTTGGAAGAAGCAATTTACTTTGACAGTAATTTTTTGGCCCTTTCAGAATCTGCAGAAAGAAGCTCCTTGGGCTTTTCAAGAATAGGTCTGATCACCCCCTCAGATGTAGGGGCTTCTCATAAGTCAAGTGGTACTTTGTAGTAGGTTTTGATCTTTCCAAAAGGCCAATTTTGTGACAAAAACAATTTATACTAGAAACTTCTCATTTCTCTCTCAAATTTCAAAATTTGAAGAGTGTATTTAAGGGACAGCTTGACAACTGCATCTTCAAAATATAAATGTTGCTAATTAAGTAATAAAGATAGTCTCATAAAGCCTCTTTTGGTGGCCGGATTCTGAAATAGGCAAGGTAAGATCAGTATTTGCATTCAGCTGGTTGAAAACAGGAATGAGAAAATGGAGGAATACCTCAAAACAAAGTACAAACCAGGAAAATTATTGGGTATTTGTAGGGAAATAAGACTAAGAATCAGAAGCAAGTCCAGTGATTTCTAGCCATTTCCTATTTCGTTCTTTTGGTTCAAAAGAAGTAAAATATAACTAATTTATGTGTTTCAAAAATGTTTTAAGATTTAAGGTATAGATACATAAACTAGTGGCTTGAGGGGAAAGGAAGGAGGGGAAATTGGTTCTAGTCCAGTTAATTCATTAACTTGATAGGCATGATTGTTGGGTTTTGGGGCTTCAGTTTCTTCTGAAAAAAGGATGGGTTGGACTAGGTGGTCTCCAAAAGGTATTCTAGCTCTGATGTCTTGAGTCAGCTGTAGAAGCTAAGGAAAGAAAATGGCTGTGACTTTAGAAACTCTGGGGGTTAAACAAAGTGAAGCTCTGCTAAACTAAGGCTGTCATACTTATTCTTGCAAGACTAAGGCCTTTGGGCCTGAAATCAAGTCCCCTGAAACCAAATTCCTCTGCTGAGTTTATGATTAACCTCTCTTTCCAAAACTTTATTCCCTTTCTTGCCTCCCTTGTACCCCTCAGGATTGAGAAGTATCAATGAAAAGAGGGGATGAAACCAAAAAGGGCTTCCCTGGTGGCTCAGACAGTAAAAAAATCTGCCTGCAATGCAAGAAACCCAGGTTCAGTCTCTGGATTGGGAAGATAAGGGAATGGCAACCCACTCCAGCATTCTTGCCTGGGAAATCCCATGGACAGAAGAGCCTGGCAGGCTACAGTCTGTGGGATCACCAAAAAGGACCCTGCAGCACCTTCTCAAGTACAAAAGACCCTCCCCGTTCCCTGTTTTTCTTGTTTGTAGAAATAAGGCTTTAGTCTCCTAGGCCTTCCCTGAGTTCCAAAGATCAGGCACATGCAGTTATTAATTAGGGAACTGAGACAATGCAGAAACAAAGGAAAAGCAGTTAAGCATGAAAAGTAATAATAATAGTTCAGCAATAAAATAGAAACCTAGTTTTTCCTCCAGGGAGGAACATAACAATTATACACATATGTTTGTGTTGTTTGGCAGAAACTAAGATCCTTCACCCAAATGAAGGAGGGTGGCTATGAAACAGGAAGGAAGGGGTGAAGACACAACTTTTATAAGAATGATATAGCCTTTGAGGATATGACATAAATTGGTTAGAACCAAATAAGTCCAAGATGGTAGAAGATTCTTGACTTCCAGTGGACCTGGAACTTCATCGTATACTCACTGTAATACATTATCATCTATATGTATGGCTGATTCCCTTTGCTGTTCACCTGAAACTATCAAAACATTGTTTGCTAATTGGCTATACTCCAATACAAAATAAAAAGTTACCAAAAAATACATTAACATCTAAATGACACATCCACCAGCACCACTGACAGTTCTGAGGTTAACTATAATAGGATAAAAAGTGGGTGGTGGCCAAATTCCTAGAAATCTCTGCCCCTTCCCCAAAATAGTTGGAATAACCCTCCAGTCATTAGACTATGAAACTACCCAGCCTATATAAACTAACCATGCCATATTTTTGGGCCTCTCACCTTCTCAGATGGCCCACACTCTGTCTGTGGAAAGTGTTTCTCTCTAAAAAAATCCACTCCTTACCTATCACTTTGTCTCTCACTGAATTCTTTCTGTGATGAGACATCAAGAACCTGAGCTTAAGTCTGAGAACAGGTTTGTGATCTAAATTAAAAGACCATGGGTTTGGAACTTCCCTGGGAGTCCAGTAGCTGGGACTCTGCACTTGTAACGCAGGGGGCACAAATTCAACCCCTGATTGGGGAACTAAGATGCCACACAGTGAGGCAAAAAAAAGACCTTAGATTTGAGTCCCAATTTGGGTTTTAGCTGGGTTTAAGTCACAGCACGTGGGTTCAAGTCCCAAGCTGAGTTGGACAGTTTCAGCCACATGCTGACCATAGGCACCCCAGTTGATTAAGATTCCTGAACATCCTGTTACCTCACTACCAACCAATCAAAAGAAAGTCATGCACACTGCAGCCCTTATCAGAGATGTTGTCTTTAAAGATCCTTACCTGAAAAGCCTACTGGGGAGTTCAAGTCTTTTAAGCATGAGCTTGGTGCTTTTGTGCATGAGCTTGGTGTCCTGCACATAAAAGTAGTAAATGTAGTACTTTCCTTCACTGCAAAATTGTGAAGTGTCGCAAAATTTTCCCAGTGTCGCAAAATTGGCTTTGCTGTGTGATGGGTGAGTGGACTCAAGTTCAGTTTAGTAACACACATAAGTGCCCAAGTTCTGTCGGGCAATAGTGAAACTTAAGCCACTTCTCTGGGCTGCCACCTCATTCCCTCTCAGAGAGCAATCTCTTTTCCCAAGCAATTTGACACATTCATAAAGGCAGCTCCTTTCGCTTAAGTGTGGGCTTCGTGTCTCAACTCCATTTTCTATGGATCCCACTTTCTATTGCCAGGTTAAGCTTAGCTTCCAGACTCCTCACAAAAGAGCAAGTTTATTGAGGCTTATTCTTCACAGCCATTGTTTATAAAGCACATTTCTGTCAAACAAAACCTATACTCCTAGAGTTAATTGGAAATAGGTTCCCATAAGAAAAATAAAATTTCTACACTAACTGAGTTGAACTTATAGGAAGAGAAGGGTTAAGTTGGTGATCAGGACTGCCACAGGCCTGTGGCCTGCTGGATTAGGCCTCCTGAGCATTCATTCCTTAGTTTCCACAGCTCATGGAAATTCTGTGATCTATGTGTGCCTACAGACAATACTCAATATCTCCTTGAAAAGTGGAGAAATAAATGAATGAAGTTAAAAATAGAAAAATGAAAGAATCAATACAATGTCTTCTGGGAAATTTTCACTGAGAATATTCCTTTCAATAATGCTTTGAAAATCTCCTCTGCCACCACACATACTATTATTTCTCCTTCGCTCTAGCTCATATAATCTCTTGGGTCTATATTTTCTTCTACTAGAATCTTATTTAGTTTTACTATTTTCAAGATCTAATTTGATTTGGCTTTGGTATTATCCTTTCGCATTAGACTGTACGATCATATTGGGGTGAAGAAAGTGTACCACCAACTAACATCTAATAGATTCCAACTTGAAACTTACAGAAAACCCCTTATTTCTTGGGTTCCTGTGTATGCAAAATAAGTTATTCATCATGGCACAATGGATATGCCATGGCACATGGGCTTTTCAATTAGGATAGACCTAGATTTGAATCTTAGCACTACCATTTACTAGCTGGGGGGTATTAGGCACATTACTTCACTTTTCTTTGGACCTTTTCTTTTAACATGTAGAAAAATGCACAATTTCCCTCAAGAAGTTGTTCTGTAATTGGGCACGACACTATGCAGGCTTCCTGGAACAGACACCTCCCCGGTATCCTCTGCTTTCACTCTTCTCTAGATAAAAATATTTGATGCTCATTTCCTGAGTTGTTTTACAGATGTTAAGACCCTTGCACCAAGTGGAAGATGTTAACTACTTAATGACCATTGCCTCCCAGGCCTACTGGATCCTAAGGATTTATAATGTTAACTCCTGTGACACAGCCTGGTTAACTCACTATGAACCAATCAGAGAATTGTGCACAAGCTGTTCACATACCCTAGGATGCCCCTCCCTCCCTCATGTTGCTTTTAAAAATGCTTTCCTGAAACCCGCTGGGGAGTTTGGGTTTTTCAAACATAAGCTGCCTTGGATTCCTTGCCTGGTGCCCTGCAATAAACACCATACTTTCCTTCACCACAGTGTGATGCCAATAGGTAGGCTTTACTGAGCATGGGTGAGCAGACCCAAGTTTGGTTCAGTAAAATTCCTGAAGATTAAGTGAGATAAATAAATCTAACTTTGTCTAGCTTAGTGCCTCGCACATTGTAGGTACTCAATACAAGGTAGCTATTATCTTAATATCTTAACATTTGTATAGCACATTCCATCTTACAAAGCATTCTGCCATACTTCCTTTACTCATTTCATACATATAAAACACACACACACACACATATCTATCAGACATTGATGCCCTAAGACTCCAGTTCAGCCAGAGCTTATCTTTAGGCACTGATGTTACAGAGTTCTGCTCACTGCACGGCAGGTCAATGAGCCCAGGAGATGACGTGCTGAGGCAAGGAAAACAACTTTATTCGGAAAACCTGCTTACCAAGAAGATGGCAAACTAATATCTCAAAAAACCATCTTGTCAGGGTCTGGATGCCAGGTTCTTTTATAGAGCCAGAGAGAGAGAGAGTGAAAAACAATGAGGAAATGAAGTCAAAAGGCAGAACAGAGAGGGAGAGGCAGTGAAGAAATAAAGTTAAAATGGTCCTCAGTGTGCATGTAAAGTCACATCAGTTGTGTCTGACTCTGCTACTCTATGGACGGTAGCTCTCCAAGTGCCTCTGTCCATGGGATTCTCCAGGCAAGAATACCGGAGTGGGTTCCCATTTCTTTCTTCAAGGGGATTGAACCTGCATCTCTTAAGTCTTGTGCATTGCCGGGTGTGTTATTTACCACAAGTACCACCTGGGAAGCTCCCCAAAAAGGGTCTTAAGTCTTGCAAAACATTTCAGGGAAGCGCCAGCCTTTGGAAAGGGGTGTGTTAATCTCTTCTCTTTTTTTGGTAGTCATTCACAGGTGCACTGGGTCAGGTTATCTCATTATGAGCTGAACAAAGGAACTTCAGTTTAACAGTAGGCAGAGAGGCAGGGTCCTTTGAGGCAGGCCATTATGTATGATTATAATAACAAAGCAATGAAAAACAAGTCAAAGAACCAGAACTGGATCAAAATTGGGTCTTTTCTGCAACACTGACTATTCACCTTGGATATAAGCTTCCACGCTTCCTGTCCTTCCAGAAGCCAGACTATTTACCGAAAGGTTTCTTTCCTGGACTTCTATTGAGTAAGTACTAAGCAGGTAAGTTGTTGTTTTAGTCGCTAGTCAGTTCAGTTCACTCAGTAGTGTTCGACTCTTTGAGACCCCGTGGACTGCAGTACACCGGGCTTCCGTGTACGTCACCAACTCCTGGAGCTTGCTCAAACTCATGTCCATAGAGTCAGTGATGCCATCCAACCATCTCATCCTCTGTTGTCCCCTTCTCCTCCTGCCTTCAATCTTTCCCAGCATCAGTCTTTTCAAATGAGTCAGTTCTTTGCATCAGGTGGCCAAAGTATCAGAGTTTCAGCATCAGTCCTTCCAATGAATATTCAGGACTGATTTCCTTTAGGATGGACTGGTTGGATTTCCTTGCAGTTCAAGGGACTCTCAAGAGTCTTCTTCTCCAACACCACAGTTCAAAAGCAGCAATTCTTTATCACTCAGTTTTCTTTATAGTCCAACTTTCACATCCATACATGACTACTGGAAAAACCACAGCTTTTTAATATGCTGTCTAGGTTGGTCACAGCTTTTCTTCCAAGGAGCAAGCGTCTTTTAATTTCATGGCTGCAGTCACTATCTGTAGTGATTTGGGAGCCCAAGAAAACAAAGTCTGTCACTGTTCCCATTGTTTCTCCACCTATTTGCCATGGAGTGATGGGACCAGATGCCATGATCTTAGTTTTTTGAATGTTGAGTTTTAAGCCAACTTTTTCACTCTTCTTTTTCTAGTTGCTAAGTCATGTCCAACTCTTTTGCTATCTCATGGACACAAGGCCTGCCAGGCTCCTCAGTCCATGGGATTCTCCAGGCAAGAATACTGGAGTGGGTTGCCATTTCCTTCTCCAGGGGGTCTTCCTGACCCAGGGATCGAATCCACATCCCCTGCATTTGCGGGTTCTCTACCACTGAGTGGATTCTTTACCTGGGAAGCTCAAGCAGGTTAAAGGGGTGATTAAATTCTAACAATAGGCTGTTTCCTTAGCATTTCTTAGTTCAGGGATACATTTGCTAGTTTTCCTGAGTTATTTAGAGGGAAGATTTTGAGTTGGGGTAATTTGAATATTTGTTCAACTTTTGCAAACCCTGAAACTCTTAAGACGTGTGAGTGCTAACTCACTCAGTTGTGTCCGACCCTTTGCAACCCTATAGACTGGAGCTCACCAGGCTCCTCTGTCCATGGGATTCTCCAGGCAAAAATACTGGAGTTGGTTGCCATTTCCTTCTCCAGAGGATCTTTCTGACAGAGGGATCAAACCCACGTCTCTTACGTCTCCCACGTTGCAGGCAGATTCTTTGCTGTTTGAGCCACCAGGGAAGCCCCTTATGACATGGCAAGTCCCCAGACCAAGAAATGTACCCGTGAGTCTGGCCTAGCTCAGAGGTGTAGTGGGAAGAGGCATAAGGCCATTTAAAGGCACTTCGCTGGTAAATTGCATCTGTGAAAAACAAAGTGATTATTTTTCAAAAAAATAATTGTAGGGCAGACAAAAAATGATGCCTGGCATTTCAGTAAACAATGAATGTTGCCTGCCGTCAAGCCATCAGCCAACGCAGCCAATCCCTGCTCCAAGGGTGCACCTAAGGGGAATTCAAGATGGAGATAAACTGGATACTGGCTCTAGATAGTCAAAGGTGCATATCAAAGGAATAATTTCAATGAGCCCAGACTCTTACCTCTTCCCATACATAGAAAAGCACTAAAATCATTAACTTTAGATGTCTGGTTTGTGCAATTAGCAGTCATCCTTTGATGTTCCACTACATGTTTTGTTTTGTTTTTCAAACACCTATTTTGAAAAACACCCACTTTTCAAAAAAAAACCTATACATCCTGGCTCCTCCCTTACTTCTTTGGAAAAGTTCCTCAGAGTCTCTGAGAGGCTGTCTACAGTGCTCAGTAAGTTCCCAAAATAAAACATAACTCATAACTTTTAGATTGTATGGGTTTTTTTTTTTTTCAGCTGATAGTAGACTGTACTAATTGTAGCCTGTATTAATTGTTTTTTTCTACTGATGTATCCTTAGCACTTAGAATGGTGCCTGGCACATAGCAGGCACTCAGTGAGTATTTATTCAATGAATATGATAGTTCAACCACTGAAAGCCAACAGTATTTCCTCAATATAATCTAGTGGGTAGGAGGGCGGGTTGGGGGGAGTTGGGGCAAGTTTGCAAAGTTATTATAGCTTGAGAGTCTTCCAAGTCCTATCACAGACTGTTTATCACAGAGCCATGATTTGATCCCCCAAATGCCTGACTCTCCGGGCCTGAGCCCAGATCTGATTTAAGAATCTAGTCTAGTCTAGTGTTAGTCACTCAGTCATGTCTGACTCTTTGTGACCACATGGACTGTTGCCCACCAGGCTCCTCTGTCCATGAAATTCTCCAGGCAAGAATACTGGAGTGGGTTGCCATTTCCTTCTCCAGGGGATCTTCCCAACCCAGGAATCAAACCTGGGTCTCCTGCATGGCAGGCAGATTCTTTACCATCTGAGTCACCAGGAGGCTCTGTTTAAGGATCTGAATTCCCCTAATCTCTTTCCTCAGGAAACATATATTATGGGCAGTCAATAAACTCTGGCCAGATCAGCTAGGCAAACATAAGTGTGATGAACAAATATGAAAGTTTAGTAAGAGTAAGAACCCTAGGCTAAAAGTCAGGTACCCTGACTATATGATCTTGGAAAAGTCATTCTATCTCTACCAGCTTTAGTTTCCTCCCCTCTTAAATAAGGGCTTCTCAGGTGGTGCTAGTGCTAAAGAATCCGCTTGGCAATACAGGAGACACAAGAGATGTGGGTTCGATCCCTGGGTCAGGAAGATCCTCTGAAGTAGGAAATGGCAACCCACTCCAGTATTCTTGCCTGGAAAATTCTATGGGCAGAAAAGCCTGGTGGGCTACAGTCCACGGGTCACAAAGAGTCAGACACAACTGAGCACACACACACACACGCACCTCTTAAATAAAGGCAAATGGCCACTCCATTCACCACAAAGAGTTGTTTGGAAGAGGTGACAACCTGTAAAGACACAGCCAAAGGTTTTCTTAAAGCCCTACTCTGCCAAAAACTGAATTTGTGATCTCACTATGGTGGTCCTGATGTGCCATGTATCAATAGCTCTGTGGAATGTGCAGTTTATTTCTAGGCTACTTGATGGTCTGAATGGTGGAACTGATACACATTGCAGGGGATATAGATGCAAATGACATTTTGCCAACAACAAGATCTTCTATTTTTGAATGAAAAATTCTTCTCTTGAAGTGAGAGGCTCTCCATATGCTCAGCCTCCCTGTGAGTAGCCAAAGGCTTTATTGGAAAAATGAATACTCCATGTTAATGTTGTGCCATCTTGCTCTCTTACACCAAGAGGCATGTTTATCTCCTTATCGCTGCTTCATGGATTTCTGCAAACATTTCTATGCCAGTCATGGCTATAGTCATTTCCTCCAGCAACTTAGAGGTCTGCTGCTTTTTCTCTTCTTCAGTGTGTGTTTTACAATTTTTTTTCTAAATACTAAATGTGCTTGGCATTTTATTTTACTTTGCTTTCCATTTAGAACTGTCGTCTTGTTTCCATCAAACCCATACTACTTTTGCCTACAAAACACTGCTTAAAATTCATCTATGCAGAATCTTTAATCCATTAACAAAGATTAGGTAAGCACTCGCTCAAGGTAAGCCCTCTGGGGGTTGAGATGAGGTCCCACCCTTTGAAGAGCAGCAACTGTAATCTGGGGAAAATGAGACACTCATACAGAATGGTGGAAGAATTAGCAATTGTGATTGGCATATTCTAAATGCCAGAGGAATTGTATAGACAGAGTCTCCTGGTTGAGAACACTGTGGGCAGGTGGGGGGTCGAGGAGGGGATATGTGGAGTTGAGCTTGGCCTTGAAAAATGTGCTGATTTTGAATAGGTAAAGGGGAGGGCCAGGATATTAGAAGGAGGAAAAGGGAGTAATGTCAGCAAAAGGCATTGAGGTAGGACAATGAGAGACACAGTTATGCAGACAGAATTTTGTCAAGACCTAGCAACAGCATGGCTGGAATGCTAGTAGTGTTAGTCACCCAGTCATATCCGATTTTTTGTGACCCCACGGACTGTAGCCCACCAGGCTCTTCTGTCCATGGAATTCTCCAGGCAAGAATACTGGAGTGGGTTGCCGTTCCCTTCTCCAGAGGATCTTCCAGACCCAGGGATTGAACCCAGATTTCCCGCATTGCAGGCAGATTCTTTACTATCTGAGCCCTACTTTAGGGCCAGATTGAAGGGCTTTGGATGTTGGGCTTTCTGTTACTGTTCTGCAGTCAGTTGATGGCAAGCTATTTAGGCTTACTATACAGAAGAATGACCCTGGGAACCAAATTTAAGCACATTCATCTAATCATAGTACACAGAATGTCCTTGGAGTTGGAGCAAAAGGGTGGTAGTGGCAGCAGCCAGTCTCGTGGGAGAAGAAACTATGACTTCCATCTGGTTTATAACTCTATCTCCCAGGAATCTCACAGTTTCTGCCTGTCTGTCTCTATAAAGCTGAATTTTGGATCTATTTGCCAGTAGGCAAGCGCTAAGGTTGAGAATAGAATATGGAATGTTTGAACCAATCAGATCTGTATTCAAATTCAGACACTGCCACTTAGTTGTTTTGTCAATTTGGATTGGTCATTTAACCTGTCTGGTAAAGGCCTCAGTTTCCTCATCTGTGAAATGTCATAATACTAACTTCACACAGAAGTTAATGAGAAAGGCTGACACATAGGAGATAGAGGTTCAGCCAGTGTTCTTTACCTTCCTGATCCACTCCTATAATTAGCTGTGTGGCTCTTTCTTTTTCTCTGGGGGTGTTGCTGCATGTAAAATAAAAGAGCTGTTCCTTTCTGCTTTACCATACTGGAAGAAATCCCCTTGCCTATCCACAAACCCATCTCACTAGTTCTCCTTTCTCTCTCCTCTTAATCTACCAGGGAAGGAATTCAATCATTTCTTCAATAAATATTTATTGAGAGTCTATTGTGTCAGGTACTGCTCTTGGTCTGGTATATAAAACAGTGAACAAAAACACAAAAATCTCTGCTCTCCTGGAACTGATATTCTAATTGTGGCTTCTTAGGAGTCACACAATAAACACATATCCAATACATCAGATGATGATAAATGCTAAGAAGAAAAACACAGCCAAGGAAGGGGACAGAGAGTGATGGGAAATGAGCCAGGGAAAGATTCTCTAACAAGGCGACATCTAAGAAGAGACCTGGGAGAAGTGAGGGAGAAGCCATGCAGTTAGCTGGGAGAATAGCATTCCAGATTAAAAGAAATATAGGTAAAAAGACTCTTAAGTGGGGGCATGCTTTTCAAGTTCAAGGAACAGCAAAAGGGTCAATGTGTTTGGAGTAGAGTGCGAGGAAATAGTAGTGGGAGGAGAGATGGCCAGCAATCAGATCACGTAGGGCCTTGCAGGCCAAGGTAAGGACTCTGAGAGAGAAAGGGAGCCATTGGAGGATTTGGGGCTGGTAAAAGAATCTGACTTAATACTTTAACAGAAAGTTTCTTACTATAGGGTAGGGAATAGATTGTAGAGTGGCAAGGACAAAAGTAAAAAGCTTGGAGACCTGAGAGAAGGCTAAAATAGTAATCCAATGAGAGAGTATGAGTGTTTGGACTGTGGTGGTAACCAAAAGATTGTAAGAAATGGTAAGGTTCTGGATCTATTTTAAAGGCAGAACTTATAGGATTCACTGACAGATTGGATGTGGGGTATGCAACCAAGTCAAAATGTCAATGATATCACAGATAAAACACAACATTATAGCTGTTTAAGTTTAAACTTCTCATTTTACAGTTGGAGAAACTAAGGTACCCCAAAACAGTGACTTGCTCAGAGTGACCCAGCAAACCAGTGTCAGGGTCAGGTCTACTGGTTTCTAGTCCAGTATTCTTTCTAATAATTCTGGGCAGTAATAATTAAGGTAAATCAGCCTGGCAGTTCCCCCAGCGAGCATCTAGAATTCCTTGACTGAACAAGCAGGACTTGAGATTGGCTAAATGCTCCTTTTTTATTTTATTTTCATTATGATGATAGTCTTTGAAAACTTTGTATTTCATCCATAAGGGCTAATGAGACACAAAGATATTTCTGAAGCACTGAGGCCATACATTAAGTGTCTGAAAGAAAAAATTGGCTGTGGCTAATATATTTAAGATTTATGATTTCTGTAATCTCAGGACTGACCTCCCCACCATATGCTTTGCTTTCGTTCTTTTTGTTTCTTTTCTCCTGTATTCTTTCTTACTTCCCCTTAATTTTCTTCTTTCCTGCCAGCCTAGGTCTTCAGTTCGGCTCAGTCATCAGTCATGTCTGACTGTTTGTGACCCCATGGACTGCAGCCAGGCTTCCCAGTCCATCATCAACTCCTGGAGCTTACTCAAATTCATGTCCATCGAGTCAGGTCTTAGGCCTACCCTTTTCAGGTCAATAAGACTGCTAATTATTCCTCACATGGGAATATTCCTCACATAGTGACCAAGAAGCATACATACTTCCCCTGCTATGGTCATTTGGCTCTCTATAATCACAAACTAATGACTCTTGTCAATTTTGACTCAACTAATCCTTTCCATACTTCATTTCAGGGTCTATTATTCTGACATTTGCTACTTTTTAATTTGTTTTTCTGTTTGTTTTTTGCTCTGAACCCTTTTCTGATTGGTGCAGCTATTGATGATACTGTAGTTTCAGCAGTGTACATCTGGAACACTTGGCCGACTTGTTGAACTTCCCCCAGGGACTACTCCAGGGAGAGGAGGAGAGGGGTGGAGAGGCCAGAACAGTTGCCTGCAAATAGAGATGCCAGTACTGTGGACCATGCTTGTAAAGAAATCCACCTTATTCTGGACCTCAGTTTCCCCATTTGCTTATTGAAGGCACTTGTTCTCCACTCCAAACTCCTGTTGCAGTGGAAGAGGAAAACTACTCTGGTTGTGGATTCTCTCCTACAGCACTTTCTACACTGTAAAGGGATCAATACCTTGAAATAATATACCAAGAAATCTTAGGGACTGTTTTATCTTGCATGAGGCAGCATCACTTTAGTCCCACCTGGCACAGATGGGCTTCTTACGCTTAGACTGAGGCCCCAGACTCACTCCAGGAGTGGGACTGACTCAGTCCCACCCCATTCTCACTCCCTTTGGCTCTCAGGCTCCTGGGTCTCCTTTTCTTTTGGCGGGCCATTGAACTGCAAACACAGCAGGCATGGTTTCATTCCAAACCCAGGACTGTTTTAATTAGTTTAACGTCTGTTAAACGCTTTGAAGATTGAAAGAAACAGATAAGTACTGGATGATGTTATTAACAACTGCAGTTAATTGCAAACATTTCTATTAATACTAGTTTCCGCCTCCTTTTCTTTGCTCTAGTTTCCTTCCAAGGTTCCCCAATTCTTCTCAGCCTCCCTCGCCTCGACTCCTCCTCTCCCCTCTCCCCCCAACCCCGAACTGGCGCTCAAGGGTTAAATTGGGGCGGAGTCCAGGGATGAACGACAGCCGCAGTCACCAACTGGAACAGGGCGAGCTAGAAGAGCTGGGTGGGGCCGCGGGACAGAGGCGAACCCACACGCCCCCAGGCCCCGCCCCGCGGCTGGAGGCCCCGGGTGGAACTGTAGGGGGCGGAGCGGCGAGGCTTGGCGGGCCCGGTGGTTGGGCGTACCAGCACCCGCTTGAGGCACGGGGCGGGGTCGGCCGGGGCCTCCTCCCTCATTCCCTCGGCGGGCCGAGCCGCCTGTCCCTCCCTCCCCTCCTCCTCTCTTTCCCACCCCTCGGAGAGGAGCTGCACATGAGGCTGCTCCCTGCTGGGTCCCGCCCAGCCTCCGTCGCGCAGGAACGGGTCCCTGCAGCCCCCAGCCGATGGCAGGACAGTAGCTGCCTGTCAGGGGTCGCGAAGGGCTGAGGCAGACGCGGCGGCTCCCGGGCCTCAGAGAGTGGGTGTCTCCGGAGGCCATGGGCTACCCCGAGGTGGAGCGCAGGGAACCCTTGCCCGCGGCAGCGCCGCGGGAACGCGGGAGCCAGGGCTGCGGCTGTCGCGGGGCCCCTGCCCGGGCGGGCGAAGGGAACAGCTGCCGGCTCTTTCTGGGTTTCTTTGGCCTCTCCCTGGCCCTCCACCTGCTGACGTTGTGCTGCTACC
Organism: Bos mutus; assembly: GCF_027580195.1. Lineage (NCBI taxonomy): Eukaryota > Metazoa > Chordata > Mammalia > Artiodactyla > Bovidae > Bos > Bos mutus. The sequence goes on along the minus strand of NC_091646.1, from coordinate 71,821,278 downwards.
TAGAACTGCGCTCCGAGTTGCGGCGGGAACGGGGAGCTGAGTCCCGCTTCAGCGGCCCCGGTACCCCCGGCACCTCGGGCACCCTGAGCAGCCCCGGTGGCCTCGACCCCAACGGTCCCATCACCCGCCACTTCGGGCAGCGGTCTCCGCAGCAGCAGCCGCTGGAACCAGGAGAAACTACGCTCCCCCCAGACTCCCAGGATGGGCACCAGGTGAGTCACTCTGGAGGGGCAGGGCCCCCTCACCATGTGCGCAGGGCGGGGGCCGGGGAAGGACTCTGCCACCTCGAGCCAAGTTCGACGGCTGGACCGGGGAGGTGGTGGGCGAGCCAGGGAGAGGTCGCCTGGGGGCAGGTTGTCCTCGGTCCCTGGCCCAACTCACCCTGAGTCTCTCTGGACCCCCGGACTTGGGAACTCTGGCCGGCGCCCGCCGCCCCCGGCTCCGGCTGCCTCGGGAAGAGTTGGCGGCGCTCCCGGCCGGGCCGCGGCGCGAAGGTGCGGGCGCTGCCCCCCTGGCCGACTAACGGCAGCAGCCTGGCCGTTCTGCTCCCGGTGAGATTCTCCGCCCGCTGTGCTTGTTTTTTCGTGTCCAGAGCTGATGCCAGCACTAGCAGACTCTCGTTTGGAGTTGGAGCTGTAAACAGCTGTAATAACTGCTCCACGCCCGTTGAAACAACTTTGAACCGTGTTTTCCGCGCGGGGTCCTGGTGCGCTGACCAGATCGTGGACTTGTTCACACTTACCTGCAATTTGAGACGAATTGTCCTGGGTAATTTAGTGAGGATCAGCGCCCCTGAAGAATTCTGGTAGAAATATACCGTCTTGTTAGACAACTTCTGAAACAGCAAATCTCTTTATTTAGGGAAATTTAGTGCACTTAAACTAAATATTCTCGTTTGCCATATTTTGTCTCATGTAAAACTTAAGAGAAGCAGCCAAGGATCTTTTTGAGGTGGTTGAAGAATAACAGTCAATTTGTTCCTCTTGAGGAAAAGGGGAAGTTGTGCAAATAAGCTCCTTGAGGTGAGCGACCCAGGCCTTCTGTATTTACTACCACATTTAGAGTCATTGCCATACTGTATAACATTGTTAGTGATACTCTGACCACTCATCCAAAGCTGGTGTTGCATTCATGATAATGCTGTAATATTAGGACTGACACAGTTTCTACATTGTAAAGTTGTCCTGAGCCTTAAAATGTTTTGCTAGCACACTTCAACTTATATAACAGTTTATCAGAGAAGTGAATCAATAGACATGCTTCTGGTACTTCAAACTTTAAACACTGTACTACACGATAATTAACTAGGATTCTGGTTCCCTTTATCCACCCTGCATCCCTGACTATACCCAGTAGAAATACTTAGCAGCTGAACTTTGGTATTCTGTGAAAAGATGGATTGAACTTCCTTAGTCACATAGTTGCCAAGGCTTTTTGGCATTCAGAATTGACAGACCTATGTTTGTAGGTTGAGGACTAGCAGAACAGCTGTATTCTGGGGATTCTGTGATGGTATGGGATTCTCATATGGTCTATAATGACGTTTAGTTGCCTTTGCATGGTACTTGAAATAGTTCTGTCTAGGTTTAAATACAGTGCCCTATCTTCTGTCCTTTATTCTTTCTGTTTCAGTCTTTTCGAGGAGTAGAAATAAGCATACTGGCTCTTTACATTTACTGACATCAATTGGAGTTAGAGTTTTTTGTGAATTATGAGGAGCCATGAGTCCATTTGATCACTCACCTTGGAGAACACATAATTCCTATGGGGAAAATGACTTATCTAAAGTCATACAACTATGATCAAAATTAGAATGGTAGCTGGTCTCTTTGTTCCCAGTTCAATACCCATTCCACAATATACTACTTTCTGGAGACTTTTTGTCAGGTGGCTGGGTAGAGCTTTGTAACTTTTACAAAGTAGTTTGCATCATTTTTTACTCTACCTTCATTTTAGCCAGACTAAGTTTAACCATGTATTCCTTATTCTTCCTGAACTTCACTTTCAGGAGAATTAGAGTATGCTTTGAAGGAATTTTAGCCCAGAACGAACTTAAGATTTAAGGATATTAGTTTTAGTATACCAAACCAAAAAAAAAAAAAAGGAAATGTTGATTGGCTAGTAAATTGATACTGCTACATCTTGGGTAAAATTTTCAGTGCCCTGGTGCACCCTCTGCTGGCTTTGCAAGGACATTCAATTGCAGTATTGCTGACAGTAAAGATTCTACATTGTGCTGACAGAATCTGATTCATAAATAAGGAAGTAAACAGCCTCATGGGATTTGGCCACGTAGGTCATATTTTTATATTTCAGTTTTCAACACAAACAGCTGCTGTTACAGCAACTCTTAGATGGAGAGGAAGAAAGATAAAAATATACACCCTTCCATGGGCAAAACACTCATGTTTCACACCAGTTTATCTGCAAGGAGTGCAGGCAAACTGATAAGAATAAATTGCAGGAAGATGTCATGAGACCAAATAGGGAGAATAGTCACAGGTAGGTGACCTCATTGTACAAGGTCATGCAAACCTATCCATGCTATGAGAGGATAGGCTCAGTTATGACTCAAGAAAGGAATCTAGAAGTCACCGAAGATGTATGTATGCCATCTTTCAATTTTAAAACTTTAAAAACAGAATAGAGAAGGAAATTAGGGCATTCAGGATACATAGCAGAGAGATTCAGGATACAAAATACATACTCCTAGGGACTTATTAGAAAAGCCTCCCCAGTGGAGACAGTTGTTCATGATAAAAAATGAAAGGGTCACTGTGGACCTTCTGGAATCATGCCTGTCTCCTACAGCTGGAGTAGCTGAGTATCTGGAGGTTTATCTGGATACTCACTGGAGATGATCTCAGGAACTATTATTATAAATACATCTCATCAGTCTCTGAGTCAGATAATACACAATATTATTGTTAGAGTAAAATAAAAATGACTGTTTATGAATCTGTGAAGAAGGTGGCCCAGTTGTGACTGTGGTCCTAAAAGCCAAGAATATGGTGGGCATTAACAGGAAGAGTGTTGAAAACAATGATGAAACGAAACTCTTATCATTTCCCTGTAAAAGACGAAAAGTGGATTTGCATTCACAATCACATAGGTAATCCTGGTGGCTGCTCATCAAGAAAAACTTAACAGCTCATACAAATCCCCAGAAGCCAATCTAAATTGATCAAAGTGTTGGAAGGATTTTCTAGTTGTTTTTTTCAGTCTGTAGAGAGAGCAGTAGAGAGAAGGATATGATCAAAGTATACTAAACCATGAGAGAGATGATGTAAGTTTAATGTACTGGTGTAATTTAACAATATAGTTCAATAAATAGGAAGCCTTCTATGAGCCAGCCACTATATTAGTTATTCAGTTCAGTTCAGTTCAGTCAGTTTAGTTGCTCAGCTGTGTCTGACTCTTTGAAACTCCACGGACTGCAGGCTTCCCTGTCCATCACCAACTCCTGGAGCTTGCTCAAACTCATGTCCATCGAGCTGGTGATGCCATCCAACCATCTCATCCTCTGTTGTCCCCTTCTCCTCCTGCCTTTAATCTTTCCCAGAATCGGGGTCTTTTCCAATGAATCAGTTCTTCACATCAGGTGCCAAAGTATTGGAGCTTCAGCTTCAGCATCAGTCCTTCCAGTGAATATTCAGGACTGATTTCCTTTAGGATGGACTGGTTGGACCTCCTAGCAGTCCAAGAGTCTTCTTCAACACCACAGTTCAAAAGCATCTACTCTTTGGCACTCAGCTTTCTTTATAGTCCAACTCTCATATCTATAAATGACTAGTGGAAAAACCATAGCTTTGACTAGATGGACCGTTGTTGGCAAATAATGGCTCTGCTTTTTAATATGCTGACTAGGTTGGTCATAGCTTTTCTTCCAAGGAGCAAGTGCCTTTTGATTTCATGGCTGCAGTCACCAACTGCAGTGATTTTGGAGCCCAAAAAACTAAAGTCTGTCACTGTTTCCATTGTTTCCCCATCTATTTGCCATGTAGTGATGGGACCAGATGCCATGATCTTAGTTTTCTGAATGTTGAGTGTTGAGCCAACTTTTTCACTTTCCTCTTTCTCTTTCATTAAGAGGTTCTTTAGTTCTTCTTCACTTTCTGCCATAAGGGTGATGTCATCTGCGTATCTGAGGTTATTGATATTTCTCCCAGCAATCTTGATTCGGGCTTGTGTTTCTTCCAGCCCAGCGTTTCTCATGATGTACTCTGCATAGAAGTTAAATAAGCAGGGTGACAATATACAGCCTTGACGTACTCCTTTCCCAATTTGGAACCAGTCTGTTTGTTGTTCCATGTTCAGTTCTAACTGTTCCTTCTTGACCTGCGTACAGATTTCTCAGGAGGCAGGTAAGGTGGTCTGATATTCCCATCTCTTGAAGAATTTTCCACAGTTTGTTGTGATCCACACAGTCAAAGGCTTTGGTGTAGTCAATAAAGCAAAAGTAGATGTTTTTTTGGAACTGTCTTGCTTTTGCAATGACCCAACACATGTTGGCAATTTGATCTCTGGTTCCTCTGCCTTTTCTAAAACCAGCTTGAACATCTGGAAGTTCACGCTTCATGTACTGTTAAGGCCTGGCTTGGAGAATTTTGAGCATTACTTTGCTAGCATGTGAGATGTGTGCAATTGTGTGGTAGTTTGAACATTCTTTGGCATTGCCTTTCTTTGGGATTGGAATGAAAGCTGACCTTTTCCAGTCCTGTGGCCACGGCTGAGTTTTCCCAATTTGCTGGCATATTGAGTGCAGCACTTTCACAGCATCATCTTTTAGGATTTGAAATAGCTCAACTGGAATTCCATCACCTCCACTAGCTTTGTTCGTAGTGATGCTTCCCAAGGCCCACTTGGCTTCGCATTCTAGGATGTCTGGCTCTAGGTGGGTGATCACACCATCGTAGTTATCTGGGTCATGAAGATCTTTATTGTATAGTTCTTCTGTGTATTCTTGCTACCTTTTCTGAATATCTTCTGCTTCTGTTAGGTCCATATCATTTCTGTCCTTTATTGAACCCATCTTTGCATGAAATGTTCCCTTGGTATCTCTAATTTTCTTGAAGAGATCTCTAGTCTTTCCCATTCTATTGTTTTCCTCTATTTCTATGCACTGATCACTGAGGAAGGCTTTCTTATCTCTCCTTGCTATTCTGCATTCAAATGGGTTTATCTTTTCTTTTCTCCTTTGCCTTTAGCTTGTCTTCTTTTCACAGCTATTTGTAAGGCCTCCATAGACAACCATTTTGGCCTTTTGCATTTCTTTTTCTTGGAGATAGTCTTGAATACTGCCTCCTATACAATGTCAGGAACCTCTGTTCAAGGTTCTTCAGGTACTCTGTCAGATCTAATCCCTTGAATCTGTTTGTCACTTCCACTGTATAATAGTAAATGATATAATTTAGGTCATACCCGAATGGTCTAGTGGTTTTCCCTTTCTTCAATTTAAGTCTAAATTTTTCAATAAGGAGTTCATGATTTGAGCCACTGTCAGCTCGGTCTTGTTTTTGCTAACTGTATAGAGCTTCTCCATCTTTGGCTGCAAAGAATATAATCAATCTGATTTCGGTATTGACCATATGGTGATGTCCATGTGCCAAGTCATCTCTTGTGTTGTTGAAAGAGGGTGTTTGCTATGACCAGTGCATTCTCTTGGCAAAACTCTGTTCTTTGCCCTGCTTCATTTTGTACTCCAAGGCCAAATTTGCCTGTTACTCCAGGTAACTCTTGACCTCCAACTTTTGCATTCCAGTCCCCTATAATGAAAAGGACATCTTTTTTGGTTATTAGTTCTAGACGGTCTTGTAGGTCTTCACAGAACCATTCAAATTCAGCTTCTTCAGCATTACTGGTTGGGGTATAGACTTGGATTACTGTGATAATGAATGGTTTGCCTTGGAAATAAACAGAGATCTTTCTGTCATTTTTGAGAATGCTCCCAAGAACTGCATTTCGGACTCTTGTTGACTATGATGGCTACTCCATTTCTTCTAAGGATTATCTTCATTACCTCCACCATACTTTGGTCTCACGTCAAACAACAGGGAGGGAACACAGCCCCGCCTATCAACAGAAAATTGGATTAAAAAGTTACTGAGTATGGCCCAGCCTGTTAGAACAGGACCCAATTTTCCCCTCAGTCTCTCCCATCAGGAAGCGTCCATAAGCCTCTTATCCTTATCCATCAGAGAGCAGACAGAATGAAAACTACAGTCACAGAAAACTAATTCAAACTGATCACATGGACCACAGCCTTGTCTAACAATGAAATTATGAGCCATGCCATGTAGGGCCACCCAAGATGGATGGGTCATGGTAGAGAGTGCTGTCAAGACATGGTCAATGGAGAAGGGAAGGGCAAACTACTTCAGTCTTCTTGCCTTGAGAACCCCATGAACAGTATGAAAAGGCAAAAAGATATTAGGTATTAGGCATATTTAAATGGTTGGAAGATTATTTTGTGGGGTAGGCAAATAAAGGTAGTATCTCATTCAGTTTCCCTAAGAGATACTCTGATTGGAACTCTTAAGGTTTAACTGCTTAGAAAAATATGTTTGTGTATATTTATAATGGTTTATTGAGAACTATTAGCAATATTTGGAGTATGTCCCTAATTATTTGAGGTGAGCCTTTCATTAAGAGCCTCTTGATGAAAGTGAAAGAAGAGAGTGAAAAAGTTGGCTTAAAACTCAACATTCAAAAACTAACAGCATGATATCCATTCCCATCACTTCATGGCAAATAGACGAGGGAACAATGGAAACAGTGACAGACTTTAGTTTTTTGGGCTCCAAAATCACTGGAGATGATGACTGCAGCCATGAAATGAAAAGGCACTTGCTCCTTGGAAGTAAAGCTATGACCAACCTAGACAGCATATTAAAAAGCAGAGACATTACTTTGCCAGCAAAGGTCCATCTAGTCAAAGCTATGGTTTTTTCCCCTAGTCATGTATGGATGTGAGAGTTGGATTGTAAAGAAGGCTGAGTGATAAAGAATTGATGCTTTTGAACTGTGGTGTTGGAGAAGACTCTTGAGAGTCCCTTGGACTGCAAGGAGTTCCAACCAGTCCATCCTAAAGGAAATCAGTCCTGAATATTCATTGGAAGGACTGACGCTGAAGCTGAAACTCCAATACTTTGGCCACTTGATGCAAAGAACTGACTCATTGGAAAAGACCCTGATGCTGGGAAAGATTGAAGGCAGGAGGAGAAGGGGACGACAGAGGATGATATGGACAGGTGGTATCACCGACTCGATGGGCATGAGTTTGAGCAAGCTCTGGGAGTTGGTGATGGACAGGGAAGCCTGGCGTGCTGCAGTCCATGGGATCACAAAGAGTCGGACATAACTGAGCAACTGACTGATTGAGGTGATGTCATTGAAGTTAACCTTAACTTTGCACAAAACATCTCTTGGTTTAACTGGTTAGGACATTAGTGTATCTAGATTTGATATTAATTATTAGGGCCAGTTGATCAAGAAAATGACTAGGAATCACTAAGTCCAAGAATTATTTTAGCGGAATGGGATCCAGATAAAATCATTGTCTATAGGTTTCAATTTAAACTTTTCAGTGTGATATTGAAGGCTTTCGATGAACTTGCTCCATTATACCTATCCCATTTGGTCTCTTACTAATCTACTCCTGCAACCCGCACACCATATTCTGTCTTGGAATCATTCTTCAGTTGTTATTGCTGTTTTTATGTTTAATAAATTTTGTGTTTTTATATTAGAGCTCCTTCTTTTTTGTTCTTTTTCCACAATACTTGACACAGTACTGGTTATAGTTGGGATACCTGAATACTTGTCAACTTAAATATTATTTGGGGCCTTTGGAGATGTTCATATAAAACAAAGTTTTGTAACAGGCCTGTTTTCCTCAGGTCTTGCTAAGCCTATGAATTGTCACCTATGCTTAGGTGAGTAGATAGCTCCACTGGTAATATTTCACTGGTTTCTAGAATCATTAGACAGTGAAATGGAGAAGATTACCTCTATGATGGTGGAAAAAGTTTTCTGTTGTGTATCATTTGATGTTCTGTTTTATTTGCATTTGGGTCTTATCTCTTTCTTTTTCTCTTAGATCTTGTGAAAAATAACTTGTAATTTATCTGTGACTACCTTACAGAGAAGATCTCTTTATTCCAGAGAACTTCTGAAGCCATTTAATTCCCAAGAACATTACCAAGAAAACCTACTTGCCTTGCCTGCAGGGTGCCCTCATAGAGGGTCATTTTCATCTGACTGGTCTATAAATACTCATCGCTTAGCTCTTCTTTTTTCCCCCTACTTTTTTATTGAAGTATACATACAGAAAAGGTCACAAATCTTAATTGTACAACTTGATGAATTACTATAAAGTGAATACACTAGTGTTACCAGAACTCAGGTCAAGAAATAAAAGTATTGGTAGCATCTCATAACCCCCATCTTACGCCCCAACCCTATCACTATACCATCTTCCTTCTCCAAAGTGAATGACTATCCTGATGTCTAACATCATAGATTACTTTCCCATTATGAACTTGATATAAATGAAATCAAACAGTACATATTCTGGGGTGGCTTTTTTTGGCTCAGTGTCATGCTTTTTTGATATCCATGATGTTGCATGCAAGTGTAGTTTTTTATTTGTATTACTGTATATTATTCACTTGTTTGAATATACCACAGTTTATTCATTCATTCTATTGATAATGGATTTTTGGATTGTTCACTGTTTGGGGTTAGTATAAATAACAGTACTATGAATATTATTACACAGGTCTTTTGGTTATATGTACTTGAATTTCTGTGGGGTATATACCTAGGATTGGAATTTCTGGGTCATAGGGAATGCATATTTTCAAATTTATTGATAATGACAGCTTTTCTCAGTGATTGTACCAATTTGCATTCCCAATGTATGGCAATATATGAGAATTCTAGTTATTCCACATCCTTGCTAATACTTGTTATTGTCACTGTTTAAATTATAGCCATTCTGGTGGGTCGGTTTGTAGTAATACCGCGTTGTGATTTTAAATGGCATTTCTCAGAAGATTAATGAAGTTGTACTCCTTTTCATGTGTTTATTATGTTTGGTTATCTTCTTTTGTGAAGTGCCTATACAAATCTCTTGTATATTTTTATTGGATTGTTTGTTCTTTTCTTATAAATTTGTGGATTCTTTTTAATTTTAGATTTTTAAAAATTAATTTATTTTTTATTGAAGGATAATTGCTTTACAGAATTTTGTTGTTTTCTGTCAAACCGCAACATGAATCAGCCATAGGTATACATATATCCCCTCCCTTTTGAACCTCTGTCCCATCTCCCTCCCAATCCCATCCCTCTAGGTTGATACAGAGCCCCTGTTTGAGTTTCCTGAGCCATACAGCAAATTCCCACTGGCTGTCTATTTTACATATAGTAATGTAAGTTTCCATGTTACTCTTTCCATACATCTCACCCTCTCCTCACCTCTTCCCACGTCCATAAATCTATTCTCTATGTCTGTTTCTCTAAATAAATTCTTCAGTACCGTTTTTCTAGATTCCATATATATACGTTAGAATATGTTATTTATCTTTCTCTTTCTGACTTCACTCTGTATAATAGGTTCTAGGTTCATCCACCTCATTAGAACTGATTCAAATGCGTTCTTTTTTTATGGCTGAGCAATATTCCATTGTGTATATGTACCACAACTTCTTTACCCATTCATCTGTCTATGGACATCTAGGTTGCTTCCATGTTCTAGTTATTGTAAATGGTGCTGCAGTGAACATTGGGATACATGTGTCTCTTTGAATTTTGGTTTCCTCAGGTATATGCCTAGGAGTGGGATTCCTGGGTCTTATGGTGGTTTAATTCCTAGTTTTTTAAGGAATCTCCATACCGTCTTCCATAGTGGCTGTGTCAATTTACATTCCCACCAACACTGCAAGAGGCTTCCCTTTTCTCCATACCCTCTCCAGTATTTATTGTTTGTAGACTTTTTGATTATGGCCATTCTGACCACTGTGAGGTGATATCTCGTAGTTTTGATTTGCATTTCTCTTATAATGAGTGATGTTGAGCATCTTTTCATGTGTTTGTTAGCCATCTGTATGTCTTCTTTGGAGAAATGTCTGTTTAGGTGTTTTTCCCACTTTTTGATTGGGTTATTTGTTTTTCTGGTATTGAGTTGTATGAGCTGCTTATATATTTTGGAAATTAATCCTTTGTCAGCTGTTTCATTTGCTGTTATTTTCTCCCATTCTGAGGGTTGTCTTTTTACCTTGCTTATAGTTTCCTTTGCTGTGCAAAAGCTTTTAAGTTTAATCATGTCCCACTTGTCTACTTTTTTTTTTTCCCCATTACTCTAGGAGGTGGGTTATAGAGGACCTTGCTTTGATTTATGTCATTGAGTGTTCTGCCTATGTTTTCCTCTAAGAGTTTTATACTTTCTGGTCTTACATTTAAGTCATTAATTCATTTTGAGTTTATCTTTGTGTATGGTGTTAGGAAGTGTTCTAATTTTATTCTTTTACATGTACCTGTCCAATCCCAGCATCATTTATTGAAGAGACTGTCACTGCCTCATTGTGTTATTCTTGCCTCATTTGTCAAAAATAAGGCACCCTTAGGTGCCTGGGTTTATTTCTGGGCTTTCTGTCTTGTTCTATTGGTCTATATTTTTGTTTTTGTGCCAGTACCATAGCATACTTGATGACTGTAGCTTTGTAGTGTAATCTGAAGTCAGGAAGGTTGATTCCTCCAGCTCCAGTTTTCTTTCTCAAGACTGCTTTGGCTATTCGGGGTCTTTATTGTTTCTATATGAATTGTGAAATTTTTGTTCTAGTTCTGTCACGAATGCTGTTGGTAATTTGATAGGGATTGCATTGAATCTGTAGATTGCATTTTATAGTATAGTCATTTTCACAATATTGATTCTTCCTACCCAGGAACATGGAATATCTCTCCATCTGTTTATGTCATATTTGATTTCTTTCATTAGTGTCTTATAATTTTCTGTGTACAGTTCTTTTGTCTCCTTAGGTAGGTTTGTTCCTAGATATTTAATTCTTTTTGTTGTAATGGTGAATGGGATTTATTCCTTAATTTCTCTTTCTCATTTTTCATTGTTAGTATATAAAAATGCAAGTGGTTTCTGTGTATTGATTTTATATCCTGTAACTTTGCTAAATTCACTGGTTAGCTCTAGAAATTTTCTGATACTATGTTTAGGGTTTTCTATGTGCAGTATCATGTCATCTGCAAACAGTGAGAGCTTAATTTCTTCTTTTCTGATCTGGATTCTTTTTATTTTTTTTTCTTCTCTGATTGCTGTAGCTAGGACTTCCAGAACTATATTGAATAATAGTGGTGAAAGTGGACACCCTTGTTTTGTTCCTGATCTTAGGGGGAATGCTTTCAGTGTTTCCCCATTGAGAATAATGTTTGTTGTAGGCTTATCATATATGGCCGTTACTATGTTAAGGTAAGTTCCTTCTGTGCCCATTTTTTGAAGAGTTTTAATCATAAATGGGTGCTGAATTTTGTCAAAGTTTTTTTTTCTGCCTCCATTGAGATTATCATATGGTTTTTATCTTTAAATTTGTAATATGGTGTACCACATTGATTGATTTGTGTATATTGAAGAATCCCTGCATCCCTGGAATGAACCCAACTTGATTATGGTGTATCAGCTTTTTGATGTGTTGCTGAATTCTGTTTCCTAAAATTTTGTTGAGGATTTTTACATCTATGTTCATCAGTGATATTAGCCTGTAGTTTTCTTTTTTTGTGTTGTCTTTGTCTGCTATTGGTATCAGGGTGATGGTAGCCTCATAGAATGAGTTTGGAAGTGTTCTTTCCTCTGCAATTTTTCAAAAGAATTTTAGAAGGATAGGCATTAGCTCTTCTCTAAATGTTCGAAAGAATTCTCCAGTGTAGCCATCTGGTCCTGGGCTTTTTTGGGGGGGAGATTTTTGATCACAGCTTCAATTTCAGTGCTTGTGATTGGGTTGTTCATAATTTCTATTTGTTCCTGATTCAGTCTTGGAAGACTGAACTCCTCTAAGAATCTGTCCATTTCTTCCAGGTTATCCATTTTATTGCCATATAGTTGTTCATAATAGTCTCTTATAATGCTTTGTATTTCTCCATTGTCTATAGTAACCTTTCCCTTTTCATTTCTAATTTAGTTGATTTGATTCTTCTCTTTTTTTCTTGATGGGTCTGGCTAAAAGGTTTGTCAATTTTGTTTATCTTCTCAAAGCACCAGCTTTTAGCTTGAAAGAGATGGGAATACCAGACCACCTGACCTGCCTCATGAGAAACCTATATGCAGGTCAGGAAGCAACAGTTAGAACTGGACATGGAACAACAGACTGGTTCTAAATAGGAAAAGGAGTACGTCAAGCCTGTATATTGCCACCCTGATCATTTAACTTCTATGCAGAGTACATCATGAGAAACGCTGGGCTGGAAGAAACACAAGCTGGAATCAAGATTGCCAGGAGAAATATCAATAACCTCAGATATGCAGATGACACCACCCTTATGGCAGAAAGTGAAGAGGAACTAAAAAGCCTCTTGATGAAAGTGAAAGTGGAAAGTGAAAAAGTTGGCTTAAAGCTCAACATTCAGAAAACGAAGATCATGGCATCTGGTCCCATCACTTCATGGGAAATAGATGGGCAAACAGTGGAAACAGTGTCAGACTTTATTTTGGGGGGGCTCCAAAATCACTGCAGATGGTGACTGCAGCCGTGAAATTAAAAGACGCTTACTCCTTGGAAGGAAAGTTATGACCAACCTGGATAGCGTATTGAAAAGCAGAGACATTACTTTGCCAACAAAGGTCCATCTAATCAAGGCTATGGTTTTTCCAGTGGTCATGTATGGATGTGAGAGTTGGACTGTGAAGAAAGCTGAACACCGAAGAATTGATGCTTTTGAACTGTGGTGTTGGAGAAGACTCTTTGAGAGTCCCTTGGACTGCAAGATTCAACCAGTCCATTCTGAAGGAGATTAGCCCTGGGTGTTCTTTGGAAGGAATGATGCTAAAGCTGAAACTCCAGTACTTTGGCCACCTCATGTGAAGAGTTGACTCATTGGAAAAGACTCTGATGCTGGGAGGGATTGGGGGCAGGAGGAGAAGGGGACGACAGAGGATGAGATGGCTGGATGGCGTCACCGACTCGATGCACATGAGTTTGGGTGAACTCCGGGAGTTGGTGATGGACAGGGAGGCCTGGCGTGCTGCGATTCATGGGGTCGCAACGAGTGGGACACGACTGAGCGACTGAACTGAACTGAATCTTTACTGTTGTTTCAATTTTTAAAAATTTATTTCTGCTCGGATGGAATGTCCTGAAGATATCAATGAGCTCCATCTCATCTAATGTACCATTTAAGACTTGTGTTTCCTTATTAATTTTCTGTTTTGATCATCTGTCCATTGGTGTGAGTGGGGTGTTGAAGTCTCCTACTATTATTGGGTTACTGTCAGTTTCTCCTTTTATGTCTGTTAGTGTTTGTCTTATGTATTGAGGTGCTCCTATGTTGTGTGCATAGATATTTACAGTTGTTATGTCTTCCTCTTGGATTGATCCCTTGATCATTATGTAGTTGTCCTTCCTTATATCTTGTAATCTTCATTTTAAGGTCTATTTTGTCTGATATAAGGATTTTGACTCCAGCTTTCTTTCACTTCCCATTTGCATGGAATATATTTTTCCATCCTTTCACTCTCAATCTATATGTGTCTTTAGGTCTGAAGTGAGTTTCTTGTAGACAGCAAATATATGGGTCTTGTTTTGTATCCATTCAGTTAGTCTGTGTCTTTTGGTTGGAGCATTTAATCCATTTAAAGTACTTATTGATATATATGTTCCCATTGCCATTTTCTTAATTGTTTGCGGTTGATTTTGTAGATCTTTTTCCTTCTCTTGTATTTCTTGACTATATAAGTCCCTTTAACATTTGTTGTAAAGCTCGTTTGGTGGTACTGAATTCTCTTAACTTTTGCTTGTCTGAAAAGCTTTTGATTTCTCCATCAGTTTTGAATGAGATCCTTGCTGGGTACAGTAATCTTGGTTGTAGATTTTTCCCTTTCAGTACTTTAAATGTATCCTACCATTCCCTTCTGACCTGCAGAGTTTCTGCTGAAAGATCAGCTGTTAAGCATTTGGAGTTTCCCTTGTATGTTAATTGTTGCTTCTCCCTTACTGCTTTTAATATTCTTTCTTTGTGTTCAGTCTTTGTTAGTTTGATTAGTATGTGTCTTGATCTGTTTCTCCTTGGGTTTGTCCTGTATGGGACTCTTTGTGCCTTTTGGACTTCAATGACTATTTCCTTTTCCATGTTGGGGAAATTTTCAACTATAATTTCTTCAAAAATATTCTCATACCCTTTCTTTTTCTCTTCTTCTTCTGGGACCCCTATAATTCAAATGTTGGTGTGTTTGATATAGTCCCACAGGTCTCTGAGACTGTCCTCAGCTCTTTTCATTCTTTTTACTTTATTCTGCTCTTCAGAAGTTATTTCCATCATTTTATCTTCCAACTCACTAATTCTTTCTGCTTCAGATATTCTGCTATTGATTAATTTCAGTAATTGTGTTGTTTGTCTCTGTATGTTTATTCTTTAATTCTTCTAGGTCTTTGTTAATTGATTCTTGCATTTTCTCCATTTTGGTTTCAAGGTTTTTGATCATCTTTACTATCATTATTCTCAATTCTTTTTCAGGTAGCTTGCCTATTTCCTCTTCGTTTATTTGGACTTCTGTATTTCTAGTTTGTTTCTTCATTTGTGCAGTATTTCTCTGCCTTTTCATTATTATTTTTTTTAAGTTATTGTGTTTCAGGTCTCCTTTCCCAAGCTTCAAGGAAAGTTGAATTCTTTCCTTAAAGAAGGTTGAATTCTTTCTTCCTTTTGGTTTCTGCCCTCCTAAGATTGGTGCAGTGGTTTGTGTGAGCTTTGTATAGGGTGAGATTTGTGCTGAGTTTTTGATTGTTTGGTTGTTTGTGTTTCCTCTGATGGGCAAGGCTGAGTGAGGTGGTGGTCCTGTCTGCTAACGGTTGGGTTTGTATTTTTGTTTTGTTTTTTGTTTAGATGAGGCGTCCTGCACAGGGTGCTACTGGTGGTTGGGTGATGCAGGGTCTTATATTCAAGTGGTTTCCTTTGTGTGAGTTCTCACTATTTGATATGCCCTAGGGCTAGTTCTTTGGTAGTCTAGGGTCTTGGAGTCAGTGCTCCTACTCAAAAGGCTAAGGGTTTGATCTCTGGTCAGGAACAAAGATTCAACAAGTGACCCATTATGGCATTAAGTGACATTAAAACAAATATCCAAAAATGAGAAACCAAAGATGAACCCCAGACAAATGGCAGTTACAAAGTCAGGCAAATAATAATTAAAATGATGGACTATACACATGTATATATACACCTATAAGCAAAGTGAAAAAATAAAGTACAGTAGATTGACCCAGTGAACAATGGAAATCAAAAATTATATTTACCAGTTAAGAACAAAACTACCTTAAGCACACACTGAAAAACAAAACTAAAGCAAGGTGTGCCAAGTGGGGAATAAAGCAATAAAACCAAAACTAACAAATATGTTGAGAGGAAAGAAAAGAGAAAGAAAGAATAGATATGCAAAGTAAACAGAGTTAGATGAAGAAGATTTATATGCATTAAAGATTAACTGCAAGGGGAAAAGAACAGTAGGAAAGGCAAACAAAGGAATAAATATAGAAAAAATATCAGGTGTGAAAAAACTAAAAAATGTAAATTATAAAAAAGAAAAGGAAAAAAAAAACAGAAGAAAGGAAAAAGGGAGAAAAAAGGGAAAACTCCACAGAACTGCAAAAGCCCAATGTAGAGGCAGAGGTTTATAACAACAATAGAAAGTGTGACTGAATATACACATATACATATACACTCATGAGCAGAGCAAAGTGAAAACAGTCCAACAAAAATAAAGTACAGTAGATTGACCCAGCGAACAAAGGAAACCAAAAATTTTATCTACTGGAACAAAACTTATTCAAGCATGAACTAGAAAATAAAACTAAAGCAAGGTGCCAATTGGGGAAGAAAGCAATGAAAATAAAACTAACAAATATATTGAGAGGAAAGAGAAAGAAAAAGAAAGAATAGATATGCAAAGTTAAATAAAGGTAGATAAAGAAGATTTACATATGTTAAAGTATAACTGCAAGGGGAAAAGAACAGTAGGAAAAGCAAAGAAAGGAATAAATGTAGAAAAAAACAATAGGCTTTAAAAGTTAAAAATTAAAATTAAAAAAAAGAAAAGAAAAAAAAGAGGAAAACTCCACAGAACTTCAAAAGCCCAACGTACAGGCATAGGTTTATGACAACAATAAAAAATGTGACTGAGGAAAAAAAAAAGCTCAAAAGCTTAATTAGATTTCTTAATGCCAATAAAATCGACAACTACAACAGAGGGGGAAAAATCCTATAAAATCTACAGAACAGGTCAAAAAATAAGAATAATAAATGTTTTTCTTGAGTCACTGCTGTCAGAGTCCTTTCCCTCACTAGGGGTCACAGCCCACCTCACCTCCCTAGGATGCCCTCTAACACTCTGCTGATCTCTGGACCTGCTGTGGGGGCAGCTCAGATTCTAATCTGGTCCTACTCCTGTGTGTTCTTACCTCCAATGTCCACAGCTATCAGAGCTTGTGTGTTTTCTTTTGTGGGAGCTCTCAATGGCCTTTTAAATATTCAATCGACACAGAGTCTGCTTAGTTGATCATGTGGATTTAAATGCAGCTTGTACACCTGATAGGAAGGTTTTGGGTCTTCTTCCTTAGCCACACTGCCCATGGGTTTCAATTGTGGTTTAATTTCCACTTCTACATGTGGGTCATCCACTGGAGTTTAGCTCCTGAGGCTGCCCTGGAAGGCTTGGGTTTGCCCCTATGAGAGCCAGGTATGGAGGTGGTGCAGCTGCTTGGGTCTCAGGGGTTCTGGCAGCAGCAGGTAGTTGGGGGTGGGCGGCTAGGGCAGCAGGAAATATAGTGCTCTAGAAGGGTATGGCAACCAGTAATGGCCAATATGCTCCAGTATTCTTGCCTGGAGGACCCCCTCTCTGACAGAGAAGGCTGGCAGGCCACAGTCTATGGGGTCGCAAAGAGTCAGACACGACCAAAGTGACCCTGGGTGCGTAGATGCAAGACTTTTTTTTTGCCTGTGGCACTTCTGCCCCAGTGAGAGTTGAGCGTGAAGGTGGCGCAGCTGCTTGGCTTGAAGGGACCCTGGCGGTGCCAAGTGTTCAAAGACATAGACTGCTTCCACGGCAGGAGTTATGGCCCTATCAGAGCCTTTTTTTCAAGCTTCTTGTAGCTGGTGATCAGAAGGCCTCTTTGGCCAGTCTTTCTCCATAGCTCCATCCCTTCAAGCACTTAGAGGTTCTTCTCTGTTGTTCGGCATGTCAGGCACATAGAAGGGCCCCCCTGGCTGGGTTCCTACTCTGTAGATCGGTGCGTCAGGCACTTGAAGGAGCACCCTGGGTGTGGTCCCACTCTGTAGTTCAGTGTGTCTGGCATTTGATGGGCAGGCTGTCTATTGTTCAGCTGCTGATGCTGACCTGTGGGGAGAGAGAGGCTATGGTGATGGCTCTACCCTCCATGCGTGACTCAGTAGTATCGCCTTGCTTCCATGGCTTCCTAGCTTTCTTCCACCAGCATTTCCCACCACGATCTCCTCCCTCACATCCCCTCGATCTGTCTCTCCACAGTCAACAGCAGCCCCCACCCTGGGATTGCTCCCAAATCCCTAAACTCCAGCTCCCAGCTGCTGCGCCTTCCAGGAGACCAGTATTCCTGTCCCAGGTATGTATGGCTTCGGCAAGGACTGTCTGATTCTCATTCCATTTAGGCTGCCACAGATCAGCTGTTTCACACTCAGCTTTAAATATTTTTCTTCTGACTCAGACAATTGCCCTGCTGTGGGGATCGGACCCCTGCTTCAGTCCCCCCACCCACTGAGGGCAGGTCCAGTCCTACCAACACTCCTGTTTTTCCCCCTTGTTCCTTCATCCTACTGAGTGTTGTGTGCTTGTGTATATTCTTTTCCACTGGTCAGATTCTCCTGTCCGCTGTCAGCTGGTGTTCTGCATGCACTTCTGTGTCTGAAGGTATATTCCTGATGTGTCTGTGGAGAGAGATGTATTCCACGTTCGCCTACTCCTCCACCATCTTGTTTGCCTCTGCTTTTTAATATGCTGTCAAGGTTAGTCATAGCTTCTTTTCCAAAGAGCATGTGTCTTTATTTCATGGCTGCAGTCACCATCTGCAATTATTTTGGAGCCCAGAAAAATAAAGTCTCTCAGTGTTTCCACTGTTTCCCCATCTACTTGCCATGAAGTGATGGCACTGAATGCCATGATCTTAGTTTTCTGAATGTTGAGCTTTAAGCCAACTTTTTCACTCTCCTCTTTCACTTTCATCAAGAGGCTCTTTAGTTCTTCTTTGCTTTCTGCCATAAGGGTGGTGTCATTTGCATATCTGAGGTTATTGATATTTCTCCCTGTAATCTTGATTCCAGCTTGTGCTTCATCCAGTCCAGCATTTCACATGATGTACTCGGCATAGAAGTTAAGCAAGCAGGGTGACAATATACAGCCTTGATGTACTCCTATTTGTAACCAGTCTGTTGTTCCATGTCCAATTCTAACTGTTGCTTCTTGACCTGCATACAGATTTCTCAGGAGATAGGTCAGATGGTCTGGTATTCCAATCTCTTGAAGAATTTTCCAGTTTGTTGTGATCCACACAGTCAAAGGCTTTGGTGTAGTCAATAAAGCAGAAGTGGATGTTTTTTTCTGCAACCGTCTTGCTTTTTTGATGATCCAATGGATGTTGAGAATTTGATCTCTGGTTCCTCTGCCTTTTCTGAATTCAGCTTGAACATCTGGAAGTTCACAATTCACGTACTGTTGAAGTCTGGCTTGGAGAATTTTGAGCATTACTTTGCTAGCGTGTGAGATCTGGATCTCAAAATATTTGCTTTTGCATGTTCATTGCAGCATTCAAAATAGCTAAGATGTGAAAACAATTGAAATGTCAATCGATACATAAGTGGATATAGAAAATGTGATATATACATACAGTAGGGTACTATTTCACATTAAAAAAGAGATTCTGCCACATGTGACAACATGGATGAACCTTGAGGACATTATGCTAAGTGAAATAAGCCAGACACAGAAAGGCAAATAGTACATGACTCCACTTATATGAGGTATCTAAAATAGTCAAATTTATAGAATCAGAGAGTGGAATGGTGGTTTCCTAGAGCCAAGGGTGGGGAGAGAAAATGTGGTTACTAATCAACAGGCATTAAATTTCACTTAAGCAATATTAGGACTTCCGTGGTGGCTCAGATGGTAAAACGTCTGTCTACAATGTGGGAGACCCGGGTTCAATCCCTGGGTCGGGAAGATCCCCTGGAGAAGGAAATGACAACCCACTCCAGTACTATTTGCCTGGAAAATCCCGTGGATGGAGAAGCCTGGTAGGCTACAGTTCATGGGGTCACAAAGAGTCAGACACGACTGAGCAACTTCACTTCACTTCTTCTTCTAAGCAATATAAGTTCTAGAGATCTGCTATAGAATATATATAGTCAAAAATAATGTGTTGTACACTTAAAATTTAAGAGGGTAAGTCGCATGTTATGAGTTCTAACCACAGTAAAATAAAATTAAGGGAAAAAACCCTCCTGGGATTTTTGTTTTGATTGGATTGAATCTAAAAATGAATTTAGGGAGAACTTTCCTTTACTATATTGAATCTTCCAATCTATGAATATGGTATATATCTCCACTAATTTAGGTCTTTAATTTTTCTTGGTACTATTTTATAGTTTTCTATGTATGGCACTTGTACATCTTTCATTAGATTTATTTTAAGACATTTTATATTTTTGAAGCCATTTAAAATGTTATCTGCAGTTGATGCTGTGATCCATTTCCTAAGTCCATGTCTTGGTTGAAGAAAATTGTCTCAAGGACAGTTGTCTCATCTCCCAAGGAGATGCTTCCTTGCATTATCATGCATCCAGTGCCTGATTAATGAGGAGGTATAAAGGCTTGCCCTTTACTCCCCAAATACAGAAACCTTTGAAAGGCCATATTAGCTCCAGAGCTATCTATAACTTTGCCTAGGGTCTTTTGGAGATTGTTTTTTCCCTCTTATACATATGTTGATCCCCAAAGCACTTTCTAATAAAAGTAGTGCTTGATAAACTATGTCACCCAGTCTGCTTCACAGGAAAACCAACCTGGGACCATATAACTTTAAAACTTCATTTTAAAATTTCTTCTGGCGTATGCCTAGAAATATAGTTTCTGTTAAATATTGACAGCAGTATACAAAGTATACAAAAAAAAATTGTTTTGAACTCATAGTACTAACAAACTATCTGTAGGTCTTGTGGATTTTCTATGTATACCATCACACCTTTTATGAAAAATGATGTTTTATCTTTTTATTTTTTCCTCTCCAATATCTATACATAAGATTTTTTTCTTACCTTATTGCACTGGCTTGAACCTTCAGAAGAATGCTGTTTTGGAATAGTAATAGCATGACAGAGGGAAGGAAAAAAAAAGAAATAGTAATAAGATGCATCTTTGTCCTATTCCCAATCTAAGAGGAAAAAGCATTTAATGCTTCACCTCCATAATGTTTGCTATAGTTTTAAGTTTTTTCTAGTTATTTATCACTTTAAAAGTTCTTTTTTAGAACTGGTTTACTGAGAGTTTTGTTTTAATCATAAATGGAAATAGCATTTTATCAAATGTCTTTCCTGCATCTATTGAGATAATCATATAACTTTTCCCATTTAATATAGTGTTTAATGTAGTGTTAAAACAATTTTACACTTGTGGGATAAACCTAGTCTTGCTCTTTTATTTATTTAGGACTTTCGGTTTATTGTATAATTAACTCAAATTGTCACATTTCTTCTCATATATGAAGTGCAAAGCCTAGAAATTAAGGCTTTCACGTTCATATAGAATCACCTGTAATAATCCTGTTTGTTTAAAGAATATCCATTTGCAAACATTTACAGTGGTTGATAGTCCACATTATCTCCTATCTTTTGCTACATTCAGCATTTCCCCGAGCTCCATCCTAAGCACTGATATGTAATTTCATAATTCTGTTTGAAATACATACTGTTATTTATTTTTCTTGATTTCATTTAGCTTTATACATTTCTGATTATCTGAATATTTTCTTCATAAAACTGTCATCAAAAAAGAGAGATTACTTCAGTTTGCTTCAGTGTTCAAGTTTGTTTTTCTTTTTGCCAACTTTGCTTCAGTTGTCCTAAATATGATGTATTATTTATTTTATATATTGCTAGATTTGGTTTGCTAAAATTTCATTTAGGATCTTTGCATCTATGTACATGATTGAGATTAGCATGTAGTTTTCCTTCCTTATCAGTCTTGGACAAGGTTAAAATGTTCCAATAAGATTAGTTTAAAGTATTTCATTTCTACTTTTTGTCTGTAAGAGTTTATGTAATATTGGTAATAATTCTTCCTCAAATGTAGCAAAGCATCTGCGCCTAGAATTTTTTGGGTGGGGAAAGGGAGATTTTAATCTCTAGATTTTCTATCTTAAAAAACATTTATTTATTTATTTGGCTGCACCAGGTCTTAGTTGTGGCACGTGAACCCTTAGTTGCAGCATATAGGATCTAGTTTCCTGACCAAGGATTGAACCCGGGCCCCCTGCATTGGGAGCCCAGTATTAGCCACTGGACCACCAGGGAAGTCCCGTTTGCTATGTTAATAGAGATAAGATTTTCAGATTTTATTCAGCTTTTTGGTAAATTGTGTTCTAGAAATTTATTTAGCAAAAAATTTATTCACAGATACAGTTTCATGATATCCTCTGCTGCTGCTGCTGCTGCTATGTCACTTCAGTCGTGTCCGACTCTGTGCAACCCCATAGACGGCAGCCCACCAGGCTCCACTGCCCCTGGGATTCTCCAGGCAAGAACACTGGAGTGGGTTGGCATTTCCTTTTCCAATGCATGAAAGTGAAAAGTGAAAGTGAAGTCACTCAGTCATATTCGACTCTTCGGGACCCCATGGACTGCAGCCTACCAGGCTCCTCCATCCATGGGATTTTCCAGGCAAGAGTACTGGAGTGGGTCGCCATTGTCTCACTCTTTTCTTAATGATGTGGTAAAATATATGTAACATGAAACTTATCATTATAACCAAACATTTTTATGGTTCAGTGACAGAGAGTACATTCAGAATATGGGTACCCATCGTCACTGTCTGTTTTCAAAACTCTTTCAGTCCTCCCAAACAGAAAATCCATACCCATTAAACAGTAACTCCCTATTTCCCCCTACCTGTGACCACTAGTAGCCTCCATTATACTTTCTGTTTCTTTGAATTTACCTATTTTAGGTATCTCATATATCAGTGTATTCAACTTGGGCTTCCCGGGAGGCTCAGTGGTAAAGAATCCACCTGTCAATGCAGGAGCTGTGGGAGGTGCAGTTTCCATCCCTTGGCTAGGAAAATCCCCTGGAGGAGAACATGGCAACCCCACTCCAGTATTCTTTCCAGGATAATCCTATGGACAGAGGAGCTTGGCGATCTACAGTCCATGGGGTCACAAAGGATCAGATACAAGTGACTGAGCATGCACACATAAGTGGAATCATCCAATATTTCTCCTTTTGTGTCTGTGTTATTTCATCAGTGTTGTAGTGTGTATCAGAATTTTATCCTTTTTTTAAATGGCTGAATAATATTTCACTGTGTCTGTATGTGTTTGTGTGTACACCATATTTTGTTTATCTGTTCGTTTGTTGATGGACGTTTTGGTTGTTTGCATTTTTGGTTTTTGTGAATAATGTTGCTATGAATATTGGCATTCAAGTATGTGTGTCCCTGCTTTTAGTTCTTTTGTGTGAAATTGATGGATTATATGGTAATTCCGTTTAAATTTTTTGAAGTACTGACAAATTGTTTTCCACAGTGGTTGTATTTTTTTATATTCCCCCAAGCAATGCACAGTTTCTCATCCTACTAACACTTGTTCCAGTTTCTCCACATCCTCACCAACACTTGTTATATTTTTATATTTTAAAAAATTACTATCCTAATTGGTATGAAGTCTTTTCTCATTGTGGTTATCATTAGCTGTTTTAAAAACATTTTTAAAAATAAGATTAGATTCAGAGGAGTTTTACCATGTAGTTGCAAAGAGATCATGTGGATCTTTTAGCCAGTTTTCCCAGTTGGTTACACTGAATGTAACTATCAGTTCAGTTCAGTCACTCATTCGTGTCCGACTCTGCGACCCAATGAACCGCAGCATGCCAGCCCTCCCTGTCCATCTCCAACTAGCGGAGTCTACCCAAACCCATGTCCATCGAGTTGGTGATGCCATCCAACCATCTCATCCTCTGTTGTCCCCTTCTCCTCCTGCCCTCAATCTTTCCCAGCATCAGGGTCTTTTCAAATGAGTCAGCTCTTCACATCAGGTGGCCAAAGTATTGGAGTTTCAGCTTCAGCATCAGTCCCTCCAATGAACACCCAGGACTGATCTTTAGGATGGACTGGTTGGATCTCCTTGCAGTCCAAGGGACTCTCAAGAGTCTTCTCCAACACCACAGTTCAAAAGCATCAATTCTTCGGTGCTCAGCCTTCTTCACAGTCGAACTCTCATATCCATACACGACCACTGGAAAAACCATAGCCTTGACTAGATGGACCTTTGTTGACAAAGTAATGTCTCTGCTTTTGAATATGCTATATCTAGGTTGGTCATAACTTTCCTTCCAAGGAGTAAGTGTCTTTTAATTTCATGGCTGCAGTCACCATCTGCAGTGATTTTGGAGCCCCCAAAATAAAGTCAGCCACTGTTTCCATTGTTTCCCCATCTATTTCCCATTAAGTGATGGGACCAGATGCCATGATCTTTGTTTTCTGAATGTTGAGGTTTAAGCCAACTTTTTCACACTCCTCTTTCAATTTCATCAAGAGGCTCTTTACTTCTTCTTCACTTTCTGCCATAAGGGTGGTGTCATCTGCATATCTGAGGTTATTGATATTTCTCCCAGCAATCTTGATTCCAACTTGTGCTTCTTCCAGCCCAGCGTTTCTCATGATGTACTCTGCATATAAGTTAAATAAGCAGGGTGACGATATACAGCCTTGACATACTCCTTTTCCTATTTGGAGCCAGTCTGTAGTTCCATGTCCAGTTCTAACTGTTGCTTCCTGACCTGCATACAGGTTTCTCAAGAGGCAGGTCAGGTGGTCTGGTATTCCCATCTCTTTCAGAATTTTCCACAGTTTATTGTGATCCACACAGTCAAAGGCTTTGGTATAGTCAATAAAGCAGAAATAGATGTTTTTTTCTGGAACTCTCGCTTTTTCAATGATCCAGTGGATGTTGGCGATTTGATCTCTGGTTCCTCTGCCTTTTCTAAAACCAGCTTGAACATCAGGAAGTTCATGGTTCACGTATTGCTGAAGCCTGGCTTGGAGAATTTTAAGCATTATTTTGCTAGCGTGTGAGATGAGTGCACTTGTGCGGTAGTTTGAGCATTCTTTGGCATTGCCTTTCTTTGGGATTGGAATGAAAACTGATCTTTTCCAGTCCTGTGGCCACTACTGAATTTTCCAAATGTGCTGGCATATTGAGTGCAGCACTTTCACAGCATCATCTTTCAGGATTTGAAATAGCTCAACTGGAATTCCATCACCTCCACTAGCTTTGTAACTTTAGTACAATATAAAAACCAGAAAACTTTATGTAGATATAAAGTATGTGTATAGTTCTATCATTTTGCTACATGTAGATTTTTGTAGCTACTATTGCCAAATATAGAATTGTTTCATCACTACAGGGATATCCCTTGTACTATTCTTTCTATTCACATCTCCCATTCCCTGTTATTTCTGACCTCTGGTAACTAATCTCTTCTCCATCTCTATAATTTTGTCATTTTGGGAATACTATATAAATGAAATTATACAGTGTGTTAACATTTTGAGGTTGGCATTTTTTCTCTCAGTATAGTGCCCTTGAGATCCATGCCAGTTGATATATGTATTATTAGCAGTTTGTGTACTATAGTGTGTTTAAATCTTTAACTTCTAATATGTATGACCTATAGTGTTTCCCTTTTCATTCCTGATATTGATTATAAGTGTATGCTCTCCTTTTTCTTGGCTAGTCTTACAAAAGATTTATCAGTTTTATTAGTTGATTCACACTATGGATTGTTTGATTTCTGCTTCATTAATTTCTGCTATTATCTTTAAAATTTTCTTATTTCTACTTTCTTTGGCTTTAATCTACTGGTTTTAAAAGAATCTAATTTCTTGAGGAGATGCCTAAATCATCCTTCTTTTCTAATATCTGCATTTTTAGAATATAAATTTCTAAGCACAGTTTTAACATGTCATGTAAGTTTTTTTATGATTTTTTTTGATGTGGACCATTTTTAAAGTCTTTATTGTATTTGTTTTAATATTGCTTCTGTTTTATGTTTTGGTTTTATGTCTAATCTTCTGCAATTAGGGAAAATCTCTGTATGATTTAAAGTACTTGTGTATTTAGAGATTAGATCTGATAGAGTGCCTGAAGAATTAGGGACAGAGGTTCATAACCTTGTACAGGAAGCAGTGACCAAAACCATCCCCAAGGAAAAGAAATGCAAAAAGACAAAATGGTTGTCTGAGGAGGCTTTAAAAATAGTGGAGAAAAGAAGTGAAATGCAAAGGAGAAAAGAAGATGTACCCATCTGAATGCAGAGTTCCAAAGAATAGCAATGAAAGATAAGAAAGCCTTCCTCAGTGATCAATGCAACGAAATAGAGGAAAACAATAGAATGGGAAAGACTAGTGATCTCTTCAAGAAAATTAGAGATGCCAAGGGAACATTTCATGCAAAGATGGGCACAATAAAGGATAGAAATGATATGGACCTGACAGAAGCAGAAGATATTAAGAGGTGCAAGAATACACAGAACTGTACAAAAACGGTCTTAATGGCCCAGTTAACCACTATGCTTTGATCACTCACCTAGAGCCAGACATCCTGGAATGTGAAGTCAAGTGGGCCTTAGGAAGCATTACTATGAACAAAGCTAGTGGAGGTGATGGAATTTCATCTGAGCTATTTCAAATCCTAAAAATGATGCTATGAAAGTGCTGCACTCAATATGCCAGCAAATTTGGAAAACTCAGCAGTGGCCACAGGACTGGAAAAGTTCAGTTTTCATTCCAATCACAGAAAAGGGCAGTGACAAAGAATGTTAAAACTACTGCACAGTTATACTCATTTCACATGCTAGCAAGGTAATACTCAAAATCCTTCAAGCTAGGTTTCAGCAGTACATGAACTAAGAACTTCCAGATGTACAAGCTGGATTTAGAAAAGTCAGAGGAACCAGAGATCAAATTGCCGACATCCAGTGGATCATAGAAAAAGCAAGAGAGTTCCAGAAAAACATCTGCTTCACTGACTATGCTAAAGCCTTTGACTGCGTGGATCCCAACAAATTTGTGGAAATTCTTAAAGAGATGGGAATACCAGACCACCTTACTTGCCTCCTGAGAAACCTGTATGCAGGTCAAGAAGCAACAGTTAGACTGGACATGGAACAACAAACTGGTTCAAAATTGGGAAAGGAATATATCAGGGCTGTATATAGTCACCCTTCTTATCTAAATTCTTTGCAGAGTACATCATGAGAAATGCTAGACTGGATGAAGCACAAGCTGGAATCAAGCTGCTGGGAGAAATATCAATAACTTTAGATATACAGATGACACCACCCTAATGGCAGAAAGCGAAGAGGAACTAAAGAGCCTCTTGATGAAGGTTAAAGAGGAGAGTGAAAAAGTTGGCTTAAAACTCAGCATTCAAAAAAGTAAGTTCTTGCATCTAGTCCCATCAGTTTATGGCAAATAGATGGGGAAACAATGAAAACAGTGACAGACTTTACTTTCTTGGGCTCCAAAATTACTGTGGACGGTGACCACAGCCATGAAATTAACAGATGCTTGCTTCTTGGAAAAAATGATATGACAAACCTAGATATTATATTAATAAACAGAGATCACTTTGCTGATGAAGGTCCATCTAGTCAAAGCTATGGTTTTTCCAGTGGTCATGTATGGATGTGAGAGTTGGACTAAAAAGAAGGCTGAGCACTGAAGAATTGGTGCTTTTGAACTGTGGTGTTGGAGAAGACTCTTGAGAGTCCCTTGGACTGCTAGGAGATCCAACCAATCAATCCTAAAGGAAATCAGGCCTGAATATTCATTGGAAGGACTGATGTTGAAGCTGAAACTCAGATACTTTGGCCATTTAATGGAAAGAACTGACTCATTCGAAAAGACCCTGGTGCTGGGAAAGATTGAAGGCAGTAGGCGAAGAGGAAGACAGAGGATGAGAAGGTTGGATGGCATCACCAGTTCGATGGACATGAGTTTGAGCAAGCTCTGCAAGTTGGTGATGGACAGGGAGTCGGACACAACTGAGCGACTGAACTGACTGACAAATTTAGTACTGTTACAACTTCCTGTTTAATTGTACTTTCTATTATGAAATGTCCCTCTTTATCTGTAGTAATACTTTTTACCTTAAAGTCTATACTGCTTGATATTAATACTACTTTTTTTCATACACCATTTGCATGATATATCTTCCATCTTTGAAAAATGTAACCTTTTTGTTGTAGACTGATCTCTTGTAAATATAGTTTCCTTTTTAAATTCAGGTTGTTTCTTTTAACTGGCACATTTAATTAATTTTCATTAATGTAATTAATTATATATTGCCTTTAAATATGCCACATATTGTTTGCATTCTACTCATCTTACCTGTTCTATGAACCTTTTCTCTCCTTATTGCATTCTTTTGGATATTTTTACTAACATTTTTTAATGTTTTGTTAACTTTATAGATATATATCCTTTTACCATTGGCTTAATAGATATCCTAAAGATTACAACATGCATACTTATTATACTTTAACTCCATTTACCCCCTGGTATCCATATGCTATTGTTGTTTTGTAATTTAATTATCTATATAATTTAAACTGTACATGACATTGCTGTTTTATCGAGATCCCCCATTTGTCTACCCTTTTCCTGCTCTTTATTCCTTCTTCTCAAGTTTCTGTCTGGCATAATTTCCTTCTGCTTAATAATACCTTTTAAAATTCCTTTTTGTGTGTGTCTGCTGATGATTTTTTTGTTTTTGTTTATCTGAAAATATGTCTTTATTTCACCTTCATTTTTGAATGACATTTTTATGGCGTATAGAATTCTATATTAGCAGTTATTTTTCTTTCAGTGTTTTGAAGCTACCCTGTCCCATCTTATGGCTGCTACTATTTGTGCTGGGAAATAAGCCGAAATTTTTATATTTACCTCTTTGAAGGTAATGTGCCTTTTTCTGTTGCTGTTTTTAATGTTTCTGCTGATCTTTGGGTTTTAGTCATTTATCATGATGTGCTTAAATGTGACTTTCTTTATATTTATCTTCATTGGAATTCAGAGAACTTGAATCTGTCACTTGATCATTTTTGTCAGTTTTGAAACATTCTCAGTTATTATCTCTTTAAGTGTTGTTCCTTCCTTATTCTATTTTGTCCTTTTTAAGATTGAGTTACAACCTCTTTAAGAAATTTTCTCTGTATCTCTGATGTCTCTTAAACAATTTTTTCTAAATTCCATCCTTTCTTTTCTTCGTATTTCATTCTGTATATTTTTTCTGACTTCTCTCATTAGCTTTGTCTAACCTGTTAAATTAACCCTCTTAATTTTACTTCTGACATATTTTTTATTTCTAGACTTTCCATTTGTTTTTTTAAATACTGTTCATTTCTTTGCCATAACTTATAATTTAGTCTTTTCTTCTGTTGAACTTACTAAGCATAATTATTTGAAGTTTTTCATGTGTCAAGTCCATTATGTGAATCCTTTAAGGTACATTTCTGTAGTCTGTTTCTGCTGATTGTCTATCACTTTTCCTTGTTCCTCATATGCCTGGTTATTTTTGGGTGAGTGGTGGACACTGTACATGAAAAACTATAGTAGAGATGGTTTGAGGCCTCAGTTGTTTTTAGTTTTATTCAGAAAGTAGGATTTATGCTCACTTTTGGCAGGTGGTTTTGGGCAGGAAGAATCCCATTACCATCTTAATCCAATCTGAGACTGAGATAATTTGAAGCTGTCCTTTATTTTAGACTTCCTTTAGGTATCTTTCCTTTCTTAGTTGGAACCAAACATCTGAGGACTTTTCTATGGTTGCCCCTCATGATGTGTCCTGAATTCCTAATTCTGCCATTTTAGTGCCATGAGCCTATCCAAAGCTCTGCTTTCTCTAAGCTGACTCTTCTGTGATGAGCCAGTTATCTAAGGAGAAATAGAGCCTCTCTGAGTTTTCTTTCTGTGCTGAATCTTGGCTCTATAACACTTCATTGCATTGTTAGAACTTGGATGCTTTTGTGTATATATATATATATATATATGATTTATATTCTATCCCTCTTATTGTTTCTAGCAGGAAATTTGGTCTGAATTACTTAGTCTTCCATTTCTAGAAGCAGAATCAGTTAATCATTCCTTCAACAAATATTGATCATCTCCTATGTGTCAGGCACTGTACAAAACAATGAAGAGACAACTGTTGAATTTGTTAGAGAGGAATATTGCCATCATAGTGTTTATAGTCAAGTGAACAGACAATTATAATATAATATGATAATGCATCGATAAGGTTAATTATAAGATCTGGAGCACTAAGAAGGAGTTCTTGACCCAGCATTTTCTGAGCTTAGACCTGAAAATAAGTAAGAATTATCTATGGTAAGACTGTTTTAGGTAGAAGGATTAAAAATGCAAAGACTTGGAGGTGAGAGATAACATAGCATATTCAGGGAACAGAAAACTCAGTTTCTATAAAGCAGTAGTTACCAAGACAGTGTGTTACTGGCAAAAAGATAGGCATATAAATCAGTGGAATAGAATTATTTGTTTGTAAACAACCCTTATATTAATGGTCAATTGATTTTTGACAAATGTACAGACATTTCCTTGGGAGAAAAAATACTCTGTTCAACAAATGGTGCTGGAACATTTGGACATCCACATGCAAAGAGATAATCTTAGATCCTCATAATGCACCATATCCCAAAGTTAATTCAAAATGTCTGATAGGCTCAAATGTAAGTGCCAAAAGAATAACAATTTTAGAGGAAAATATAGGAGATAATCTTTCAGATTTTGAACTGGACAAGGATTTCTTAGATAGAACACTGCAAATACAGTCCAAAAAATGATAAATTAATAAACTGGGCCTCATCAAAATATAAAAACTTTTGTTTATCAAAAGAAACATTAGTAAATAAACATAACAGACCAGGAGAAAATGTTTGCAACATAAATATTCAATAAAGAATTCATATCCAAGATTTACAAAGGACTCTTGGAATTACAACAATAAGAAGATCACTGAAATTTTACAAAATGGGCAAAGGAAACAAATATTTCAGCACAGAGGATATTCAAATAGCTAAGTAAAAACTTCATGAAAAGATGCTTAATGTCATGATCTATCAGGAAAGTGCAAATTAAAACCACAATGGAGATAAATACCTTATGATCTCACTTATATGTGGAATCAAAACAAAAACAAGCTCAAAAATGTTGAGAACAGATTGATTGCTGCCAGAAGCAGAGATTGGTCACTGCCAGAAACAGGGCGTGGGTATGGGTGAAATGAGTGAAGACAGTCAACAGAAAGAATCCTCTAGTTATAAAATGAATAGGTCCTGGGAGATATAATGTACAGCATGGCAACTATAGTTTATAATACTATATTGTATGTTTGAAAGTAGATCTTAAAAGTTCTCATCATAAGAAAAAAAATTCTGTAACTATGTATAGTGATAGATGTTAGCTAGACTTACTGTGGTGATCAATTTACAAATTTATATACAAATATTAAATCATGTTGTACAGCTGAAACTAATGTTGTATGTCAATTGTAACTCAATTTAGTATTTTTTTTTGAAAACTACAATGTAGTTACCATCTCACATTCACTAGAATGAAAAAATAAGGAGCAGAGGTGTAGAGAAGTAGAAAACTTCATACACTGCTGGTGGAAATGTAAAACGATGCAGCTGTTTTGGAAAACAGCTTGGCAGTTCCTTATGACCCAGCAATTCTACTCCTAGGTATATACCAAAGATAATTGAAAATATATGGACAAATGTTCCTAGCAGCATTATTCATGATAACCAAAAAGTGGAATCAACCCAAATGTCCAATGGGTAAGCAAAATGAGGCATAATATTCTCTACAATAGAATATTATTCAATCGTAAAAAGAAATGTAGTACAGATACATGCTAAAACATAGATGAACCCCAAAAATATTGCACTAAGTGAAAGAAACCAGCCATAAAAAAACAACGTATGATTCCATTTACGTGAAATGTCTGAAACAGGCAAATATGTGGAGACAAAAGTTAGTGGATACCTGGTGGAGGAAATGGGGGTTAAGTGAATATAAGCCTGTTATTTTAAAATGTGTAAGGCACATACAATATGGTCAATAAATGTGTAAGAGGTGTTGGTTTTTTCTGATGCCTATTTTTAGAAGAAGAGAATGTTCAAAATTGTTCACCCCAATTACCCTCAGATTTATCTCCTGCTAATCCATGTGTCCAGGACCCCAACCCAATATCAACTCAGGAAGACGCTCCAAGGGTTGAGGTTTGGTCATGCACAATTTTAAGAATTTGTGGACAGAGGAGCCTGGCGGGCTACAGTCCATAGGGTCACAAAGAGTCAGACACGACTGAAGTGACTTAGTGCACAGGTAAGCACGCATAGGTGATTCTGGTGTATTTAGGGTGAGAATCTTTGACTCATGGAATTGTGCATGTGTATGGTTAGAAGCTAGAGTGCATATGGGCCAAATGGCTACTTGTATTAGGGTGGGCATACAGTAATCAGGAGTCTTGGCCCATAAACTAAAAAAAAAAAAAAATCGGAATCTTGGCCCAGAATGACCTCTTTCTGTTTCGCTTTTACTCTCATTCTGTCTGAAATAGCTAGCTATTCCAAAGTCCTACTAAGAACCTTTTCCAGATTTGTAGGGTTAACATATATTATGCAGATCATCTATTGCAGTGGTTCTTAACCAAGGGTACACAGTTGTCTTACCCTGGGAACCTTTTCAAAATGCATATGTCCCTGGCCACACACTCAGACATATGTCATCAGTTTTTCGAGTAGTACCATGAGCATTTATTGTTTGGAAAAAAGACTGCAGGTGATACCATGCTCATTTCACTTGAGAATTAATGCTCTAAAGGAAGAAATGAAGGAAAGAGTATAAAGGAGATAACATTTGGTTCCCTGCGACTAACTTCAGCTCTTCTGTTATGAATTATTAGGTCTTTATCATCTGTGATACTGGGACTGACTACTGGATTGTGAGCTTGGGTGGTAGTGAGTGTTTAATGAACATCTCTCTGTAGAACACCATTTGGGTAATCTATTGATAAACTGTCTTTGAGGGAGAGAGGAATTTCAGTTGCCAATTTCTCAGCTAGATAATAGTCTTGTGTGCTTGGGATAGCCAAGGGAGGAGGGTGATTCTTTGTCTCCTGTGGCTTCCTGGGGACTCCCCTGCTGCTTGCTGCTGAAATTTCTTTAAAACTATAGGCTGCTGAGTAAACTTCCCCATGCACATCCACCTGTTAGTGGGCCTGCACTTCAGAGATGAAGAGTAATTTTTTGGGGAATGATGCATACAGCATAGGTTGAAACTTAACAGGCACAATGAAATTGATTTTCAGAAGACTACTTCTGAATTTTATTTTGTGGTTTGTGGATCATTATTCTTGTTTGATCCTGCCATATTAATGGTCTACAAGGGCAGCAATAGCTTGAACATTTGTAAGGTTTTGGATCAATCCACATGGCTCTGTGCTAGGGGCATTCCATGCTTCTAATGCGCTTTTTGCTGTGTAGTCTAAATACTCAGTCTGGGGAAACTCTGAAGCTTTCTTTTATGGAAGAAGGTTCTTAACACTTGTCAGGGTTAGTCAGACTGAGAAGAAGGAAGAGCAGTAGGGCTGAGGAGTTCCCTTGACTCAACCACCACTTCACTGAGCTTGTATTATGTACAAGACACATTACTAGTGGGGCTTCTATTCCTTAAAGCTCATTTAGCTAACAGAGTCAACCAAGGAGTACAAACCTATGTTGTTCTTTCTTTTTTTGGCCATGTCATGTGGCATGCAGAATCTTACTTCCCCATCCAGCAATTGAATCCACACCCCCTGAATTGAGAGCATGGAGTCTTAACCACTGGATCACCAGGGAATTCAAACCTATGTCATTGTTAATGATGTTAGACAAATCCTTTTGGTGCTGTTTGTTTCTGCTTGGATTTCCAGCTGACACCTCAAATTCAGTAAGTTAAACTGAAATCATCTTCATTCTTCCCCACTTGGTACCCACCCCAGCCTCCTGCACACTGACTTTTACAAAATTAAATCCAAGTTTCATTTTGTCACCAGGGCTTCCCTGGTGGCTCAGAGGTTAAAGCGTCTGCCTGGAATGTGGGAGACCCGGGTTTGATCCCTGGGTCAGGAAGATCCCCTGGAGAAGGAAATGGCAACCCACTCCAGTACTCTTGCCTGGAGAATCCCATGGAGGGAGGAGCCTGGTAGGCTACAGTCCATGGGGTCGCAAAGAGTCGGACACGACTGAGCGACTTCACTTCACTTTCACTTTCATTTTCTCAGTCACTCAGGCATGAAACTTTGGATACTTATTTTTTCATTTCCTTCTTTCCCTTGCTTCTTGTATTTAGCAGCCAATTGCTAAATTGATTCATACTTTGTGAAGTTGATTTGTAGTGTTCACGATGCCTCTTGCATGACTCCCTGTCTTTCTAGTTCCTTTGCTACTACTCTGGTTGTGTTTGGCACAGATGACGTTCAAGGTTCCTCCCAACCTACTTCTCCCCTGCAGTGGTTGTCCAGTTGGGAGTTGCTTTATGCTGTACTTCATATGCACACCTCAGCTAGATCATTTTTCTTCAAGTGCCACTTTCTCATGTCATTCCCTCCTCAGAAATCTTTTATGTCTCCACACTGCCGCTCTTCAAACTTCTTAAACTGGCATTCTAAAGTGAAAGTGAAAGTGTTAGTCACTCAGTCGTGTCCGACTCTTTGCAACTCCGTGGACTGTAGCCTGCCAGGCTTCTCTCTCCATGTAATTCTCCAGGCAAGGATACTGGAGTAGGTAGCCATTCCCTTCTCCAGGGGATCCTTCCAACCCAGGGATTGAACCTGGTCTCCTGCATTGCAGGCAGATTCTTTATGATCTGAACCACCAGGGAAGCCCCTCTGCATTCTAAGCCCCTCTTCAATCAGACTTGAGCTGCGCTGCCACTCTTATACTCTACATCTAAATCCTGTTTCCATCCAGACAAGTCCATTCATAGGTCTCTCACCTTCTGGCCTTTGTTTACCCATTCCCCAAAGCAGAATGTCCTTTCTTCCAACCTGCCTCTTGGATTCCTTCAGGTCCTTCACAGCTCAACTTAAACCTTAGCACTAAAGTGAATTCTTCCTTGCCCATTTATTTAAATGCTTCTCTAAACCCCTCATTTGACATTACATTGTGTTGTAGGTTATCTTGTTCTGTCAACTAGATGGGAAGGTTTTCGAAGGCAGAGACTATTATACTTCTTTGTAGCTTCTACAATACTGATTTGTATTCTTTTTAGTTAAATATGCAAGTAAATGTTAACATATTAAAACATTCTCCCTAATATTGGACTCTGAAACACAGTTGTACACATTTATTGAGGGGAATATCATGCTACATTAAGGATCTGGTGGTTATTAATGGGGTCTGTCACTAAGGTTTCTTTTCTTCTAGAGCCCAGCTTAAGGTTAAACACCCTCACACAGGGCATACTGGGCCCTTGAGCCTCTACCTGCAGTTTCTCTCCCTCCTTCAAATCTTTACAAGCCTTCTGCATAGCAGGAATTCATATTCCTTTGACCTGCTATGTACTTCTTGATTTCCTCAACCCAGCAAGTTTTTACATTTAGAGTGACTTTGGAATTAATCTCCCCTGCAGACTAGTAAAGGTACCTCCATTTCTTGGCATTCTGATTCTAACTGATTTGCCAGGTCATGGGAGGCTCCATGGGCTTCACTGGTGGCTCAGTGGTAAAAAAAATCCACTTGCAGTGCAGGAGCCACAGGAGACCTGGTTTCGATCCCTTGCGTTAGGAAGATCCCCTGGAGGAGGGCATGGCAACCCACTCCAAATATTCTTGCCTGGGAAATCCCATGGATAGAGGAGTCTGGTGGGCCACAGTCCATAGGGTCACAAAGAATTGCACACAGAGACTTAAGCAGCTTAGCAGCAGCAGCAGGGAGGCTCCATACTCAAGTTTCCTTTCAAGTCAAAGGCCCTTCCCATCAGATATCAGAATTCCCTACCCTTGTTTGTATTTTAAACAATATCTCATTTAAGGTGTAAATATGTGTAAGCCTTAAGGCAAGGGCTTTCCATATCTTGTGTAACATGAAATAGGCCAATGTCCAAATAATAAAGGCTTAGGGGAAAACTGGGGTTGTGGTTAGGTGTGTGTGCACCTGTTGTGGTGTGTATGTTTGCGTGTGTGTGTGTGAGGGAGAGAGCAAGAGAGAACAGAGAGATTGATTCTGTTTGTGCATGTATGCATTTAAACATTGAACACCAGAATTCTATTCCTTGGGAAATGTGTTATGTATCACAGCTGTGTAGGTAATATAATTTTGCCTTTTGACATCATCCCAGTAAAAGAAATTTCAGTTTTCCCCATCTTTTTGCACGACTCACAAAGCATATATTTTGTGACCTGAGGATAATGATAAAGGCATATTTATCACCCACAGACAATTTATATATAGATTGACATTTGTACCATTAAATTATTTAACTAAGCAAAGAATTACTCAGTTCCTACTATGTACCAAGCGTCTGTAGGAGAGATATGATTCATGGATAAAAACATAAGTCTAAGTAGTACTACTATTGCATAAATTACTTTTTCACACCTTCAATTAACCCATTTTCTCCTCAGCCCCTACCTTTATCTATTCTTTGACAAAGTCAAGTCCTGCTTCCACCTTTGAATTAGAGTTGCTTTATGTGAAACTAGACTTGCCTCATGCTTGTTTTGGTCTATTTTGGAGAGTTTCATTGTCCAGGAACTTGTAGAAAGAGTATTAGAATGAATTCTGATTCTTCATTTAGCCAGTTAGCACATTTTGATGTCTTTATTTGTAAAATAGAAAAGGTAATACCTTCCCTATCTCCTTTACAGTGTTTTTCTAAGGAACAAAAACAAATAAATGTAAAAAATATAAAACTGTCCAGCTGATTTTTAGAGGGCTTATTGGTATATGTCTTTGTCTCCTTAATTGTGTAAAACTTTTATTCCAATTGGTACCTTATATATTCCATGTATTTGGCCCGTCTGTTGACAAAAATTCACAGGAATTGATGATGGCATTGCAGTTCTTTGAGTTACATGCTTTTATGTGTATTTCTTTTTTATATTTTCAAATGATTTCTTTCAGCCTGGTCGTGTGATAGTTTCTTTCAATGTGCGGTAGAAGGAGAACTAGACTGGAAATTGTGAGGCAAGGGTTCTTGTCTCAGCTATGAGTCTAGTTTTTCTCCCCTAGTTAAGTTCGGTCACCTTAGTTAGGTCACTTCACTTTTCTGGCTCTCAATTTTCTTATCTGTAAAATGTTGGAAATTGAAGTTGGTGACCTATAAGATCTCTTCTAACACTAGCAGTTTTATCACTGCAGCGAACAGAATCCCCATTGCTCCCCCTCCCCGATTTTCTTAGCCTATTCCTCTCACGTGAGAATCACTGGCATAATAAATACAGCCCAAATGCTTTAGCTAGCCATTCAAGACCCACATTAATGTTGGTTTGCCAGCATTGTCTACTGTTCATAATAGAAATCACAGTTATATATAGATTGATTTTCTTACTGCATATTCCTACCTTCATTGTCACTTGGGTTATTGCTCCTGTTAAAATTCTCTTTTTGATGATAAAATACTCCTCATCTTTAAGGACAAGTTTAAATTTCACACTTTCCTGTGAAGGCTTTTCTGATCTCTTAGCCCTTAGTGATTTTTTTCCTATTTCATCTAACCTTAAATCAGCATTTATGATATGCCACATACTCTACATGGCATTGTAGGAGATAGAAAGATAAAATAAGTCCCTGACATTAGAGAGAACCTGAAATTGCAGATGAGCATGGTGAGCAGAGGGAGCAGCACGAGCAAAGACTTAGAGACAGTAGGGTGGAGGGTGTGTTTGGGTAAAAGCTTGGAGCCCATTCACCTTACTTATTTGGTCTATGTCTTATTTGGTCTATGTATTGTCTAAAAACAGTTTTTGAGATAGTATGCTGCTATATAATATGAAATATGGTTCATTTGTTATTTATTGGCCACCCAGTTTCCATTTCCTTTTTCAAATAATGTTGCAGTTTTTGGAGTAATCAGTCTCCTTTATAGTTGTAGTGTTATGGCAAATCTCAGTGCCTATATTCAGTATAAGCCAAAATGATCTGGTCTTTTTTCATATTACCCCAATAAAACCGAAGAGAAGTGGCTACATGATAGGAGAATCAGTTTACATTCTCTTTTGGACCTGGCCATCACTTCATGGGAAATAGATGGGGAAACAATGGAAACAGTGACAGACTATCTTTTTTGGGCTCCAAAATCACTGCATAGGGTGACTGCAGCCATGAAATTAAAAAATTCTTGTCCCTTGGAAGAGAAGTTATGACCAACCTAGACAGCATATTAAAAAGCAGAGACATTACTTTGCCAGCAAAAGTCCATCTAATCAAAACTATGGTTTTTCCAGTAGTCACGTATGGATAGGAGAGTTGGACTATAAAGAAAGCTGAGTGCCGAAGAATTTATGCTTTTAATCCGTGGTGTAGGAGAAGACTCTTGAGAGTCCCTTGGACTGCAAGGAGATCCAATCAGTCCATCCTAAAGGAAATCAGTCATGAATATTCATTGGAAAGACTGATGCTGATGCTGAAGCTGAAACTCCAATACTTTGGCCACCTGATGCAAAGAACTGACTCATTGGAAAAGACTCTGATGCTAGGAAAGGTTGAAGGTGGGAGGAGAAGGGGCCAACAGAGGGTGAGATAATTGGATGGCATCACTGACTCAATGGATATGAGTTTGAGTAAACTCCGGGAGTTGGTGATAGACAGGGCAGCTTGGCATGCTGCAAAGAGTTGGGGTCGCAAAGAGTTGGACACAACTGAGTGAATGAACTGAAGGGAACTGACTTTTTTTACCTTACCTGTATAGATCCTTTTACCTATCACCCCCATCACCCTCTTGGAATCACCCTCAAGTCTCTTGACTCCTTGTCCCCAGTTCTCCCTGCCTTGACAAAGCCCCCCCAGACTGTAGGTGTTCCATTCCCCTCATTCACTGGAATACCTGCAGGTTGAACTCCATTTGTACCCACTCTTGTGCTCCTACCTCCATAGAAACAGTATGTTCCTTTGGTCCAAGACCAGTCCTTTCACCTAGGCTTTGAATCCTCGCCCCTCCTACTTTTTAAATGGCCCATTCTATACCAGTCATTTCCTTACTCTCCTGTATTTTTGCACTCTCTCAAATGTCTTTTTCTTTTTAGCATATAATCATGTTCACATCTCACCTTGGCAGGGAAGAACGTTCTTTGAGCCAACATCTTCCCAAAACTACTTTATTCTCATTTCTCTTAATAGTCAAGCTTCTGAGAGGAATGGAATAAACTTGCTGTCTACATGCTAACAAGTTCATTTTCTTATGGTTAGGTTTCTATGCCCTCTTCACCACTGAATCTTTTTTTCCTAAAGGTCAGTAATGATCTCCATATTGCAGGTTTGATGGGGTTCTTGTAATCATATTCCACTTTCTGTCATGATTGATATTGTCCAAACCCTTATTCCCCTTTTTCTATTTTAAAAAGTTTTTAATAATAACCAGAGAAAGACATTTGACATTTTGAATTTATTGATGTTAAGATAGTTATTTCATTTATTAATGTTCCTCAGTGAATATTTATTGAATGTTAAATTTGTTTTGTTTTAATGGAGCCTATTATACAGAGTAAAGTAAGCCAGAAAGAAAAACACCAATACAGTATATTAATGCATATATATGCAATTTAGAAAGATGGTAATGATAACCCTGTATGCGAGATAGCAAAAGAGACACAGATGTATCAAACAGTCTTTTGGACTCTTTGGGAGAGGGCAAGGCTGGGATGATTTGGGAGAATGCCATTGAAACATGTGTATTATCGTATGTGAAACGAATTGACAGTCCAGGCTCGATGCATGAGACAGGGTGCTCAGGGCTGGTGCACTGGGATGACCCAGAGGGATGGGATGGGGAGGGAGGTGGGAGGGGGTTCAGGATGGGGAACACATGTACACCTGTGGCGGATTCATGTCAATGTATGGCAAAACCAATACAATATTGTAAAGTATTTAGCCTCCAATTAAAATAAATAAATTTATATTAAAAAAATAAAATTTTGTAATTCACATACCATAAAATTCACCCTTTTAAGGTGTACAGTTTATTGGTTTTAAAGTATAGTCACAGAACTGTGCAGCCATTACCACTCTCTAATTCCAGAATATTTTATATCCCCAAAAGAAGCCCTGTACCCATTACCAGTTCCCTCTCCCTATGGGCCTTGTCAACCACTAATCTAGTTCCTGTATCTGTGGATTTGCCTATTCTAGATAGTTCATATAAATGGAATCATATGTATCTGGTCTCTTTCATTTAGCATATTTTTAAGGTTCATCCTTATTATAACTTGTATTGATGCTTCATTTCTTTTTATGGCTGAGTACTCCACTATAAGAACATACACTTTTGTTTATCCATTCATCCACAGAGGATATTTGGATTCTTTCCATCTTTTGGTGAATAATGCTTCTGTGAACAATAGTGTACAAGTTTTTGTTTGAATGCCTGTCTTTACTTTTTTTGTTTTTAATTTTTTAATTGAAGGATAATTGCTTTACACAATTTTGTGGTTTTCTGTCTTACATTAACAAGAATCAACCACAGGTACACCCATGTCCCCTCCCTCCCAGACCTCCCTCCCATCTCCCTCCCCATCCCACCCTTCAGCCTGTCACAGAGCCCCTGTTTGAGTTCCCTGAGTCATACAGCAAATTCCTATTGGCTATATATTTTACATATGGTATTGTAAATATCTATGTTACTCTCTCCATACATCTCCACTTCCTAGGAGAGAAGTTGCTGGGTCATATCAAAATTTTCTTTTAACTTTTTGAGTAACTACCCAACTGTTTTCCCCAGTTGCTGAACCATTTTACATTCTCATTATCAGTATATGAGAATTCCAATTTCTTCACATCCTTACCAGCACTTGTTATTGTTTGTCTTTTTGATTATATCCATGCTAATGGGTGTTAAGCAATATCTAATTGTTTTTTTGATTTACATTTCCATAAAGACTAAGGATATTGAGCATCTTTTCATGTGCTTATTGGTCATTTGCATATCTTCTTTGGAGAAATATCTATTCAAACCCTTTGCCCATTTTAAATTGCATAATGTGTGTTTATTGGGAGAAGGCGATGGCACCCCACTCCAGTACTCTTGCCTAGAAAATCCCATGGATGGAGGAACCTGGTAGGCTGCAGTCCATGGGGTCGAGAAGAGTTGGACACGACTGAGCGACTTCACTTTCACTTTTCACTTTCATGCATTGGAGAAGGAAATGGCAACCCACTCCAGTGTTCTTGCCTGGAGAATCCCAAGGACAGGGGAGCCTGATGAGCTGCCGTCTCTGGGGTCGCACAGAGTCGGACACGACTGAAGCGACTTAGCAGCAGCAGCATGTGTCTTTATTGTTAAATTGTAGGAATTTTTTATGTTTTTTAGATACTGAACCCTTTTCAGAAATATGATTTGCAAATAATCCTTCCCATTCTCTGTGTTATAGTCTTAAATACTTTAAACTGTCTTGTTTCTCTGACAATGGGCTCTCTTGTTTGTTTGCTGTCTCTGGCTGTTCCTTCTCAGGTTCTTTTAGGAGCTCTTCTTTTCTTCACACCTCTTTAAAACAATATATTGACATTCCGTAGGTCTACATCCTTGTTGACATTCCCTAGGTCTCCATTCTTAGCTCTTTCCTCTTGTTATTCTGTATGTTCTCCCAGCATAACCTTTTAAAAAATTATGTCTTTAATTGCCACCATCTAAGTGGAAATGACTTTGAAATCAAGGTTGCAGTCCATACCTCTTTTTAAAAAAATTTTTTTCCTCTATACCTACTGAATTCCAGTATAATTTCTATTGGAATTCCTTTTGATTCCCATAGGCAGTTTAAAATCAGCTTATCCAAAATTGCATGTATCTTCTTTCTATCCCAAACTTGTTCCTCCTCCCCTGTTCACTATCTCAGTGAGTAGCACAATTGTCCATTTACTTATCCAAGCCAGAAATGTGTGTTCTAAATTCCTCCTCTCACTCCTTCCCCACCCACATTATCTCTAAGTCCTGTAGAATCTCCTTTTAATGATTCTTCAATCTCCCCTCTCATTTCCTACTGCCTCAAATGCCATCCTCACCCCTGTTTAACTTCTACCTCTTCCCTCCGAACCTCAGTTTAAATGTCACTTATTCAAAAAAATTTTCCCTGACTACTCTTTGCCAAGTCTAAAATAAATGCTCTTTTGTATTCTCATAGAATTCTAGGCTTACTCCTGTCACTGCACTTAACTATAACATACCGTACACTCTGAATGTTGTTTAATCAATCTGCCTTTACTCCTAAACCTGGTCTTATATGACTTAAGATCTCAAACGCCTAGAATGATGTTGCTCACAGTTGCACAGACTTGTGTTGTTGTTGTTTCTTAGACTTTTGAAGGGAAGAATGAGAGTGTGATACTTTATTATGAACTTCTAGGCAAAATAATGTTCATCCCTAGGCAGAATAATGCTCAGGGAAACTTTTTTCTGAGGCTTTTTGTTACCATAGCTAGTTTTTATTACCATGGCTATTCACTTATTAAGAGAGTTCTGTTCTTAGTGGGACCTGGGCTTGTGTGAGGTGAACAAAAGAAGATGGACTGTGCTCTGTCAGACATGCCATCTTACTTTTTCCATTTTGCTTCAGTGGGGTATTGCAAGGTTGTGGCATTATTACAAACGGGACAGGGATTGGAAGGATAGGACAAACAAACCTTTCAATCAACAATTTTTTAACATTGCCCCTGGAAATCACACTATAGTAAAACTGAGGGGAATTTGAAGAGACTGTCTTATCTAGGCCCTCTGCCTTAAAGCAGTCAATTCTAAAGCATTTGTAACAGATGGTTGCTCAAGGATATTCAATGTGGATGGGAAGAAAAAGTAAAGAACATATAGTATATAAAAGTACAAAAATTATCCATGTCAAGTAGTCTACATGTGTACTTCAACATAGAGAACTGATAAATTAGGCAATTATTGACTAGGGGGCGACTCTGTATTTAGAACCTTGTTTTCTCATTGCTTTCCATTAACGCATGGGAGGTTTCCTTCTTCAGAGAACTAAACTTTTTCTGGTGTGGAGTCAAAGAAAAGAAGGGATTAGAGAATAAAAAAGACTCAAGGTGCTCCTAGGATCTGGGCTAAAGGAGTGGTGAGCCAGCTGCCTTGGGAAAGACCTGTATCAAATAGATGAGTTACACTGCTTCTGGCTGCTTAATTAATGAACCTGAATTCTGTAATAGATTCGTTGATATACATACAATCTGAAGATTGAGGTTGGAACATCCTGTTGTAAGAAGAGTTTTCATTCTAAGTGGACTATTGTGCAGAGATAGTTTATGTGCTACCTAGATACATGGGCTTGGCAGCCTGAAGTAAGGATTTGAATCCCAGCTCTGCCATTTACTACTAATCTCCTACTGCTGCCGCTGCTGCTGCTGCTAAGTTGCGTCAGTCGTGTCCGACTCTGTGTGACCCCATAGACGGCAGCCCACCAGGCTCCCCCGTCCCTGGGATTCTCCAGGCAAGAACACTGGAGTGGGTTTCCATTTCCTTCTCCAATGCATGAAAGTGAAAAGTGAAAGTGAAGTCGCTCAGTCGTGTCCGACTCCTCGTGACCCCACGAACTGCAGCCCACCAGGCTCCTCCGTCCATGGGATTCTCCAGGCAAGAGTACTGGAGTGGGGTGCCATCGCCTTCTCCGAATCTCCTACTACTCTTCTGCATTTCCTGTTTGTGTTGCTGATCATCCTGTTCATGACTCCATTCGTCTCACTGTATCTCACTGTGCACACTGTTCGCTGAACCTGTAGTAGACAAGGTGCAAGCTAAGAGGCTGAAAGAAGACACAAGGAGCCTTAGGAACTGCAGACACATTTATTCTCTCCTGGCAGCACAGCAGCCATAGCAGTATTCTCTCCTGGCTGATGCAGCAGCTGTAGCGGCAGACACGCTTTCTAGGTGGAGCTCACATATAGGCGAACTGCTCAAAGTATCCTGTGACCAAGCAGGTACCTCATATCATGCATATGCAGTGCTACAAATGAGCTCAGCTGTAAATAATCATTATTTACAAAATGTAGGGCCTGAACATGCCATCTTGGCTAATTTGCTCTCTCCCCACACTCATGTATAAAATAAAAGATAGTAAGATATCTACTCTATAAATTTTTTATGGGAATCAAAGAGAAAATGCATTTGAACCTTACAGCACAGTGCTTGACATATGATAAGTGCTCACTAAATGTTAGCTACTGCAGTATTGTTTAAATTATTATTGTGCTGTACTGAAGAGACAGTGAAGAAGCAAATGGGGAATCTTGGTCAGTTTTGATTAGATGAAATTTGGTCGTTGTGGTGGTGGTGGTGATTGTGGTGATGGTTGCAATGAAAATAGGCTACCAATAGTGT
Organism: Bos mutus; assembly: GCF_027580195.1. Taxonomy (NCBI): domain Eukaryota; kingdom Metazoa; phylum Chordata; class Mammalia; order Artiodactyla; family Bovidae; genus Bos; species Bos mutus. The sequence continues at coordinate 71,777,180 of NC_091646.1, read as the reverse complement.
AAAGTGGGTGCCTTGATTCTATCACATTTCCTATATTAGACAACTTTTGCCCATTATATGCGGAGAAGGCAATGGCACCCCACTCTGGTACTCTTGCCTGGAAAATCCCATGGACAGAGGAGCCTGGTAGGCTGCAGTCCATGGGGTCGCTAAGAGTCAGACATGACTGAGCGACTTCACTTTCACTTTTCACTTTCATGCATTGGAGAAGGAAATGGCAATCCACTCCAGTATTCTTGCCTAGAGAATCCCAGGGACGGGGGAGCCTGGTGGGCTGCCGTCTATGGGGTTGCACAGAGTTGGACACAACTGCTGCAGCAGCAGCAGCAGCCCAATATATGATGGTTATAGTTATCACATGGGGTTTACCTTAAAACTATTTCCATTGTCTTAATACTTTAGGCTCTGCCTCTCCTTCCAAATATTAATACAAACCAAAAAAAAATTGCTGAATACTATTTTACTTCTGATTCTTAGTTTAAGAAATACTGTAGTTCTCTCCCTTCGTACCACCAAAAAGTGTTGACACTTTGTCAATGAATTAAACAAGAAAGGAGAAAAATCCATCATGTTGTACCAGAAATAGCCAGTATTTCCATCTGATGGGTCCGTGGCTTACAAGCAAGAGAAGTTCAAGAATAGTTCAATATTTGTAATTTAACTGTTTGCCTGATTAAGAACTCGTGTAACAGGTTTTAACCCCAGTTTGAGGAAATTGTTTTAAAAACAACTTCCTGGTATTCATTTACAGTCAAGTTAGCTATTTTCCTGTTTGTAGTAAGGGTTTTTATTTAGCGTGGCTCATTTAAAATTGGTTTTCAGTAATGCATTGGGGCTTGATAACTAAGTAAATGATTTTCTCAAATAGCATTGTGATGATGCCAAGTGTTTTGTGTGCTTTTTATAGCTTCACTATTTTACATTTGAACCTGAATGTATTAAACCAAGATTTCTCTGGACTAGTCTAAGCATCAACTACTTGGTGTGGTACTATAGTAGCTAAGATATAGATGAAAGAGTCATTATCTGCTTTTTAACTTTTTCATGTGGTAAAATATATATAACATTATTTACCACTCTAACTATTTTTAGGTATACACTGCAGTGGCATTAAGAATGTGCAACCATCATCACTATTCACTTGAATGTCTTCATCCTCTCAAGTTGAAACTCTGGACCCATTAAACAGTAGCTCCTCATTGTCCCCTCCTCCTAGGCAACCATCATTCTACTTTGTTTCTGTGAGTTTGACTGCTTTAGGCACCTAATATCAGTGGAATCATATAGTATTTTGTCCTTTTGTAACTGGTTTATTTCACTTAGTATATTGTTTTTTATCTGTTCATCCATTGATGGTCACTAAGATTGCTTCCATCTTTAAGCTATTGTGAATAATGCTGCTATGAACATGGATGTACAAACGTTTATTTGAGTACTTGCCTTTAATTCTTTAGAGTCTATACCCAGAAGTGGAATTGCTGAATCATATGGTAATTCTATTTTTAATTTTTTGAGAATCACCAAACTATTTTCCATAGCAGCTGCACTATTTTGTATTCCTACCACCAGTACATAAGGGTTCCCAGTTTCTTTATATCTTTGCCAATATTTATTTTCTTTTTCTTTTTTTTGACAATAGTTATTCTAATGTGTGTGATGTGGTATCTCCCTGTGGTTTTGATTTGCATTTCCTTAATTATCAGTGGCACATTGAGTATCATCTCTTGTGCTTCACGATCATTTGTATATCTTCTTTGGAGAAAAATGTCTATTTAAGTCCTTTGGCCATTTTTTAAATTAGATTATTTGGGTTTTTTTTTTTTTTTGATTGTTAATTATAAGAATTCTTTATTTATTTTGGATATTAACTCCTAATCAGATATATGATTTGAAAATATTTTTCTCATTCTGTGATTTGGCTTATTCTGTTGTTAGTGTCCTTTGATGCACAGTTTTAAATTTTGATGTAGTCTAATTTATCTATTTTTGTTGTTGTTGACAGTATTTTCAGTGTCATATTCAAGAAATCATTGCCAAATCCAATGTTATGAAACTTTTATTCTGTGTTTTATACTAAAAGTTTTATAGTTTTAGCTCTTACACTTGGACTTTTGCTTCATTTTGAGTTAAATTTTTCTATATGCTGTAAACTAAGTATTTCTTTCTTTTACATGTGGATATCTGGTTTTCCCAACACCATTTGTTAAAAAAGGCTGTCTTTCCCCACTAGGTGGTTTTGGCACCCTTGTCAAAAGTCAATTGACTATATATGCAAGGATTTATTTCTAGGCTATTTCATTTATAGATCTGCTTTTGAATCTTGGCTTTGTTACTTACTAGGTGATAATCTGTGAGTTACTCAAACATTCTGGTATCTCCCCACAGCAGATAGTAAACTCCATGAGGGCAGAGATATTTGTCCCTTTTGCTTACTATTGTATTCTTAGTATTTAGAACAATCAATCAGCAATTAATTATAATCAACAGTATTCACTGTTGAATGAATGAGCAATAACTTCCCTCCTAAGGCTTTTTAAGAATTAAATGAAATAATATATGTAAAGCATTCAGCATACTGCCTGACAAAAAAAGTGTGAGAAATGATAGTTATTTAATATATTTACATTAATTACATAACTCCTATGAATAAATTAAATGGTGATTATTAAACAGATACTATAATTGGGTGAATATCTTTTCAGATACAAGCCACAGGTTGGTGTGGGTATTGTGTCACCGATTGAGTGGCCCTCAATAGGGGGACCGGAGAAGGCAATGGTACCCCACTCCAGTACTCTTGCCTGGAAAATCCCATGGATGGAGGGGCCTGGTGGGCTGCAGTCCATGGGATCGCTAGGAGTCGGACACGACTGAGCGACTTCACTTTCACTTTCCACTTTCATGCACTGGAGAAGGAAATGGCAACCCACTCCAGTGTTCTTGCCTGGAGAATCCCAGGGACGGGGGAGCCTGGTGGGCTGCTGTCCACAGGGTCGCACAGAGTCGGACACGACTGAAGCGACTTAGCAGCAGCAGCAGCAGCAGCAGCAATAGGGGGACACACAAGAAAACACAACCATGTAACCTACTCCTAAATTGTTGAGACTGGCTCCCTTATATCTGGCACCCCAGAGACAAAGGCTAGAATAATGCTGTTCCTGGAAAACAAAAGGAGGAAATGAATTTATAGTAAAGTGGAAGGGAGGAAGCCAGCATCTGGTAGGCAGCTCCTTAGCTATGAGAGGAATGAAATTAGTATCACCATGATTATGTAACCACTCTGCACTAATAACAGGCCTGTCAGGGGGATTAGAGGGATTTTGATCATTGAGGGTCTATCACGTGCTAAGGGTTGACCACTGCTAAGAAATTTACATATATTCTAATTCCATCTTCACAGTTTCCCTGCAAAGTAGATATCCCCATTTTACAGATGAGGAAACAAACTCCAAGAGATTAAATAACAGACAGTAAACAGCAGACCTGGGATTTAAACACAGGTCTGTTTTAACTCCAAGGTCTGTGATCTGAAGCAACATAGATTTTATTTCATTTCATTTTCAAATTCTAACCCTTCTGGTAAATGAGAACAGCTAATAAAAATTTTTGGACTCATGTAATGTTATATTCTGTTGCTGTTTTCTGATACGTAATTGCTAAGCCCTTGCTTGTCACCATGTCCTATAATGTTTTAGCAAACAAATTGGAGGTTCCAAAACTGCTAGCAAACAGTTCTTCTGAGAAATGTAAAATTTTCTAACTTATAAGCCTATGCATTTTTTTTTTTAACTTGCAGTAGCAATTATAAAATGAAGGAGCAATTATGCTAGTTGTAGTCTGGTGCATTTGGCAAGATCTGTGATGGTTGGGAGGGTGTATATATTTATGTGACAATACAGGAAAATGGTAGGGAACAACTGAGTCAGCAAAATGGACATTGAGAAAGATAGCTTTAAAATTCCCGATGAAATTCATGTCATTCTTGTGCTAGGTTTTGGACAAGTTTGTTTCACTTTCTTTCTAAGCCAGACCAATCAAGTTTATAAACTCATACTCTTGTTGAAAATAATACAGGCGGAAAATATAACTAGCTCATCCAAAGTTATTACCTTTGCTGTAAGATGACATGAAGGGCTATCTTTCTGGGAGATTAGTGTCATCTTCTTGGAAAGATTGGCTGTTGCTCAGATGTATGCATGTGTCTAGATAGATAATGGTGTAGCAGGAGTTTTGTCAGGACTTCCATGGTTGCATTCTGTGTGGACTGTGAGAGGACCAGAGCTCAGGTTTCAGAGCTGAACTTTGTGGCTTTTGAATATTTGTTTTGACACTTGTTTTGTGACCTTGAACAAGTAACTTAAGGAAACCTAGGCTTAAAGTTTACATGAAAAGTAGGAATAATAACAAGCTGTCTGCCTCATAAGGTGGTTTTAAGAGTAAAATGACACATGCACAGCCCTTAGAAAAGTTCACAGAAAAGTGTTCAGTAAGTGTTAGCTGTTGTGGTTGTTATTGTTGACTACTGTTGTTATTACTGCTGCTAGTATTCAACTGTGGTGTTGGAGAAGACTCTTGAGAGTCCCTTGGACTGCAAGGAGATCCAACCAGTCCATTCTGAAGGAGATCAGCCCTGGGTGTTCTTTTTTTTTTTTTTTTTCACTTTGAAGATAAGTTGGTTATTTATTTATCCAGTAATCATTTGTGAATATTTCTTTGGAAGGACTGATGCTAAAGCTGAAACTCCAGTACTTTGGCCACCTCATTCGAAGAGTTGACTCATTGGAAAAGACTCTGATGCTGGGAGGGATTGGGGGCAGGAGGAGAAGGGGACAACAGAGGATGAGGTGGCTGGATGGCATCACCGACTCAATGAATGTGAGTCTGGGTGAACTCCGGGAGTTGGTGATGGACAGGGAGGCCTGGCGTGCTGCAATTCATGGGGTTGCAAAGAATCGGACACGACTGAGCGACTGAACTGAACTGAACTGAGTATTCAATTGTAGTAGTAATGTAGATCTACCACAGACTGATACTGGGTGGGGAGATAATGCCATATAACTGCAAAATTTTAGTTTTTGAGACTAAAAGACCTAGGTTTGATTATTGCTTTTATTATCTACTAGCTGTGTGATTTAGCAGAGAAGGCAATGGCACCCCACTCTGGTACTCTTGCCTGGAAAATCCCATGGACGGAGGGGCCTGGTAGGCTGCAGTCCATGGGGTTGCAAAGAGTCGGACAAGACTGATCGACTTCACTTTCACTTTTCACTTTCATGCATTGGAGAAGGAAATGGCAACCCACTCCAGTGTTCTTGCCTGGAGAATCCCAGGGACGGGGAGTCTGGTGGGCTGCCATCTATGGGGTCGCACAGAGTCGGATACGACTGAAGTGACTTAGCAGCAGCAGTGTGATTTAGAAGTTACCTGGTTATTCCTTAATCATACTACTACCATTTATTTATGCTAAGAATTATTGTGAAGACCAAATTAAAATCACATGTTAAAGTACTTTGTAAAGGAAATACTATGTGTTATGTTTCTATATTGCTCTTTTCCAGCTCTCTTATAAAAAGTCCAAGAGCATTGAGAATGACTTATTTAAAATGAAACATGTGGATGTTGCCAAAATTCATTCAGTATACAGCAGTCCCCAACCTTTTTGGCACCAGGGACTGGTTTCATGGAAGACAGTATTTCCACAGACTGAGGGTGGGGAGGATGGTTTTGGGATGATTCAAGGGCATTACATTTATTGTGCACTTTATTTCTGTTGTTATTATATCAGCTCCCCCTCAGATCATCAGGCATTAGATCCCAGGGATTGGGGACCCCTGGTAAAAGATAAACCAACAGTAGAAAGCTTTGATTCATTATTTATGCTCTTTGTTAAGTATTTTCTTTGTGCTAAGTATTGTGATGCTGCTGCTGCTGCTGCTAAGTCATGTCAGTCGTGTCCGACTCTATGCGACCCCATAGACGGCAACCCACCAGGCTCCAGCGTCCCTGGGATTCTCCAGGCAAGAACACTGGAATGGGTTGCCATTTCCTTCTTCAATGCAGGAAAGTGAAAAGTCAAAGTGAAGTCGCTCAGTCGTGTCTGACTCTTAGAGACCCTATAGACTGCAGCCTACCAGGCTCCTCCATCCATGGGATTTTCCAGGCAAGAGTACTGGAGTGGGGTGCCATTGCCTTCTCTGAAGTATTGTGATAGACACTTTATAAATCTTGCTTCATGTGTTCCTTACACCAGCTCTGTCAGTAAGTGGCCAAAGAAAGAGCATCTCAGGGAGCCAGAACAACATGTACTAAGGCCCTGAGGCAGGAAGGAGATGGCACATTCAAGTAAAATTGTAGATAAAATACTGACTGCCCAGTTAAATTTGAATTTCAGGTAAACTGAATAATTTTTAGTAGAAATTATATCCTATAATATTGAGGACATACTTCTACTAAAATTTGTTATTTATCTGAAATTTATATTTAACTGGGCCTTGTGTATCTTTATTTGCTAAGCCTGACAGCCCTAATTTAAGAGACTAAGTAGCTGGATTAGAGAAGGTACAGGGGGACATGGTATGAGAAGTCAGAGAGGCAGGCAGACAGGAGACTGTACAGGGCCTTTGGAAGCCTTGAGGGAGGACTTTGGTCTCCATTGTAAGGGTAATGGGAAAAACTATTGAAGGGTTTTTAGGTAAGGCAGGACCTTGATCAAATTTGACTTTTGAAATAGTAAATAGTTCTGTGGCTGCAGCCGGAAGAACAGAAGCAGCAACTGAAATTCTGAGAGGTTAACTTAACCTGAGGCCACAAAGCTAATAAGTGACATAGCTGGCCCTGAAATTTAGCCGATTTCAAAGCCTCTTAACTGAATTTGGAAGATGGCAATGGGAGGTAAAAGCCAGGTGTGTACAGAATTATTGAAGATATTGTGATATTGTTATTTATAAAAAGAAATATATGTTTGATCTTCACATCATTTCTTAGCATACAACTCCTAAAACCTTTGGAATTCCATAAATGTTGAGCCAATCAGGTATCTTTTATTATGTCAGTGAGGTGCCTTTTGGAAAGCCCCTAGGTAACCTAAGGATGGGGGCTTGTTATCAGTTGAGCCAACCAAGTGATCAGAAGGTTGGCACTTTCAATCCCACCTTTATGCCTCCTAGGAAGGGAGAGGGGCTGGAGATTGAGTTTTTCAATCACCAACAGCCAATGATTTAATCAACCATGACCATGTAATGAAGCCTCTATAAAAACCCAAAAAGCACAGAGTTCAGAGAGGTTCCAGATTAGAGATTTTGAGTGCCTCAGAGAGGGCAAGGTAACTCTGTAACCTCTACATATTTTCCATCTGGCTGTTCCTGAGTTATATACTTTAAGTAAAAAAAAAAAAATTATTTAGCTGTGCTGGGTCTTATTTGCAGCACATGGGATCTTTTAGTTGCACCATGCAAGCTCTTAGTTGTGCCATGTGGGATCTAGTTCCCTGACCAGGATCGAACCTGGGCCTCCAGCTTTGGGAGTGCAGAGTCTTAGACACTGGACCACCAGGGATGTCCCTATACTTTAATATTTTTAATTTTTATATTAATTTTTAATAAAATTTTATATAATTTTAATATAATTTTTATATTTTATTTAAAAATTTTTTATTTTTTATCAAGACTTCATATTTTATTTTTTAAATATATATATTTTATTTTATTTTTAACTTTACAATATTGTATTGGTTTTGCCATATATTTTTTAAAAAGAAACAAAACAAAAGAAAAAAAAAAACCTACAAACAACCAAAAAATGATAATCAGTAAGTAAAATGTTTCTCTGAGTTCTGTGAGCCAATGTAGGATATTAATCTAACCCAAGGAGGAGCTCGTTGGAACCTCCAATATAGAGCTGTTAGGGTCAGAAGTACAGATGGAACATGAACTTAACAATTGGCCTCTGAAAGGGGTGGGGGCACAGTCTTATAGGATTGAGCCCCTAACCTGTGAAATCTGATGTTATCTCCAGTTAGATAGTGTAAGAATTGAGTTAAATTATAGGAGCTCCCAGCTGGTGTCAGAATTGTGGATACCCTTAATAAATGCCTTGCTCCTGTTTTCAGCTTTAGTAAAAACGTTATTGGGGAAATTCTAAAACCTAGTGAAGAGCCCGAGGAAGCCAAAATATATGTTTCAATGTGAACAAGAACTATTTCCTCTTTTGCACTGTATCCCCTGTGCCTAGAATAATTCCTAGTACATAGTAGAAAGTGAAATTGCTCAGTCGTGTCTGAGTCTTTGCGACCCCGTGGACTGTAGCCTACCAGGCTTCTCCATCCATGAGATTTTCCAGGCAAGGGTACTGGAGTGGGTTGCCATTTCCTTCTCCAAGTACATACTAGGCTCTCAACAAATAATATGGCTTCCCAGGTGGCACTAGTGGTAAAGAACCCTCCTGCCAATGCAGGAGACTAAGAGACATGGGTTTGATCCCTGGGTCGGGAAGATCCCCTGTAGGAGGGCATGGCAACCCACTCCAGTATTCTGGCCTGGAGAATCACATGGACGGGGGAGTCGGCGGGTCCATGGGGTCACAAAGAGTCCAACACAACTCAAGTGACCTAATGAATATCAATAATAGCTATTACTTTTTTTTGTAGAAAATGCATTAAAACACAAGATACCACAAAGAATCATATTTTGAATTTTTATGAAGTAGAATATTATATACTGCATATGATAGTTTCTGAAATGGTTTCATTAAATTTTGAGTGCATATAAATGTGAGGCTTGGTAAATTATATATCTAGTTAGTCCAATTGTCAGGGTCAATAGGAAACTGGTAATTCTGTTAACTTTGATAAGCAATGCAATTGTAGTATCTATCTGGGGACTAGATATTGGGAACCTATTTACTGACAAATTTATAAGATAGAGCTATTATTTCTTTACTTGTATTGGCTTATAGCAGCAAGCTTTCCAGTAGAATCCCATTACATGCTATGAAATAAGCAAATGAATGCCCAAACCTATTTCATTTGTCTCCTTGTATTACTTTAAATATAGTCTTTTTCCCACCCTAAGGATGAAGAAAGAGTAATACTTATCTCAGAGAAATTCTTAAAATCAAAGAACTGGAGTATTGAGGTTGCCATATCTTAATGGGAAATGTGACTTAATGAGTTTATTATATTATTTGTGTTCATAGAACAAAGAACACTCCCTATTTGATGAAGTAGTGTAATATTAATACAAGAGCATTGGATTTAGAGTAAGAATACTTTGATTTTACTACCTACTGTGTGACTCTCCTTATTGCATAGGATGTTGGCAAGTTCAAAAGGAAATGATGAGTGTTTGTTCATTCATTCCTTTCAGAGATATTATTGAGTTACTAGTTTATGTAAGGTATTGTGTATTAGATGCTGGGTATATGACAGTAAAGAAAATAGTGTCCTGGCCCTGATTTCACTTATAGCCTAATGGCAGAGACAGTCAGTACAGAAGTAAATTTGTGTTTACAAAGGACCATGAAGTGTGCTCTGAGAGAATAACAGTGGTGTTCAGTCACTCAGTCATGTCTGACTCTTTGTAACCCTATGGTGGTGGTTTAGTTGCTAAGTCATGTCTGACTTGTGACCCTATATAGACTGTAGCCTGCCAGACTCCTCTGTCCACGAAACTTTCCAGGCAAGAATACTGGAGTGGGTTGCCATTTTCTTCTCCAGAGGATCTTCCCAACTCGGGGGTTGAACCGGCTTCTCTTACTTCTCTCCTGTGTCTCCTGCATTAGCACGTGGATTCTTTACCACTGAGCCATCTTGAAAGCTCAAATAACAGGGGAGGACCTGCTTTAATTAGAATGAACAGAAAAGGCCTCGCTGAGGAGGTAGCATTGATACTGGGATATAGAATAAGAAGAGGATTGGAGGGTTCTATACAACATAGTGGGGCTTCCCTGGTGACTGAGTGGTAAAGAATCCACCTGCCAGTACAGGAGATATGGGTTGAGAAGATCCCCTGGAAAAGGAATTGGCAACCCACTCTAATATTCTTGCCTGGGAAATCCCATAGACAGAGGAGCCTGGCAGGCTACAGACCATAGGGCTGCAAGAAGAGTTGGACACAACCTAGTGAGTAAACAACAACAACAATACCACATAGTAAGATAGCTTGTGTGGCAATTGTGAAGCAAGGAAGATTTTGAAATGTTGAAGGAACTGAAAAAGGAGCAATGTGACCGGGATGTAAGGTGGAAAGTCATGCAAGATGAGGTTGTAAGTCAGGAAGATGCATGTCTTCTGGGCCAAAGTTAGCACTAGAGTTTGAATTCTACAAACTTCTAAGACAGAAAAGAGTTTGGCATATTCAGGTACAAGAGAATGCCAGTGGGACTAGAGAACAGTGTGAGTAAATGGGAGTTTGGTGAGGACAAGTAGTTTGGATTTTTTATGTTAGTAGCTGAGATTAATCTACAGAGGAGAGACTGATGATGTAGGATAACCAAAAAGTTGAAGATGGCATGGGGAGAAGAGTGGAATACATAGTACAAGTAGAAGACTTAGCCTTTGAGAGAGAGAGAACTTTATCCACTGTAACAGGAAAAAGGAGAAAATGTGCTCAGATGGAGATCAGCTGATAAATTTAGTGGTGGGAAGAGGTGGGACATGCACACCTCTAATGGTACTTTTTTCGGTGAAGTATGGGGCAAGATCACTGGGTAGAAGGCAGAGAATGGTAGGAGAGGTTTGAGAAGAGAAAAAAAAGATATAAAATAATTGTTCTGTAAAATAAGCTTGAGAAAGGTAATAGATTTTAAACAGGGAGTATTTAGTACTGTTTGAGGTCTGTGATCATGAATTTAAGTGCAACCTGTCAGCAAGATTGTGTGATTTCCTCTATAAACATTCAGCTGCTCAAGTGTAAATTCAGAGCAGATAAATAATTGAATTTATCCAGGATCAAGAATTTGCCATACTAGTTTACTGACCAGGTAAGAGAGGAAAGGGAATTCTCTGGAGGCTTAGTCGGTAAAGAATCCGCCTGCAATGCAGGACACCTGGGTTGGATCCCTAGGTCAGGAAGATCCCGTGGAGAAGGGAATGGCTTACCCACGCCAGTATTCTTGCCTGGAGAATCCCTAGAATAGATGAGCCTGGTGGGCTACATACAGTCCATGGGGTTGCAAAGAGTCAGACAAGTCTGAGTGAATAAGCGCACAAGAGAAGAAAGGATGTTGAGGAAGTGATTATAATGGTAGGCCATTGAATATACTGGATCAGAAGGGACAAGAAGACAGAAGAGGTGAGAACAGACTCAATATATTGGAGCCTTTATGAAGTTCATCCATTTGTTCATTCAACAAAGAATTTGAGGGGTTAAAATATACAGTGTAAATGAAAAAATTTTTAATATTAGAATTAAGTGAAAAATTTATTAAAATTAAATATAACTATAAAGTATATAACTATACATGTAAAAGACTGATAGAGCAGAGAAAACAGAAATTGTAATACATGATTACATGTAAGGTAATACATGATTACATGTAAGGTAATACATGATTATATGTAAGGAGATCAGTTCAGTTCAGTTCAGTTGCTCAGTCGTGTCCGACTCTTTGCGACCCCATGAATTGCAGCACACCAGGCCTCCCTGTCCATCACCAACTCCCAGACTTCACTCAGACTCACGTCCATCGAGTCAGTGATGCCATCCAGCCATCTCATCCTCTGTCGTCCCCTTCTCCTCCTGCCCCCAATCCCTCCCAGCATCAGAGTCTTTTCCAATGAGTCAATTCTTCGCATGAGGTGGCCAAAGTACTGGAGTTTCAGCTTTAGCATCATTCCTTCCAAAGAACACCCAGGGCTGATCTCCTTCAGAATGGACTGGTTGGATCTCCTTGCAGTCCAAGGGACTCTCAAGAGTCTTCTCCAACACCACAGTTCAAAAGCATCAATTCTTCAGCGCTCAGCTTTCTTCACAGTCCAACTCTCACATCCATACATGACCACTGGAAAAACCATAGCCTTGACTAGATGGACCTTTGTTGGCAAAGTAATGTCTCTGCTTTTCAATATGCTATCTGGGTTGGTCATAACTTTTCTTCCAAGGAGTAAGTAAGTGTCTTTTAATTTCATGGCTGCAGTTACCATCTGCAGTGATTTTGGGGCCCAGAAAAATAGAGTCTGACACTGTTTCCCCATCTATTTGCCATGAAGTGATGGGACCAGATGCCATGATCTTCGTTTTCTGAATGTTGAGCTTTAAGCCAACTTTTTCACTCTCCACTTTCACTTTCATCAAGAGGCTTTTTAGTTCCTCTTCACTTTCTGCCATAAGGGTGGTGTCATCTGCATATCTGAGGTTATTGATACTTCTCTCGCCAATCTTGATTCCAGCTTGTGTTTCTTCCACTCCAGCATTTGTCATGATGTACTCTGCATATAAGTCAAATAAGCAGGGTGACAATATACAGCCTTGACGTACTCCTTTTCCTATTTGGAACCAATCTATTGTTCCGTGTCCAGTTCTAACTGTTGCTTCCTGACCTGCATACAGATTTCTCAAGAGGCAGGTCAGGTCTGGTATTCCCATCTCTTTCAGAATTTTCCACAGTTTATTGTGATCCACACAGTCAAAGGCTTTGGCATAGTCAATAAAGCAGAAATACATGTTTTTCTGGAACTTTCTTGCTTTTTCCATGATCTCTGGTTCCTCTGCCTTTTCTAAAACCAGCTTGAATATCTGAAGTTCACAGTTCATGTATTGCTGAAGCTTGGCTTGGAGAATTTTGAGCATTACTTTACTAGTGTGTGAGATGAGTGCAACTGTACGGTAGTTTGAGCATTCTTTGGCATTGCCTTTCTTTGGGATTGGAATGAAAACGGACCTTTTCCAGTCCTGTGGCCACTGCTGAGTTTTCCAAATTTGCTGGCATATTGAGTGCAGCACTTTAACAGCATCATCTTTCAGTATTTGAAATAGCTCAACTGGAATGCCATCACCTCCACTAGCTTTGTTCGTAGTGATGCTTTTTAAGGCCCACTTGACTTCACATTCCAGGATGACTGGCTCTAGGTGAGTGATCACACCATTGTGATTATCTTGGTCTTGAAGATCTTTTTTGTACAGTTCTTCTGTGTATTCTTGCCACCTCTTCTTAATATCTTCTGCTTCTGTTAGGTCCATACCATTTCTGCCCTTTATCGAGCCCGTCTTTGTGTGAAATGTTCCCTTGGTATGTCTAATTTTCTTGAAGAGATCTCTAGTCTTTCCCATTCTGTTGTTTTTCTCTATTTTTTTGCATTGATTGCTGAGGAGGGCTTTCTTATCCCTTCTTGCTATTCTTTGGAACTCTGCATTCAGATGCAGTACAAAAGACAAGGGGCTTATTAAAGACAGTGGGCACATGTTTTTGGTGCAGCTAACAAAAAGAAGTTTTTAAACTTCTCAATATATTTTATGTCACTACACAATCCTTCCTCTTGCCTTTTAGAACAGGCTTCCAGCTTAAATATTCTTAATAGAAAGTAGCTTCACTGTTCAAAAAGTTCTTCATTCTTGTCTTTGACCGTTTGCCTCTAGCCTCCATGGAGTTGGTCCAGGAAATACTTAAACTTTCCAACTGTCCTTATGAGCTAACTGTCTCATAAGAAATAAGATATAGTGCTTAAAGATATTATATCAAAATGTTAGAGAATTTTCTATTGTAATAATCATAGAAACAGCTTTTATTTCATATGAATTATTGTTAAAAATTAATACTTGAGATTTGTGTAGAATTCTCAGATATAAAATCACTTATTTTATACTCCTCTACTCATTCACTATGCTCCTCTATTCATTCACTTAACAAATATTCACAAGAACCTACTATGTGCCCAGCTAAGTGCTGGTGATGGTGGTGGTTTAGTTGCTAAGTGGTGTCCGACTCTTGTGACCCCATGGACTGTAGCCCACCAGGCTCCTCTGTCCATGGGATTTTCCAGGCAAGAACACTGGAGTGGATTTCCATTTCCTTCTCCAGGGGATCTTCCCAACCCAGGAATCGAACCCAAGTCTCCTGCATTGCAGGCAGATTCTTTACTGACTGAACTACGAGGGAAGTCCAAGTGCTAGAGATACACTGTCAAACAAGACTGTAAAGGCCCTGCCTTCAACAATCTTACAAACCTTATGATTGTGTAGGGAGGGTATCATTGCTTTCTTTTATAGCTGATGAAAGTGAAACTCAGACTACTCAACTTGATCTAGCAACCAGATCTTTAGATCCCCCCTGTTCTGTCTGTTTTCTATTCTGCACTATTTCCTTAATAGCATGATAATACCTACCTTGGGTGATCACTTTTGGATAAATTTGAAATTTTTTTGATCACATATTTTCCCCATGTGTCTGAATTCATTCCAGTGTGTATATGCCTGTGGAATATCTTAAGAAGGTTCACCATTATTTACATCACTAGAGTATATATTGTACTTTGTGATTTAAATTATGCTGCAAAATTTAGGGGGAGTGAGAAGAAACAAGCATCATCACACGCAATAAAATACTTGCTCCCCCTCTCATGATTCCAGTCTTCACTACTGATCCTGTACTTTGTTGCTGGTGTTGTTCAGTTGCTAAGTCATGTCAGACTCTTTGCAACCCCATGGACTGCAGCACACCAGGCTTCGCTGTCCTTCACCATCTTCATAGGAGCCCATTCTGCCTCTCCACGTTATTGTTAGGTCATATCTCCATTGTCCACTGTTGTCTTTGCCTGCTGCCAGGGAATAAAAAATTTTTCTCTACATTTCTAGGTTCTTCTGGCTGATCTAAGAATTAAAATTGACATGAGGCATGTTCACAGGAGAAAACCAAAGTTCAGTAACATACATACATGTGCGGACAAAAAAAAATGTTGCCTGCCAATTCTGTAAACAAAGAAATGTTGCCTGCCAGTCCAGCAAACAATCAAGGTTACCTGCATCAACCCAGCAGCCACTGTAGCCTGTGTGCCCCCAACTCCCCCTCCCCCCACCACTCCATGGTGCCCCTTGAGAGGAATTCAGGATGGAGAAAACAGGATACCAGCCCGAGGTAGTTAAGATGCATATCAAAGGAATAATTCCAGTGAGCTCAGACTCTTGAATCTTCCCATACACAGAAAAGCACTAAAATGATTACTTGAGATGTCTGGTTTTTGTGATTAGCAGTCATCTTTTGATGTTCAACTACATGTTTTTGTTTTCAGCAAAAACTCCTATGTATCCTGGCTTCTCCCTTACTTCTTGGAACAGTTCCTCAGAGCTTTCTGAGAGGCTGTTTATAGTACTCAGTGAAGTCCTCAAATAAAATGTAACTCATAACTTTTACGTTGTGCATCTTTATTCTGTCAACATCTAAGCCATAGGCAAACTGAATAACTCACCAAAATGACCAAAGCCCTCACCTTAAATACCATCTTCAGCTAAAGAAAATGTTGAAGTGGGGAGAGTAAGTTATGGGAAGTTACCTGGAAAAGCACAGCAAACGAGGGCAATTGTGATAAAAATTTAAGTCCTGCTTTCTCCATTGATGAGAGTTTCTAGATATTTGGTCATCTTCCTCTTTACTGCCAAGGAGATACCCTTATAATTGGAAATTTTCCTTACAAATGTAAATGTTTTTTTTTTTTTTTTTAAACTGCAACTCCTACTGTTTTCAGCTTTTCATGTCTGCTGTTTCTTAGAAAATAACCCACTGAAGATAGTGAATATTCCAAAGAGACTTTGGGGTGGCAAATTCTGCTCTCTATGCCACCATCATACCTATTGCCGATTTAGGCAAAATTACTTTAGCCTTTCCCTCCTAATTTCCCTAGTCCACTATTTGCCAGGTATATGAATTTCTGTGTGTCTCAGGTAGCTCTGCTGTACTTGAGGAAATTTAGGATTACAGCTGAGTGTTCAGATGCCATTGCCTTACTTAAACCTATTTTGAGGCATTTTTTAATCTCTCATGCTCCTTAGCTAAATCATATCAATCTGATCATCAGGAAATATCTCTGTCTTATCCTTTTCTGTTTCTACTGCCACCACTCTAATTCAGGGCCCTGTCATGCATATACCCTTAACCCCTTTTCCTCCTCTCACTTCTTTTTATTCACTTGATCAAATCACAATCTTTCTGTAAAACTAGCAACTTTCTGCCCACTATGTGCTTGTACCCATGCAGTGAAAGAAGCTAGCAAAAAACACATGACTTGCCATCACTTTAAATTCATGACCACAGAGCTAAAGTTAGACGCTTTAATTTTACCCTCCTAGTCCATTTCCTCCCTCCTTTTTCTAGGTATTTTTTCATACATTCTCTCTCCCTAAACCCCCAATACCATTACCCCATCCTCACTCTCTACTGAGAACTTTCCTTCCTATATTTGCATAGTATTTAAGAGTTTACAAAGTACTTTGGCAGGCCTTTTCTGACAATCTCTCCCTCATCTGTTCTAGGAAATGGCTAGTTTGAACAGCATTCTTTAGAGTAAATAATTTTTGTTATTCAGTTTGTTCTAGTATTTAGTTTATCTGTCTGTAGTTCAGAAATCTTCACCATTTACACTGCACAGATCAACCTGTGATTGTATTTCTGATTCTGAAAGAGGAGGATCCTCATACCTCACTCAGAGGAACATTGTGTGAGCATTTGTGCTTTGATTCGTTTAAATCTTCGAGCACAAAGAAACAGACTTGCCATCTACATTCTTTGCTAGGTTAACACACAACACTACAAAAAGATAACCTCGTTGGTCTGGAGATTCTGTGGTTACTTTTTGCGGTCCAAAGTATATGATCTACAGTTTGATATTCAAGAAAAATATCATTAGTGCTGTAGCCTGGACAAACAGTGGTGTGCCCTCTTTTAATATATCTTCATGTATTAAAATGACATTTTCAGAGCAAATAAAATAATGAACTTTAATTTTCTAAAATTATTCCTTTCTTTACCAGAGTTCTTTATGTTAAGCAGATCCTTGGAAGATTCTGAATGATTTGACTGATAGAAATTCAGTTTATACCACTTTCCAAGAACATATCTTTTGTGAAAAATGAGTACACTTGCATAGGCAGGCCCTGATTTTTTCACCTCCATGATGTTCCTAGAAGCTGCATCATAAAATGGATCATAGTATCCTACAGGAACAATATTATAATTAGAGATAATGTGCCTGACCAAAGTCTCCTCATCATATAAATCATAGATATAATCAACAATGTGGCATAAAAGCAAAGAGATAGGAACTATAAATCTAATTATTTAAAGTAGTTAAAATTATGCACCAAGTCTTAGAAAATGGAAATAAATATTGTATATGCAGGGGACATCAATGCATTATAAACTGTGCATAAGTCATTTAAAATATTGTGTAGTAAATTTTACTAAAAAATAACCTGCTGGCCTCAAGAAATCTATTTTCAGCAATAAATCAATGTTATTTTGCTATTCTGTAATACAGAAATTCTTGTGAACTTGAGGGTAGTGAAGGATCTAAATGATCTAACCTTGGTTCTCAAACCTGGCAATGTCTAAGAATCTCCTGAGAAGTTATGAAGATGCAAATTTCTGGTCCCAAACCCCAGAGACTCTAAGTAGGGCTGGGATTAGGATGGGGGAAAATACTATGTATATTTGAAAAGTCCCTAGGTGATTCTAGTGGCCAAGTTTAGAACCCTAGGCATGGATATGTCAGTACCTATTTTTCCTTTTCCTCTCCTTTTTTTTTTTTTTTTTTCAGTAGTCTGATATATTTAAAATAATTCCACTAACCATAAAATTTGTACAGAGATAGGTTTAATAAATGTTTCCAAGGTGTCTTCCACTGAAAAACATTTTGAAAAGTAAAGAGTGTCTAGAAATTTGAAAAATGTTTTAATAAGGCAGGACTAACTCCACAATTCTCTACTCACCCACTCCTGTGTCTTTCAGGACTTGGAAGAAATGCATGCTGTTAAATCCTATCTTAGGAAGTGACAGTTTTTTGACAGCCATCAAGAGTTTTTCACAGTTGATTGGGAAGCAATAAAAATTGCTAGGTCATTAATCACTAGTCTTCTTAAAAGGAGCTATACATGTCACCTAATAGAGATATTTATATAAGGTCATTCTTCCCTTGTAGATTGAGAACTCCATGAAGGCAAAGACTAGGTCTTACACAGCCTTTATTTTCCCCTGTAAATCAGTACACACAGAATGAACTCAGTATAGTCAACCCTTGAACAACATAGGGATTAGGAGGGCTGACCCTTTGCTCAGTCAAAAATCTGAGTATAGTTGGCCCTCTATATCCAAGGATGGTGTAGTACTGTAGTATTTACTTTTGAAAAAATCCCAATGTAAGTGGACCGACTCACGACTCAGTTCAAACCCATGTTGTTCAAGGGCCAATAGTAAATATTTTTAGAATAGTGAATTATCATACCTCCCCCAACTGGGAAGACAGGCATAAGATGGTATTTCCTGGCTACTACTTATGCACTTTTTTTTTGTCCACATCATGTGGCATACAGGATCTTAGTCCCCCATCAGGGATCAAACCCATGCCCCTGCAGGGAAAATGTGAATTCTTAACCACTGGACTGCAAGGGAAGTCCTATTCTTGTGCACTTTCAAGAAAATCTTTTTCTGGACAAGTCCTGACATGTAAGTCTAAATTTTATTACCACAGCAGTTAGACTTCTTGTTGTTGTTGTTCAGTAGCTAACTTGTAGTGTCCAACTCTTTGCGACCCCATGGACTGCAGCATGCTAGGCTTCCCTGTCTGTCCTTCACTATCTCAAACTTATGTCCACTCAATCAAGTGATGCCATCCAACCGTCTCAACCTCTGTTGTCCCTTTCTTCTGCCTTCAGTCTTTCCCAGCATCAGGGTCT
The DNA here is from genome assembly GCF_027580195.1 of Bos mutus. Classification (NCBI taxonomy): domain Eukaryota; kingdom Metazoa; phylum Chordata; class Mammalia; order Artiodactyla; family Bovidae; genus Bos; species Bos mutus. The sequence continues at coordinate 71,758,305 of NC_091646.1, read as the reverse complement.
TTTCCAATGAGTCACCTCTCCACATCAGGTGGCCAAAGTATTGGAGCTTCAGCTTCAGCATCAGTCCTTCCAGTGAATATTCAGGGTTGATTTCCTTTAGGATTGATTGGTTTGATCTCCTTGCAGTCCAAGGAACACTTAAGAGTCTTCTCCAGTACCACAGTTTGAAAGTATCAGTTCTTTGGTGCTCAGCCTTCATTATGGTTCAACTCTCACATTCATACATGACTACTGGAGAAACCGTAGCATTGACTATACAGACCTTTGTTGGCCAAGTGATGTCTCTGCTTTTTAATACACTGTCTAGGTTTGTCATAGCTTTTCTTCCAAGGAGCAAGCATTTAAATCTACCCTTTGGTAATTAGGGAAGTAGTAGGAGGCTAAGACCTTTAAACTGCAAATAACAAATGGGGGACCTGGTAAAGCCTTTGTTCCCAGGAGGGCCCCACGGAGTCCTGCTCAATTTCAGAACCTAAGCTGGATGAGGAAACAAGAGGAAATCAGTGAACTGAAGATTTTGATGATCTGAAAGAATGGTGATAGTGAAAATAGTTGAGCCAGAAACCTGGAAGATTTCAGATAATTTCATATTTTAATTAGTGATTTTGGAGAAGTGTTAACAGGTAATGATAGCAAGGTGTAGGGAGTAGGTGGCTGACGTGGAATGGAGGAGAGTCATTGAAGATGAGGAGGTTAAGAAACTGAGAAGTCAGTGTATTAGATAGGCTATCCCACACTTTCATTAAATTAATCTTCCTTTTAAGTGGTAATAAAATATACTCCACTCCTGCCAATTTTTACTCTTAAAAAAAATCATTTGGAAGCAAAGTTATTACCATGAGTTGAATGCATTCTAAAGTCTGAGGCAATTCATGAGAGCTAACAATGTTCAATAGTTGTTTCCTCCATGTTCAGTAGTTTTACTATGAAATTTATTGTCTGAACCAAGCCTTTTTTTTTAGGTGGAGGGTGGGTTATTAGTGTTCGCAAGAGACATGTTTAAATGACAGCTCTAGGACAGCTATGCTATGTTATTCGAAGTCCATTCTCCAAGGAATTTGAAGAGCTCTCAGAATGGACACGTTAACTTAGCTGTTGTGGTAAGAAAGATGTGTGAATTTTCAATTTCTGCCTCTGTGCTATCTCCTCTGTCTTGGTATATACTCAGGTTTTAACTTTTGGAAAACATTTCTTCAAACCTTGCTTCCCAGTCAAGCCACCTGTCTTCTTCCTTTCATTGCTATAAACATTTACTTTTTCTTTATTTATTGAAAAGAGCTATTTTTCTTGAAATATATTGAGAAAAGCCATAATCTTGTCATCATAACATACCGCTTTTGTCTTTTGAGGGTATACTGTTTTCTGTTTGTGTATATGTATAGCTTTTTTCACAGTATTAGACATAGACTGTAAGTCTCATGAAGATAGAAGTCCTGTCTATTTTGTCTGCCACTGTATGTGTAGTATGTGCATTATCACATTAGAAGGGACTCTATAATTAAACATCAAATGAATGGATGGTGTGCATTTCAAATAAAATTTTTTCTATTTAACCCTATTCTACTTTTTTCTATTAAACATGTATTTAACAAGTATTGTTTTACTATATCATACATTAGTAAATGATTTTGGATATTTCAAATAATTTACAAATTTTTATGATTACTGACAACAGTGAAATGTACATCTTCCTGCATTCATGTATTTGTTTACTATTATTCTTTTGTTGAAATACTTTTAAGATAAATTCCAAGGAATGGGATTACTAATTAAAAGGGTATGAGCATTTTTTGTCTGTTCAGCTTATTCAAAGAATTGTACAAAGGTCACCAAAGGCTTCCTAATTGCCAAATCAACCTACTTGTTCTAAGAAAGTTCTTGACTTCTCTTTCAATATTTAACACTAATTTTTCATCACCTTTTTACAACTCTTTCCTCTCTTGGCTTAATGACATGGCATTATTTTGGTTCTCTTTCTACCTCCCTGGCTGATTTTCTTCCTTAGAAACCACCCCACAGTGTAACTTTTTCCAAGATTCTGTCCTATTTGCTCTAACACTATTATCTCTATATTAATAATTCCCAAACCTATCTCTTTACCCCAACCTCTTTCTTAAGCTCCAGGCTTGCATTTCTTGATACCTCATCAGTGTCCCAGACCATATACTCATCATCTCTAAAAATGAATTAATTTTACTTTTCCAGTCAGTTTTCCCTAACCATTCTATCTCTGCTAATGCTGCTTCCATTTCTTGAGTCTGGACACCATGAAAGCACTACAGTTCTTTTTCCTTCCTTGCTTTATCCATTCTGTCAGTTGCCCTGTTATATAAATTCTAATTCTTCACTGTCCCTTGTTTCTTTCCCTTTGTTTTTCCTGAACTTATTCATTCAATAAATGTTTATTGAGAACTACCATGTGCCAGGCCCTAAGGCACTGAAGGTTTAGCAGTGAACACAACAGACAAAATCCTGGCCCTCTTGGAGCTGATATTCTAGTGGAAGAAGACATACAAGCAGATAAGTAAAATGTATAGAATTTCAGATGATAAAAGTTATATGGAGAAAAATTAGGAAAGTTGGATAGGGAATATGGTGACAAGAGGTGTATGTGCTTACAATTTTAAAATGGTATTCTCCAGGAAAGTTTACTTAGAAGGTGACATTTGAACAGAGATTTGAAGTTCAGAGGCTTCCCTGATAGCTCAGTTGGTAAAGAATCTGCCTGCAATGCAGGAGACCTTAGTTCGATTCCTGGATCGGGAAGATCCCCTGGAGAAGGGATAGGCTACCCACTCCAGTATTCTTGGGCTTCCCTTGTGGCTCAGTGGGTAAAGAATCTGCCTACAATGCAGGAGAAAATGCAGGAGACCTGGGTTCGATCCCTGGGTTGGGAAGATCCTCTGGAGAAGGGAACGGCTACCCACTCCAGTATTCTTGGGCTTCCCTGTGGCTCAGCTAGTAAAGAATCGGCCTACAATGCAAAAGACCTGGGTTAGATCCCTGGGTTGGGAAGATCCCCTGGAGAAGGGAATGGCTACCCACTCCATAATTCTGGCCTGGAGAATTCCTTGGACAGCATAGTCCATGGGGTCACAAAGAATCAGACACAACTAAGTGACTTTCACTTTCATTTCCAGGAGATAGCCAGGCAGAGAGAGAGGAGACAAGTGGAGCATTACAGACAGAAAGACCCCCAAGTTTTTATACTAAGATGGGGGAGAACATAAATGCTCCAGAAATAGCAAAGTGGCATTCTGACTGAAGCAGAGTGAGTAAAAGGAAGAAATAATTGCAAGTGAGATCAGAGACATGAGGGGAGAGGTCTAAATTATGTAGGGTTATGTAGGCCATTGGAGAAACTTTGGCTTTTTGCTGGGAGTGAAATGGGAAGCCATTGGAGAGTTTTGAGCAAAGAAACAAGCTGACTTGCCTTTTTTGAAAAGATGCTCAACATCACTCATTATCAGAGAAATGCAAATCAAAACCACAATGAGGTACCATTTCACACCAGTCAGAATGGCTGCTATCCAAAAGTCTACAAACAATAAATGCTGGGGAAGGTGTGGAGAAAAGGGAACCCTCTTACACTGTTGGTGGGAATGCAAACTAGTACAGCCACTATGGAGAACAGTGTGGAGATTCCTTAAAAAACTGGAAATAGAACTGCCATATGACCCAGCAATCCCACTTCTGGGCATACACACTGAGGAAACCAGAATTGAAAGAGACACGTGTACCCCAGTGTTCATTGCAGCACTGTTTATAATAGCCAGGACATGGAAGCAACCTAGATGTCCATCAGCAAATGAATGGATAAGAAAGTAGTGGTACGTATACACAATGGAGTATTACTCAGCCATTAAAAAGAATACATTTGAATCAGTTCTAATGAGGTAGATGAAATTGGAGCCTATTATACAGAGTGAAGCAAGCCAGAAAGAAAAACACCAATACAGTATACTAACGCATATATATGGAATTTAGAAAGATGGTAACAATAACCCTGTATGCGAGACAGCAAAGAGACACAGATGTATAGAACAGTCTTTTGGACTCTGGGAGAGGGTGAGGGTGGGATGATTTGGGAGAATGGCATTGAAACATGTGTAGTATCATATGTGAAACGAATCACCAGTCCAGGTTTGATGCATGATACAGGATGCTCGGGGCTGGTGCACTGGGATGACCCAGAGGGATGGGATGGGGAGGGAGGTGGGAGGGAGGTTCAGGATGGGGAACACATGTATGCCCGTGGCAGATTCATGTCAATGTATGGCAAAACCAATACAATATTGTAAAGTAATTGGCCTCCAAATAAAATAAATAAATTTGTATTTTAAAAAAATCAGGATAACTCTGGCAGCTCGATAAGGCTAGACTGTATTGGGACAAGGATAGAAGCAGGGAGTAAGGAAGGAAACTACTGCAGTAAGCCAGGTGAGATTTGATGATGGCCTGGACTAGGGTAGTGGTAGTGAAAGTGGTGAAAGATTATTGGATTCTAGATTTGCTATTCCTTGGATGTGGAATGTGAAAGGAAACAGAGGAGTTAAGGATGACTTCAAAGTTTTGCCCTAAACTGGAAAGAATGAGTTTTAAAATTACTCTTTATATGTTTTATCTGTTTCTTAGAAATTCTAAGTTATATGATTTTGTATTATATTGTATTATACCATATTATATTCTATTCCTTAATTGATTTTCAGCTGTGTCAGGAAGTTGTCTTAATAAATGTTGACTTTTCTCCTGGCCTCTCTCCTCACTCCAGTTCATCCTTTATAAAGTGAGGCACTAATTATATGACTGTCTTCAATGGCTTCTAATTGCATGTAATTCAGCAGGCTAACTCCTGTCTTGTACTGGAGGCCCTCCATAGTATGAGCTCAACCTATTTCTGTAGCTCTATCCTTCACTGTTCCCTTCTGTGTTCCATATAAATTGGCCTAATGCTCCTTGAATGTAGTGTTTATTACATCAGCATCTAACATTATAGATCATGCTTATTTGGTATAGCATAATGATTAAGAACAGAGTCTGTAACTTGGACACCCCAGGTTTGAATCGTGGTTCCATTTCTCCTGTGCTTTTGGGTAGTTTATTTATCTGCCTTCAGTTTTCTATCTGTAAAATAGGGACAACAGAAATCACTTTATAGAGATGTTTTGAAGCCGCAAGTAATTTGTGTACTAGGCATTTAGTACCTGACATGTTAAGTGAGATAATTGTTAGCTGTTGTTGTTATTATTTTTGTTTATCCCCATTCCTAAGTGATATCAGTTCCTTGAGGGCAGGGATTTTTGTCTGTTTTGTTTACTGCTCTATCTCCAGTAACTACAACAGTACCTGACACATGATAAACTCTCAGTAAATATTTGTGGAGTGAATGATTGCAGTTTCCTTAGCCTGAGATGCCTACTATTGCTGCATCTTCTACTCGCTTAAGAATCTGCCTAGCGTGTAAGACTCATCATGAATGCCATTTATTCCATGGAATGCTTTGTGATTTTCTGATTCTTTTCTGCATACTAAACTTAATCTCTCATTTCTTTGAACTCCCATGATATCTTGTCTATGCTTTTCCTAGATCTCTTACCTTTCTTTGCCTTTCATCTTAGTCATTTGTATTCAGTCTTCCTCATTAGATATTATATTCTGAAAGCATAGACTGTGTATTACTCGTTATATCCTCTTTAGTGTCTAATATAATGCCTTGAACATAGTAGATGCTCAATAAACATTTACTGATTAAAAGTGAATTTGTTCTCCTATTTATATACTTAGTTTTATATGAATTTTCAAATTTCTAAGTCATGCTTCCAAAGTATTTAATCTCTATGCAATTTGTTTCTTAGGTTATTCTGAGTGTTCCAGCTTAAAAGACTACTTTTTTTTTAAATCTGCAGTTGCAGAGGTGAATTTATCTTAATTAAGCTTTGTTTTAATTGCCTAAGGACTTTGTACCAGGTCATAAATTGTTCTGATGGTAAAGGAGAGGTTTTATTAAATATGGTATCACACAGCAGGAATTCAGTGGGCTAATAACCTCACCTAAGCACTAGGATAGAGAAAAAAAGGCTTTGTATAGATGAAGTATATGTCACAAAATCCATACACTTAAGCTCGTGAATTTTATAGGGTAAGTTCTTCAGGTTCTTCAAATCATAATTTATTTATACATTATTGTGCTTAAATCATGGTTATCGAATTTTCCAGCCAACAGCTATGAAGAGGCAGTTTAGAAATGTTAGAAAGGCTCATAGTAGATAGTAGGACGGAAAAGGCAATGGCACCCCACTCCAGTACTCTTGCCTGGAAAATCCCATGGACGGAGGAGCCTGGTGGGCTGCAGTCCATGGGGTCACTAAGAGTTGGACATGACTGAGCGACTTCACTTTCACTTTTCACTTTCATGCATTGGAGAAGGAAATGGCACCCCACTCCAGTATTCTTGCCTGGAGAATCCCAGGGACAGGGGAGCCTGGTGGGCTGCCATCTATGGGGTCGCACAGAGTCGGACACGACTGAAGTGACTTAGCAGCAGCAGCAGCAGCAGCAGATAGTAGGAGGGAAAGACAGCTGATTATAAGGATGAAGACAGAAAAAATGAAAAACAGGCCAAGGACTGACAGCAGTGTGCAACTAATAGCCCTTTATTACTTAAATAAGCCTTGAGGGCATCAGTGTGTTATAATCCAATACAGTAAATGTTGTTCACAAAAATGACCCGAATTTATAAAAAAAAAAATTAAATTGTGACCATCTACCTTATTATGCTTATAAAGATAAGTAGTGAGTATGTGTTTAGATTTCTGTTCAACAGATGAAACACTTTGTTTCTGAAGTATGTTTAAACTCTTAACTAGGTGGATAATTTGGATAGCTCATTCCTGAGAGGTTTTACTGCATTAATGTATTCTTTCCTGTTCAACTCCCTCTAACTAGAATTGAAATACAATGGTGAAGCAGCAAGGACAGTAAATCCATAAAAATGAATTGTTCATTCACACTACATTTATAACATAGGAAATATGATTATAGAACAGATGTTGACTGACTGAAATGCTGTATGCTCAATCATGTTAGTGTTTATTTGATAAGGAATGCCATTTGTTTAGCTTCACTCATTTATTCAGTGACTGTGGCCTGGAATTTTATTAGATGTTATATGGCTGTACCTCTCTACCCATCAGAATGCTCAGAGAATGTGAACTTGAATGAGACTGGGTAAGAACTTAGTACTTTTTAGCTTGGACGGTAAAGCTGAAAAGATGTATTTTAGAAGATTTTAGATTTTAAACCTCTTGGTTTTATCTTATTTCATTTACATATAGGTGCTAGAACAAAGAAACAAGAGTTTGGTAGTATTCATTACTTGATTAACTTTTTTTCCTGAAATTTGCATCTTCTTAAAATTCTTTTCAGTGACTAACTACAGAGAGAGAGGACCAAGAAAATTTCCTGAAACGGAACCATTTACAACTGATGTGTTTCTGAATAATGGAGAAAACTAAGATTTAATTTTAAAAGTACTGCAGACCTAAACAGCTCTTTTATTTGAAATAAATTGTTCAACCAATTTTTCATTTTCCCTTGGAGCCAGTTAACAAATATCTTTTGTGTTGTAGCAAGATCACAGCAAATGATTCCATGGAAACATTCATTCAAATGTATTTTATTAGCTGATAATATCTGAGCTGTTATGCTATAGAAACAAGTACAATATATATTTGAATGAATAGATTTGAGATCTAGATAATTTGGAAGAATCATTTCAAAATTTTTATTAACTGTGACATCTAGAACTGTCATTTTAGACTATATTGCAACATACTGTACAATTCAAGATATAGTGTAAAAGAGTTCAAAAATTAAGACCATAAGAGAATGGACTTATGGGCACAGTGGGGGAAGGAGATAGTGGAACAAATGGAGAAAATAGCATATACAATATTGTAAAGTAATTAGCCTCCAATTAAAATAAATATATTTAAATTAAAAAAATAAATATGTACTGTAATGTGTAAAATAGATAGCAACATATTTTAGAAAGAACTTTCCCCATTTTTGAGAATAAAATAAATAGGACTCTAGCTGCTGCTGCTGCTGCTGCTAAGTCGCTTCAGTCGTGTCCGACTCTGTGCGACCCCATAGACGGCAGCCCACCAGGCTCCCCTGTCCCTGGGATTCTCCAGGCAAGAACACTGGAGTGGGTTGCCGTTTCCTTCACTTTTCAGGACTCTAGCACCCTCACTCAAATACTTTTGGGTATATTGTACCCCCTAGAGAAAGGCAGAAGAGGATTTTTAATTGTTGCCAACACAGATGATAACCTCTACAAGCTACATAACGAAACTAAAGTCAGTTTAGAAGAATGTGGCGTGTTATATAAATGTAATGTTATGTGACATTACACATTTCTTACACTCTCTATAAATAGACTTGAACAGTTTATTAATTTATTTAAAAATCACAAAAATAAACCCAATCCACATTAACATAAATAGCATTTTAAATGAACAATAACTATAATTTCTAGCTTCATCACAATATCATCAAAACACATTCTTTTTTTAAATTTATTTTTTAATTGGAGGAAAATTACTTTACAATGTAGTGTTGGTTTCTGCCATACAATAATGTGAATTGGATACAACTATAGAATGTCTCCTTCCTCTTGAGCCTCCTACCCCTCCCCTCATGCAATCACTTTAGGTTATCACAGAGTGCCAGGATGGGCTGCCTGTGTTATATAGCGACTTCTTACCACCTATCTATTTGGTACTTGATAGTGTATATTTCTCAATGCTACTTCCCTGGTGCCTCAGCTGGTAAATAATCTGCCTGCAATGCAGGAGACCTGGGTTTGGTCCTGGGTTGGGAAGATCCCCTGGAGAAGGGAATGGACACCCACTCAAGCATTCTGGCTGGGAGAATTCCATGGACTTTCACTTTCACTTTCTTCGTTAGTCCCACTCTCTCCTACCCCACTGTGTCCACAAGTCCGATCTCTATTCCTTCCCTGCAAATAGGTTCATCAATACCATTTTTTGTGATTTCATTTATATGAGTTCAGTTCACTTGCTCAGATGTGTCCCACTCTTTGTGACCCCATGGACTGCAGCATGCCAGGCTTCCCTGTCCATCACCAACTCCCGGAGCTTACTCAAACTCATGTCCATTGAGTCTGTGATGCCATTCAACAATCTCATCCTCTGTTGTCCCCTTCTCCTCCCACCTTCAATCTTCCAGCATCAGGGTCTTTTCCAATGAATGTGTTCTTTGCATCAGGTGGCCAAAGTATTGGAGTTTCAGCTTCAACATCAGTCCTTCCAATGAATATTCAGGACTGATTTCCTTTAGAATGGACTGGTTGGATCTCCTTGCAGTCCAAGGGACTCTCAAGAGTCTTCTCCAATACCTCAGTTCAAAAAGATCAGTTCTTAGGCACTCAGCTTTCTTTACAGTCCAACTCTCACATCCATACATGACTACTACAGCCTTGACTAGATGGCAAAGTAATGCCTTGCTTGTTGCTTGTTTGCCTTGACTTGTTGGGAAAGTAATGTCTCTGCTTTTTAATATGCTGTCTAGGTTGGTCATAACTTTCCTTCCAAGGAGTAAGCGTCTTTTAATTTCATGGCTTCAGTCACCATCTGCAGTGATTTTAGAGCCCAGAAAAATAAAGTCAGCCACTGTTTCCCCATCTAGTTCCCATGAAGTGATGGGACCAGATGCCATGATTTTAGTTTTCTGAATGTTGAGTTTTAAGCCAACTTTTTCTCTCTCCTTTTTCACTTTCATCAATAGGCTGTTTAGTTCTTCTTCACTTTCTGCCATAAGGGTGGTGTCATCTGCATATCTGAGGTTATTGATATTTCTCCCAGCAATCTTGATTCCAGGTTGTGCTTCATCCAGCCCTGCATTTTGCATGATGTACTCTGCATAGACGTTAAATAAGCAGGGTGACAACATACAGCCTTGACATACTCATGTCCCAATTTGGAACCAGTCTGTTGTTCCATGTCTAGTTTTAACTGTTGCTTCTTGATACAGATTTCTCAGGAGGCAGGTAGGGTGGTCTGGTATTCCCATCTCTTGAGGAATTTTCCACAGTTTGTTGTGATCCACACAGTCAAAGGCGTTGACATAGTCAACAAAGCAGAAGTACATGTTTTTCTGGAACTCTCTTGCTTTTTTAATGATCCAATGGATGTTGGCAATTTGATCTCTGGTTTCTTTTCCTTTTCTAAATCCAGCTAGAATGTCTGGAAGTTCATGCTTCATGTACTGTTGAAGAATTTTGAGCATTACTTTTCTAGTGTGTGAGATGAGTGCAATTGTGTGGTAGTTTGAACATTCTTTGACATTGCCTTTCTTTGGGATTGGAATGAAAACTGACCTTTTCCAATCCTGTGGCCATTGCTGAGTTTTCCAAATTTGCTAACTATTTTATGAGTTAATATATGATATTTGTTTTTCTCTTTCTGACTTACTTTACTCTGTGTAACAGACTCTGGGTTCATCTACCTCACTAGAACTGACTCAAATTCATTCTTTTTATGGCTGAGTAATAGTCCATTGTATATAGGTACCACATCTTCTTTATCCATTCATCTGTTGATGGACATCTAGGTTACTTCCATATACTGGCTGTTGTAAATAGTACTGCAATAAATATGGGAGTACATATGCCTTTTAGAATAGTAGTTTTCTCAGGGTATATGTCCAGTAGTGGGATTGGTGGGTCATGTGGTATATTTATTCCTAATTTTTTAAGGAATCTCCATACTATTCTTCATAATGGCTTTATCAGTTTACATTCCTACCAGCAGTGTACAGGGTTCCCCTTTTCTCCACATCCTCTCCAGCATTTATGGTATGTAGATTTTTTGATGATGACCACTGGTGATACCTCATTGTAGTTTTGATTTGCATTTCTCTAATAATCAGTGATGTTGAAAATCTTTTCATGTGTTTATTGGCCAATAGTATGTCTTCTTTGGAAAAATATCTGTTTAGGTCTTCTGCCCATTTTTTGATTGAGCTGTTTATCTTTCTGATATTGAGCTGTATGGGCTGCTTTATAATCTTTGTGTGTGTATATATGTGTGTGTGTGTGTGTGTGTGTTGTGTAATCCATGCAAAAATGGCAGCAATTTTACTCACCACAGCTTTTATGTCAAACAACAGCTTTATTAAGATAAAACTCCCATACCATATGCTTCACTCACTTAAAGTATATAATTCAATGATTTTTAGTATATTCACAGAATAGTACAACTATTATCAAAATTAACTTTTGAGTCACAAAATAGTCTTGTATCCATAACCTGTCATTTCCCCATTTTCCCCTAATCTTTCTATCCTCCAATCCCTAGAATTATTATTCTACTCACCGTCTCTATAGATTGGACTATTCTGGACATTTCATATAATGAGTGTTTTTTTAAGTATTGTCTTTTCAACTTAGCCTATTTTCAAGGTCATTCATGTTGTATCATGAATCAGTATTTCATTCTTTTTATGGATAAAGAATATTCCATTGTTCGGTTTTTACAGTTTGTTTATCCATTCATTAGTAGATGGATATTTGGGTAGCTTCCACTTTTTGACTATTATGAATAATGCTGCTGTGAACATTTATTTACATGCTTTTGTTTGTACATTTGTTTTCAGTTCTCTTGAGTATATACCTAGGAGTGGAATGTCTAGGTCGTATGGTAACTCTGTGTTTAACCTTTTGAGGGGTCACAAACCTGTTGAACAGAGGAGCCTGGTGGGCTACAGACCATGGGGTCACAAAGAGTCGGACACGACTGAATGACTAAGCACCACCTCTTTTAAGGTGATTGTACCATGTAATGTTCCCAGAAGGAATATATGAGAGCTCCAATTTTTCCGCATCCTCCCTGGCACTTGTTATTATATCATTTTTGTTTTATTCATCCTAATAAGTCTGAAGTGATATTTCAATTATGATTTTGATTTACATTTCCCTAAACATTTGTGATATTGAGCATCTCTTTTATGCATTTACTGGCTAAATTATATATGTCCTTTGGAGAAATGTTTGTGCACATCCTTTGCCTATTGAGTTATAGGAGTTCTTTATATAATCTGGAGATGAGTTTCTTTATGACTTGTAAATATTTCCTCCAATTCTGTGGGTCAGTTTTTTTCACTTTATTGATGGTGTCCTTTGTAGAATAAAAAAGTTTTAATTTTGATAATGTCCGCTTTATCTATTTTTTCATTTGTTTGTCCTGTTGCCTAACCCAAGTTCATAAGTATTTATTCCAGTATTTTCTTCTAAGGATTTTATAGTTTTAGCTCTTACACTGAAAATTGTGATCCATTTTAAGACAATATTAGTATATGTTATGAAGAAGGGATCCAACTTTTTTCTTTTGCACATAGGCATACCCAGCACCACTTGTTTATAGACTATTATTTTCCCCCATTGACTGGAATTGTCTTGGTACCCTTGTGAAAATTCAATTGATTGCAAATGTAAGGATTTATTTCTGGACTCTCAATTCTCCTCTGTTGATCTATATGTCTATCCTTAGGCCAGTCCCACTGATAAATAAATATTTCTATCCTTATGCCAGTACCACACTGTCTTGCTTACCTTGTAGCTTTGTAGTAAGTTTTGAAATCAGAAGGTGTGAGTCCTCTTTGTTCTTTTTCAAGATTATTTTTGCTGTTAATATACCCCTTGAATTTCTGTAAGTGTGTTAAGATTAGCCTGTCAGTTAGCAAAGATTCTGGTTGGGATTTTCACAGGGAGTATATTTTTTCCAGCTTTATTGCAATATAATTGACAGATAACATTGTGTGAGTTTAAGGTATATAACTTATGATTTGATATATGTATATATTACAAAATAATTACAACAGTTAAGTTAGTTAACACATCTATTACCTCACAGTTTCCTTTTTTTTTTTTTTTTTTTGTATGTGTTTCAAGGACTTTTAAGATATATTCTCTTGGCAAGTTTCAAATGTACAATATATAGTATTGTTGACTAGAGTCACTATGCTATTCAGTAGATACCCAGAACTTATGTATCTTATAACTGGAAGTTTGTACCCTTTGACTCTGACAATCTCCACTATTCCCCACCACCCGCTTCTCCCCCGGCACTCCCTTTGCAACCACCAATCTACTCTTTCTGTGTGTTCAGAATTTTTTTAGATTCAGCATATTAGTGAGATCATGTGGTATTTTATCTTTCTCTGATTTAATTCACTTAAGACCATGCCCTCCAGGTTTATGTATGTGTCACAAATGGCCATATTTCTTCCTTATTTTATGGTTGAATAATATCCTATAAACATAATTATCAAATTTTCTTTATTTTATTTTATTTTATTTTTTTAACTTTATAGTATTGTATTGGTTTTGCCATATATCAAAATGAATCCACCACAGGCATACATGTGTTCCCCATCCTGAACCCTCCTCCCTCCTCCCTCCCCATATCGTCCCTCTGGGTCGTCCCAGTGCACCAGCCCCAAGCATCCAGTATCGGGCATCAAACTTGGACTGGCGACTCGTTTCATATATGATATTATACATGTTTAAATGCCATTCTCCCAAATCATCCCACCCTCTCCCTCTCCCACAGAGTCCAAAAGACTGTTCTATACATCAATGTCTCTTTTGCTATCTTGTATACAGGGTTATTGTTATCAAATTTTGTTTATCCATTCATCCATTGAAAGATGTTTAGGTTGTCTCTATGTTTTGGCTCTCGTGAATAATGCTGCTATGAACATGGGGGTTATAGATATCTAATTGAGACAGTGATTTAATTTCCTTTGGGTATTGTAGGATTGCTGGATCATATGGTAGTTCTGTTTTCAATTTTTTGAGGAACCTCCATATTGTTTTCCATAGTGAGTATACTAATTTATTTTCCCACCAACATTGCCTAAGTGTTCCCTTTTCTCCACATCCTCACCAACATTGGTTTATCTCTTTTGTCTTTTTCATAATGTTACTGAATTGGTTGACCCCTTGCCAGGGTCCTAGCCCAGGCCACAACTCCCTCTCTCAGCCAGAGAGATTTTTTTCCAATTGAATTCACACAGCCAATAACAAAACTGATGCTGAGATTGGAACAGCACAAGCTTTATTCAGTGACCAAAGAATGGAGTATCAGGAACCTAGTTCACAAATCATCTTCTCGACCCAGTTTGGGTGAAGATATCAAATATATAGGAGGGTCAAGGTAAAAGGGAGGGACTTGGAGAGAGTGGGAGTAAAATATATTCATGACTTATCTGAGAACAAGGGTTTGATTTGGACCTGGAACTGATAAAACTTTCCCTTTCAGTCCTTGAAGGGGCATTTCCGATTATTGTCCTGGCAATAAGTCTACTGTCATGGCACAGTTAGCATGATAAAGTATTTCAATGAGCCTATACTGAGGCTCAAAGTCTACTGGAAGTCATATCTTCCACCATCTTGGGCACAGTTGGTTCTAACCAGTTCTTTTTTGTTTTCTCTTTGCAGCTTCCTCCTGAAACTTAGCTAAGAGTAATTGATTTCTATTTGAGGAGAGGCAGGGATATGACTCTGGGGCAGTAGCCTTGGTAACGATAATACCCTTGGTAACAAGAGTGAGGGGATATCTCATTGTGGTTTTATTTGCATTTTCCTGATGATTAATGATGTTATATACCTTTTCCTGTATCTGTTGGCCATTTATATATCTTCCTCTAGAAAATGTCTTTTTCGGTTCCTTTGCCCAGTTTTAAACTGGATTATGTATTTGTTTTTATTTTGGTTTTGATGCTAATTATTTTAAATAATTATTTAAAAGTTTCATTTCCATTTGTTTATTATAAGTATAGACATATGGCTAATTTTTTTGTATTGACCTTGCATCCTAAAAACTTGCTGAACTCATATATTAGCTCTAATAATTTTTGGTGGATTCCATAGGATTTTCCTTATGGCATCTAGAGGTAGAGATAGTTTTGCTTCTTCATTTTCAATATGGATGCTTTCTATTTCTTAATATTGCCTAATTTCATAGCTAGAGCCTCTAGTACAATATTGAGAGTAAGTATTGAGAGCAGACAACCTTGGCTTGTCTAGTCTTATCATTTAGTACAGTATTAACTCTGGGTCTTTCCTCAGTGACCTTTATTTAGTTGAAGAAATTCCATTCTATTCATAATTCGTTGAATATTTTCATTATGAAAGAGTGTTGGCTTTTGTCACCATGTTTTTATGTCTTTTGAAATATTTACTTTCCCTTTTATTCATAATAGTGTATTTTATTAATTGATTTTCTGATGTTAAACCTGAATTCCTGGGATAAAATCCCACTTGGGCATGGTGTATAATCTTTCCCAAAATGTTGTTTGATTCAGTTTGCTAGTATTTGGTTGGGGATTTTATGCCTGTATTCATAAGATATTGGTCTATAGTTTTCTTTCTTGTGATGTCTTTGCCTGGTCTTGGTATCAGAATTCATTAGATAATCATAGCTTAGTCTATAAGCACAACTGAGATCCTATATAATTAATTATCATGCTCTGTATTATTTTCATCTTTTTCTCATCTTAGTTGTAATTTCATTTTCCTATCAGATCTCCATAGAGGTTATTTCTCTCTTCTTGAAGGAGAGTGCTATCTCTAAGATAACTCTAACATGTTTGAGCAACAATTATAATCTTTTAATGAACTTTTATGATCTTTATGATAATTTTGTACAGTTATAAAAGTTATCAAAATTCCTTTCAAATCATGGCATATAGTAATTCAGGTAAAGAAATATATCTCTGATCCAGTTTTACTTTTTATTTAAAGTTATTACATCCTGTTATTATGATTTACATTCTCTTTTTCCTGAGTATCCTTTGGTCTAATCTCCATAGGTGTGCAACATCATGACTTGCTAATAATTTGGAGAAGTAAGAGTATTTTTCTTATAAACTTTGTGTCAGTGAAGAGTGACTCCTTTGGAAATAAGAATTGAATGTTATCATTACATATATGAGCTCAGTGTTTGGGCCACATATTTTCCATTCTTCTGAAGTGAGGCAGAATTGATAGTGCCTTCACATGAAGGAAAAATTAAATTGCACAGTGGGTTTATGGTGTGGTTATCATAGGATCTCTGTGGCTCAGCCTGATACAAGCATATCGCACAACGATCATGATTCTAACACTGATGATAGGAAAGCACTCCATCCCATCTCCCCAATGTTCATGTTAGTAGAGTACTCAGGAGCAACCTCTTATCTCAGTGGGTCTCCAGCTCCAATCAGGACACATTTTTCCTCTATGAGATATGGACAGTGAAGACTGAATGGATATGAGGAATTCATTCTTAAGAATGAACCTAGCTCATATGCTTTACTAGCAATGTGATCTTAGGCAAAATATTCAACTTAAGCTAAGGCTTTAAGCCTTAGCTCATATGCTTTACTAGCAGCTATTAAATTGATCTTAGGCAAAATATTTGACTTCTCAGAGCTTCAATTCCATGTACATAAAATGCTGGTGGTGATAAAGGGTTGTTGGAAGTCTTAATAAGAAAATATCTGTAAGCACTTACCACAATGCCCAGGTCATTGTAAGGAATCTTGTCAAAATAACTTCTCTCTTGTGACCCATATACGTGTTGCAACAGGCTCATTAAAGCTTTCTCTGACCACATTTAAAATTCCAGACTTTGGACTATTTGATCTTAAATATTGTTTAACTTTTCTATATTCATACAGTCAAAGTTACTAATCATAACAAACCATGTTTGTTTACCCTATCCTATTATTGAAACTCAGCTCAGCCATCACAGATCTCTTATTTGGGTTTCTGTCCATCCCATGCCTGTATTAACATATATTGCCACCAGCTCTTATAATTCTGGGCTTCCCAGATGGCTTAGTGGTAAAGAATCCTCCTGCCAAATTTCTCCCTGGAGTAGGAAATGGCAACCCACTCCAGTATTCTTGCCTAGAGAATCCCATGGACAGAGAAGCCTGGCAGGCTACAGCCCATGGGGTCACAAAGAGTCGGATATGACTAAGCAACTGAGCACACACTTATAATTCTGCTGTGTCCCAGGTGTTCCCTACTTGTCTGGGATGGATCAGGCCCCCGACTCAGTCAGGCCAAATGGTATCTTACCAGGAAAAGTATACCCTGTTGGCTGGCACGTTGTTGTGATGGCAGGAAATGAATCTCAGTAGATGAATCTCTTGCATTATAACAGGCAAGAGATTTACATCTGGTTTGGTAATATTACTGAAGTTAATTTATGGATCCATAGGCTCTTCGGGCTTCCCAGGTGACGCAGTGGTAAAGAGGCCAATGCAGGAGACACAAGAGATACTGGTTCAATCCCTGGGTTGGGAAATCCCCTGGAGTAGGAAATGGTCAACCCACTCTAGTATTCTTGCCTCAAAAATTGCATGGGGTTGCAAAGAGTCAAAAATGACTGAGCAACTGAGCACATAGACACAGAGGCTCTTATAATTGGAAGATACTTTAAAGATTCTCTAATCCCATTCAGAAATCATGATAGCAGACATCTGCCGAGTTTTCATCGTGTGTCAGACACAGTGATAAATGCTTACATGCATTATTTCACTTAATCTTTTCAACAACCCAGAAGTATCCTATTTTTGTCACATTTTTATAAATGAAGGAACAGATTCAGAGACATTAACTTGCCTAGGCTTATATAGCTAAGAATTGACAGATCCAGGTGTCAAACTGAAGTCTGATTACAGAACTGCATTTTTTAGTACACTATTTATTGACTCTCCTATTAGAGATACAAAGGGAAAATTTCATGCAAAGATGGACACAATAAAGGACAGAAATGGTAGGGACCTAACAGAAGCAGAGGATATTAGGAAGAGGTGGCAAGAATACACAGAACTGTACAAAAAAGATCTTCATGACCCAGATAATCATGATGGTATGATCACTCACCTAGAGCCAGACATCCTGGAATGTGAAGTCAAGTGGGCCTTAGGAAGCATCACTACGAACAAAGCTAGTGGAGGTGATGGAATTCCAGTGGAGGTATTTCAAATCCTGGAAGATGACGCTGTGAAAGTGCTGCACTCTATGTGCCAGCAAATTTGGAAAACTCAGCAGTGGCCACAGGACTGGAAAAGGTCTGTTTTCATTCCAATCCCAAAGAAAGGCAATGCCAAAGAATGCTCAAACTACTGCACAATTGCACTCATCTCACATGCTAGTAAAGTAATGCTTAAAATTCTCCAAGCCAGGCTTCAGCAATACGTGAACCATGAACTTCCAGATGTTCAAGCTGGTTTTAAAAAAGGCAGAGGAACCAGAGATCAAATTGCCAACATCCACTGGATCATTGAAAAAGCAAGAGAGTTCCAGAAAACCATCTATTTCTGCTATGCCAAAGCCTTTGACTGTGGGATCACAATAAACTGTGGAAAATTCTGAAAGAGATGGGAATACCAGACCACCTGACCTGCCTCTTGAGAAACCTGTAGGCAGGTCAGGAAGCAAGAGTTAGAACTGGACATGGAAAAACAGACTGGTTCCAAATAGGAAAAGGAGTACGTCAAGGCTGTATATTGTCACCCTGCTTATTTAACTTCTATGCAGAGTACATCATGAGACACCCTGGGCTGGAGGAAGCGCAAGCTGGAATCAAGATTGCCGGGAGAAATATCAATGACCTCAGATATGCAGATGACACCACCCTTATGGCAGAAAGTGAAGAACTAACGAGCTTCTTGATGAAAGTGAAAGAGGAGAGTGAAAAAGTTGGCTTAAAGTTCAACATTCCGAAAACAAAGATCATGGCATCTGGTCCCATGACTTCATGGCAAATAGATGGGGAAATAGTGGAAACATGGCTGACTTTATTTTTCTGGGCTCCAAAATCACTGAAGATGGTGATTGCAGCCATGAAATTAAAAGACTCTTATGCCTTGGAAGGAAAGTTATGACCAACCTAGACAGCATATTAAAAAGCAGAGGCATCACTTTGTCAACAAAGGTCCTTCTAGTCAAGGCTATGGTTTTTCCAGTGGTCATGTATGGACGTGAGAGTTGGACTATAAAGAAAGCTGAGCACCGAAGAATTGATCCTTTTGAACTGTGGTGTTGGAGAAAACTCTTGAAAGTCCCATGGACTGCAAGGAGATCCAACTAGTCCATCCTAAAGGAGATCAGTCCTCGGTGTTCATTGGTAGGACTGATTTTGAAGCTGAAACTCCAATACTTTGGCCACCTTATACGAAGAGCTGACTCATTTGAAAAGACCCTGATGCTGGGAAAGATTGAGGGCAGAAAGAGAAGGGGACGACAGAGGATGAGATGATTGCATGGCATCACCGACTCAATGGACATGGGTTTGGGTGGACTCTGGGAGTTGGTGATGGACAGGGAGGCCTGGCATGCTGCGGTTCATGGGGTCGCAAAGAGTCAGACATGACTGAGCGACTGAACTGAACTGACACTGCAAGTAACCCTTTTAGAGTATTCCTAAAAGATTATTCTGTATTTCGCTTGAATATCTTCAGGGATGGTCAGTTTACTATGCTTTTGAGGTAGCTCCTTTCATTATTTGACAATTTTAGTGGCTTAGTGGGAAAGATGTTGAGTCAAAATCTGATTCTTTATAACAACAAAATCATAGAGTAGGAGGAAATTTGTCTGAAAGATTGTCTCAATCATTCCCTTCATTTTACAGATGAGAATCTCAACTTAATGAAGGCTGGTGGACAAAGTCTCACAGAACTTCCAGAAAGTTTGTCTTCTGGACCGTGACAGAATAACTCTGTTCTTATTCTTCAGATCAGTAGTTTTAATATTTAAGATAGGTTTTATAATTTCTCTTCATTTTACTTTATGCTAAACATCCTAGTTTTTTTATTCCTTCCTTGTATGAATGATTTGAATGATTTTAATCATACTGGAAACACTACTTGGAACCTACTTCTGGTGCTTACTCCTCCTTTAAAATGGAGCAGAAAAAACTGGACCTTATACTTTAGAGATTGTCTGGCTCAGAGTGTAGTGGAATTGTCCCTTCCTTTAATCCAGTCATTAGACTTCTACTAGTATCAACTAACGGAGAAGGCAATGGCAACCCACTCCAGTACTCTTGCCTGGAAAATCCCATGGGCGGAGGAGCCTGGTAGGCTGCAGTCCATGGGGTCGCTAAGAGTGAGGCACCACTGAGCAACTTCACTTTCACATTTCACTTTCATGCATTGGAGAAGGAAATGGCAATCCACTCCAGTGTTCTTGCCTGGAGAATCCCAGGGATGGGGGAGCCTGGTGGGCTCCCGTCTATGGGGTCGCACAGAGTCGGATACGACTGAAGCGACTTAGCAGCAGCAGCAGCAGCAGCAGCAGTATCAACTAAGATTGCTCTAGGCTTTTCTTTTCAGCAGCCATGTCGTGAACTTGTGGCCAGATCAAAGAAACCATTTTTGAGACAAGAGGCATTTCTAAAATCGTAGTTCTGAGGCACTGATTCAAGGATTATTTTCTTCAGCCCTGAATCTCTGCATCCTGGTTTCTTCAGTAATCTGTTTGCTTAGAGACTGATTTACTGGACAAATGAAATGGCATTTGTAACTGTGTATTAAAGCTTTTATTTTTATACCTATATACTTACATTTGGTTAATTTATAAGCACCAAGATTTTCCACATTTGCTGTTCAAATCTTGTTTAGATGGACTACCTTATAGACCATTGACTGAATGGAATTGTGAAGCTAATCCTTATCTGAAGCCTAGGTTATGAAAGGCTTTCTTTCCCAAGCAAAAAGAATGATACTCCTGAGTTAAATGAAAATCACCTAACTGGAATTCAAGAGCATCCTGCCTTCTCAGTGCTGTACTCTTTCTCTGCCCTCTAGGAGGAAAGGAGAGGACAGCGTAGCCTGTGGGAAAAGGCTGCAGGAGTCAGAATAGCCGACCTACCGCTGACTGGAACAATATTGTTAAAGGAAGAAGAAATTGCAGAATGAAGAGAGGATCTGTTTTTATTGGAATTTAGACATCTTTACTAGTCCTTGGATGATTCAGGGCAGACTTTTAAAGGACAAATCTTAGAGAATAGGAGGGAAGCACTAAGGACGGAACTTCTTTTTACTACATTTTATATGATACCAAAATTATTTTGGTACATTGATGTTTTTAAGATGCAAATGCTTACTTATTGTAGTATATAGAAGGACTGTCATTTGCAAGTATTTGAGGATATTTGCCTTTGAAAAAGCTCAGGCCCCCAGTCTATACTCAGCTCCCTAAATCTATACCTTGATTTCCTTTTCTATAAAATGAGGATAAGAGTACTAACAATGCTCCCTAGCTTCCCTAGTGCTTTAAACTGCTCTTTGGACCTAATATAAATTATATAAGTCATGCTTACATTGTATATGTGTTTTATGCATCCTGCTGCTGCTGCTAAGTTGCTTCAGTCGTGTCTGACTCTGTGCGACCCCATATAAGGCAGCCCACCGGGCTCCCCCATTCCTGGGATTCTCCAGGCAAGAACCCTGGAGTGGGTTGCCATTTCCTTCTCCAATACATGAAAGTGAAAAGTGAAAGTGAAGTCGCTCAGTGGTGCCCGACTCTTAGCGACCCCATGGACTGCAGCCTACCAGGTTCCTCCGCCCATGGGATTTTCCAGGCAAGAGTACTGGAGTGGGTTGCCATTGCCTTCTCCTTATGTATCCTACTAAATTATAATCTTCTTGAGATCAGGGGCTAGCTGAGATTTCATCCTTATTAACCTTCATAGTTCCAGGTCTAGTGCTCCTATGTTTAATACACCTAAATGTTTATTGTAATAATTTTAGCAGCCTTCTTTAAATCATGATTTTGTCTCAACTTCTTCCAATAGAACATTAAGAATTTATTTAGGCATGTGGAGCAGCATAAACAAGAAATAAGCAAAACAAAGGAAAGAGAATAAAATATACTTGATAGAAGAGCCAAGTTAGGAAGCACACAAGGAATGAAAAATTATGTGGCTGGTTTAAAATTTAAGTGGAAATGTATCAATGACTAGAGAAGTCAGTTGTCAGTGTGAGAAAGCACTGAAGTCATAGTTTTTATCTCTACTAGTAAATTAGTACTAGTTCTTGAGTGCTCTGAGTATAAGGAATCTAAATAAAGTCAAGTGCTTTGAAATCAATCAGGTGTATGAACTTTGCCAAATTACTTAAATTTTGTTTAACTTCAGTTTCTCCTTCTGTAAAATGAGTTATATAGTATCTATTTCAGGGGATTTTTGTAAAGATCAGATGAAGAAGTATGTGTCAATGTAATGGTATAAGCATTCAATAAATATTTGTTGTTGCTGGTTTTGTCTTCATGAAGTTTAATTACAGTGAAAAAAGCAAAAAGTTGTGATAAAGTAGACGGTTATAACTAGAGGTATTATGTCAGCTGGACGAAGTGGAAGAAAATAGTTTGACTGGGAAGAGTTAGGTTGTATTATTATTATTAATGATAATCATGTTTAGCACTTAATTTATAAAGTGTTTTCTAGTACAGTGTGTCATTTGGTCCATACTTCACTTCAAACCACTTAAACCATCCTCTGGAGATCTGATTGATTTTGGCATGTGTGTGGAAGAGCTGTTGTTAATCAGGATAGTTAAGCAGCTGGAGAAAACAGAAGTAATTGTCAAACTTGTTACCTTCTCCCCTCCCTGACTCCCCATCACTATTTACCTTTGATTGGAAAGGGGGTGAGGGTAGCCAATTTGCTTACCAGAGGATGCAACACACACAGTCACCTTTCTCTTGCTCACCATTTTTGTCACCCCTGGAGAAGGCAATGGCACCCCACTCCAGTAATCTTGCCTGCCAAATCCCATGGACCGAGGAGCCTGGGTAGGCTGCAGTCCATGGGGTCGCTAAGAGTCAGACACGGCTGAGCAGCTTCACTTTCACTTTCCACTTTCACGCATTGGAGAAGGAAATGGCAACCCACTCCAGTGTTCTTGCCTGGAGAATCCCAGGGACGGGGGAACCTGATGGGCTGCCGTCTATGGGGTCGCACAGGGTTGGACACGACTGAAATGACTTAGCAGCAGCAGCAGCAGCACAACCTTTACTCTCTTGAGTAACACATATGGAGCAGTGTTTCAGAGTTTATTTGTAGAGCATATTCTTTGAGAGATGGATTAAAATGCCAATGAAACAAGAAAGTAATCGGGCGCATAATTGAGCAGGTGGAACAAATCTGTTAAATCAGCCTCAGGTTCACTGTTCCATAATCAGGGTGGAAATGAGGGAGGAAAGAATGTATAGGCTTCCTGAAGACATCTGGGAATACAAGTGCTGCCTCTAACATGGCTGATGTCAATGGGGAATGGAGGAACATTTTCCTATTCATGTCCAGAAAAATTGGGAAGCTTGTGATTAGTTCTATTGTGATGCAGATATGATTTCAAAGAACACATTCACTTCATCTTGTATATATTGGGATAGAAAGCAATATTTCAGACAGAATGAGATTAAAGTCTAACACGTACTACATGGAGAGACATAATTTCTATCAAGTGTTGATCTTTTACTTAGATAGCTTGACAGATATATTTAGTATAGGATTCTTGTATGAAAAGATGAATTCTTTTCCCTCTCTCTATCTAAAGTATGGACTACCCTGGTGGATCAATGGTAAAGAATCTGCCTGCCAATGCAGGAGACACAGTATGATCCCTGGGTTGGAAAGATCCCCTGGAGAAGGAAATGGAAACCCACTACAGTATTCTTGCCTGGGAAATCCCATGGACAGAGGAGCCCGGCAGGCTATACAGTTCATGGGGTTGCAAAAGAATCAGAAACAACTTAGTGACTAAACAATAACAAATCCAAAGTATAGATCAAAAGTATCAGAGAATTTCTGAATTAGAATTGATACAAAGGTCATCTACCTCAAGTCCTCATCTCCTCCATCAATCACAACACTACCTCTACCAAGTGTTCAGCATCCTAGACTTGAAATGTGTCAATTACAGAGAACTTGACCTCACTGGAGCCAGCCCATGGCATTTGCAAGCCAATCTAGTTTGTTATAAAAGTCTGTTATTTAATAGTGCAGTCAGCTACCCTTCCCTCTTTGTTGTTCAGTCACTCAATCCTGTCTACTCTTGGGGACCCCATGGACTGCAGCATGCCCAGCTTCCCTGTCCTTCACCATCTCCCAGAACTTTCTCAAACTCATGTCCATTGAGTTGGTGATGCCATCCAACCATCTCATCCTCTGTCATCCCCTTCTCCTCCTGTCTTCATTGTTTCCCAGCATCAGGGTCTTTTCTAATGAGTCAGCTCTTCATATCAGGTGGCCCAAGTATCAGCATCAGTCCTTCCAATGAATATTCAGGATTGATTTCCTTTGGGATTCGCTGGTTGGCTCTCCTTGCAATCCAAGGAACTCTGAAGAGTCTTCTCCAAGACCACACACAGCTTAAAAGCATCAATTCTTCAGTACTCAGCCTTCATTATGGTCCAACTCTCATATCTATACATGACCAGTGGAAAAACCATAGCTTTGACTATACGGACCTTTGTCAGCAAAGTAATGTCTCTGCTTTTAAATATGCTGTCTAGGTTGGTCATACCTTTTCTTCCAAGGAGCAAGCATCTTTTAATTTCATGGCTGTAGTCACCATCTGCAGTGATTTTGGAGCCCAAGAAAATGAAGTCTATCACTGTTTCCATTGTTTCCCCATCTATTTGCCATGAAGTGATGGGACCCAATGCCATGATCTTAGTTTTCTAAATGAAAAGCTAGCTTTTTCTCTCTCCTCTTTCACTTTCATCAAGAGGCTTTTTAGTTCCTCTTCACTTTCTGCCATAAGGGTGGTGTCATCTACGTATCTGAGGTTATTGGTATTTCTCCTGGTAATCTTGACTCCAGCTTATGCTTCATCTAGCCCAGTATTTTCCATGATGTACTCTGCATAGAATTTAGATAAGCAGGGTGACTATATACAGCCCTGACATATTCCTTTCCCAATTTTGAACCAGTTTGTTCTTCCATGTCCAGTTCCAACTGTTGTTTCTTGACCTGCATACAGGTTTCTCAGAAGTCAGGTAAGGTGGTCTGGTATTCCCATCTCTTTAAGAATGTTCCACAGTTTGTTGTGATCCACACAGTCAAAGGCTTTAGCCTAGTCACTCAAACAGAAGTAGATGTTTTTCTGGAGTTCTCTTGCTTTTCCTGTGATCTACCAGATGTTGGCAATTTGATCCCTGATTCCTCTGCTTTTTCTAAATCTAGCCTGGACATCTGGAAGTTCTCAGTTCACATACTATTGAAGCCTAACGTGAAGAATTTTAGCATTATTTTGAGCATATTTCTAATGAAATTATTTTCATTTGAAAATACTGTTTTCAGCATATTTCTAAAATATTATTTTGAGTATATTTCTAATTTTGAGCATTATTTTGAGCATATTTCTAAAGAATTTTGAGCATATTTCTAATGATGGCTTTTAGAGCTACAAGTTGGCCTCTCAGTACTACTTTAGCTGCATCCCAGGCAATTTGCTATGTTGTATCTTCATTTTCACTCTGTAATATACTTTTATTTCCTTTGATTTATTTCCTCTTTCACTCATGGAATATGTAGAACTGTGTTTTCTACTTTCTGTGTGTTTAGAGATTTCCTGTTGTCTTTTATTACTAATTTCTAGTTTTATTCCACTATGATCAGATAACACACTATATGATTTTAATTCTTTTAAGTTTCTTGAGGTTTTTGTTACAGACTCTTCCCTGAGCATTTGAAAAATAATGTGTATTCTGCTGTTGTTAAGTAGAGAGTTTTATATATGGAAATTAGATTCAATTGGTTGTATTTTCTGATCTTTTCTGTCCTTGTTAATTTTCTCTCTTATAGTTCTATCAGTTTCTGGAGGCAGGCTATTTAAGGCCCTAATTGTAATCCTTGATATTTCTGTTTCTACGCTTAGTTCTATCAATTTCTGTTTCATGTGTTGTGAGGTTTTGTTGTTCATTGTGCACACATTTATAATTGTGCACACTTTTATAATTGCTATGTATTCCTGGTGGATTGACCCTTTATCATTATGTAATATACCTGTTTGTTTGTAGTACTTTTCTTTGTTCTTCAGTCAACTTTATCTGATATTAATATAGGTATTTTTGCTTTCTTTTAAAAAAGTAATGGTTATATGGTATATTTTTTTTCAATAATTTTATTTTAACTTGCCTACATTTTTTAGTCCAATGTGAGGGTTTTTTGGCAAAGAATATATATATTTGGTCATGTATTTTTATTCACTCCATACATCTTCATCTTTTGGTATAAGTTTTAAAATTGAAGCTTAGTTGATTTATAATATTATATTAGTTTCAACTGTACAGCATATCAACTGTACAGCATTACAACATTACTGTTATATTAATTTCAACTGTACAGCATATCAACTGATCAGCATTTTTACAGATTATATTCCATTAAATGTTATTGCAAGATAAAGGCTATACTTCCCTATGCTATAGAATATATCCTTGTTGTTTATTTTATACATAGTAGTTTGTTTCTCTTAATCCCATTCTTTTAAGTTGCCTGTCCCCACTTTCCTCTCCCCTCTGGAACCACTAATTTGTTTTCTTTATTCATGAGTCTTTTTTGTTTTGCGGTATATATTTGCTTATATTATTTTTTAGATTCCATGACTGAGAGATATTATACAGCATTTGTTTTTCTAAATCTGACTTATTTCACCAAGTATAACATTCTCCATATCCATTCACATTGCTGTAAGTGACAGAATTTCATCCTTTTTGTGGCTGAGTAATATATATATATGTATTTATATATTATATACATATGTATCACGATTTCTGTATCCTTTTGTCTACTGTTGGCCACTTGGGTTGCTTCCATGGCTATTGTAAATAGTGATGCTGTGTATGTATCTTTTTAAATTGCTGTTTCTGTTTTTTTCTGGATGTATACCCAGTGCTGGATCATACAGTTATTTTTAGTTTTATTAAGAAACCTGCAATCCGTTTTCTACAGTGGCTGCATCAATTTATAGTTCTACCAACAGTGCACAAGGGTTCCCTTTTCTCCACATCCTCACCAACATTTATTATTTGTGGTCATTTTGATGATAGTCATTCTGACATGTGTAAGGTGATATTTCATTGTTATTTTGATTTGCATTTTTTTAATAATTAGAGATATTGTACATCTTTCAAGTGCCTGTTAGCCATCTGTATGTCTTCTTTGGAAGAATCCCTATTCAGGTCTTCTGCCAATTTTTCATTGGGTTGTTTGTTTATTTATTTATTTTTTCTTCTTTTTTATTTTATTTTATTTTTAACTTTACAATATTGTATTGGTTTTTGCCATATATTTTGATTGGTATATTTAGACCATTTATATTTAAGATTATATTATACACATACATACATATAAATATGGTACTTAAGGCTACCATTTTATTATTCATTTCATCTATTGTCTGTGATTCTCATTCTTCTGTTTCTGTGTTCTTGACTTCTCATGGGTTACTTGAGCATTTTCATCTTGATTTAGGTAAGTCACTAAAGTCTAATCACCTGATTTAGACATTATAAAGTGTCTTTTAGTGCATCTGTTTTTTTAGTAGTTGCTCTGAATATTACCATATACACATGTGACTTGTAACAGTCTACTGGTAACATTTTACCACTTTGAGTGAAAATCTCACTTACATTTAGGTCTCTTTACCTTCCTTACATTTAAATACCATTGTCTTGAGTATCAAATGCTGTTATACTCTTTGTAGGTAATGTGTCATTTCTTTTTGCTTTCAAGACTTTTATGGTCTTTAATTTTCAAACTTTTGAGTGTGATGTTTCAAGGAATGCATTTCTTTAAAGTTTATCTGGTTTGGAATTCACTCAGCTTGATATTTTTATTTCCATGCTGAGATTTTTCTATTTTCCTTTGTTTTTTAAAGAGAATTTGTAATTGATTTTTGAAGCATTTTTATAATGGCTGCCTTAAAATCTTGTGAAATAATTCCAACATCTGA
The DNA here is from genome assembly GCF_027580195.1 of Bos mutus. NCBI lineage: Eukaryota > Metazoa > Chordata > Mammalia > Artiodactyla > Bovidae > Bos > Bos mutus. The sequence continues at coordinate 71,730,261 of NC_091646.1, read as the reverse complement.
TTCATCCCTGTGCTGGCCTCAGTTAATTGTCTTTGCCCCTTCAAGTTGTTATTTTCTTGGTATGATGGATGATTTTTGACTGTATCATGAATTTGTACCTATTAATTTAGGAGACTCTGGGGTCTATTTAAATCTTTTATTTTAGCAGACAGCACATTGTTTAGGTTTAGCATATGGGCTGTGGTTCCAATGACAGTAGAGTTTGTGGTATTATTTTGGTGTTGACTAAAAAATACACAACATGGGATTTGTGAGTTTTATTTAGGGCAGTACTTCAAGCTGGATTTAGAAAAGGCAGAGGAACCAGTGAACAAATTGCCAACATCCTCTGGATCATCAAAAAAGCGAGAGAGTTCCAGAAAAACATTGACTACGCCAAAGCCTTTGACTGTGTGGATCACAAAAAACTGTGTAACATTCTTAAAGAGATGGGAATACCAGACCACCTGACCTGCCTCTTGAGAAATCTGTATGTAGGTCAAAAAATAACAGAACTGGACTTGGAACAACAGACTGGTTCCAAATTGGGAAAGGAGTACGTCAAGGCTGTATGTTGTCACCCTGCTTATTTAACTTATATGCAGAGTACATCATGAGAAATGCTGGGCTGGATGAAGCACAAACTGGAATCAAGATTTCTGGGAGAAATATCAATAACCTCAGACATGCAGATGACACCACCCTTATAGTGGAAAGCGAAGAAGAATTAAAGAGCCTCTTGATGAAAGTGACAGAGGAGAGTGAAAAAGTTGGATTAAAACTCAACATTTAGAAAACTAAGATCATGGCATCTGGTCCCATCACTTCATGGCAAATAGATGAGGAAACCATGGAAACAGTGACAGACTTTAGTTTTTTGGGCTCCAAAATCACTGCAGATGGTGATTGCAGCCATGAAATGAAAAGGCACTTGCTCCTTGGAAGTAAAGCTATGACCAACCTAGACAGCATATTAAAAAGCAGAGATATTACTTTGCCAGCAAAGGTCCATCTAGTCAAAGCTATGGTTTTTCCAATCATCATGAATGGATGTGAGAGTTGGACTATAAGGAAATCTGAGTGCTGAAGAATCGATGCTTTTGATCTGTGGTGTTGGATAAGCCTCTTGAGAGTCCATTGGACTGTAAGGAGATCCAACCAGTCCATCCTCAAGGATATCAGTCCTGAATATTCATTGGAAGGATGGATGCTGAAGCTGAAACTTCAATACTTTGGCCACCTGATGTGAAGAACTGACTCATTTGAAAAGACCCTGATGCTGGGAAATACTGAAGAAGGGAGGAGAAGGGGATGACAGAGGATGAGTTGGTTGGATGGCATCATCGACTCAATGGACATGAGTTTGAGCAAGCTCCAGGAGTTGGTGATGGACAGGGAAGCCTGTCATGCTGCAGTCCATGGGGTGGCAAAGATTCAGACACAACTGAGTGACTGAATTGATCTGAACTGAACTGATGACTGCAGCCTGGGAAACAGCACTTAAGATAGCTCTGAGAAACTGCTTCAAAGAGGTAGGGGGAAATGACAATACATATATGATTTTGGTAAAGGGGGAGTACATGCAATAAAGTACATAATTTCTGTAGAAAGTTTCTGCTTGTCTCATGAAGCGTGTGCTAGTCATGAGAAACAGTCGTCACCGTGAAGGATTTTAGTACTTTTCTAGATATGAGAGGATACAGAATTGGACTCATAAAATCAGCTCCTGAGACTATTTAACTAACTAAAGACCTGCGCTGCCAGTTTTCCTGGAGCACAGAGTGCCTCATCTCTGCTCTGCACCCTGAACTCCTTCAGGGGATGTTGGAGATCAGCAACTGTGGTAGCATATGATTTAATCCTTGTAGAGGCAGATGGCAAGCACCTATGACTAGTGCCAATTTGTGGTTGACATTGGTTTGCTTGGCTATTCTGATGCTGCTGGGACTTCTAGTGGTCCCTGCTACTGATGCCTTAATGGGCAGAAAGAATTTCCCCAGGCCTGCCACTGGATGTCTCTTGAGTGAAGGAGGAGTGCAGTGGGATTCTTCATCAGTGTACCCCTACCCCAACACTGGTCCAACGTCTCTGGACAGGGGAGGAGAATGTGGGTCTGTAAGATAAAGAGGCTTCCTAAAACTGGGTTGATTCTTGTGACTTGAGTCCCATTTCTGGTTCCATTGTCCTTCCCATTGTCTTTGGGTAGGGGTGGAGAGTTTGGGGCCCATAGGGAAAAAGAGGCTTCCCAGACTGGACTATCTGCTGTAGTTTGGTCTCTCTTATATGCTTTGCCTGCCAGCTTCAGTATCTCTGAGTGGGCAAGGCATCTCAGATCTCAGAGTAGGGGGATGGTGAGAGGTAAGGGGAAGGAGAATACCTTCCCTGTCTACTTATTTCTGACTAAGCTTCTGTGATATTGTGATTTATAAAATATATATGTTTGCTCATTCAGATGACTAAACATATATTTCTCATATATATTTGGTCTTCACCCATTGTTCCTTGCTCACACTAATGATTCCTTTGGAATTAAGAGCAATGGGAGCATCTTTTGTTATAAAATTTGGTCTTTGTCCTCAGTTCCTGAAATAACTTCAGAGCAATAGGTGAAATGGGTGTTTTATAGTTCATAACAAACTTTTTCACCACTACTGTATTTTTGTTAATGAGGTAACTTTTGGAAAGCATCTAAAGATGGGAGTTGTTTGCCAGGGGAACCAACATCAATTAGACCTTAAAATGTTGAAACTTTCAGTCCCATCCATTCTTTGATTTCCAGGTATTGGGCAAGGGCTGGAGTTTGAATCAATCACCAATGGAGAATGATTTAACCAGTTATGCCTATTGTAACAAAGCCACAATAAAAACCCAAAAGGAGAGAGTCAGACAGCCTCCAGATTGGTGAACACACGGCAATTTGGAGAGAATTGCACGCTTGTAGAGGGTACAGGAGCTCTGCACCCTTTCCCCATACCTTGCCCTGTGCAGCTCTTTCATCTGGATTTTCTAAGTTAAATCCATTCAAAACAAACTGGTAATCTAGTAAGAAAAATAATTTCTCTTGAGTTCTGTGAGCTACTCTAGCAAATTAGTCAAGCCCAAGCAGAGGGCCACTGGAACCTCTCGTCTATTTTGTGGTCATTCAGAAACACAGATGACAACATGGTTGTGTGGCTGGTATCTGAAGTGGGCGAGAAGGGGCAGTTTGTGAGATTGAACTCTTCATCGGTGGAATATGATGCTGTCTCCAGGTAGATAGTGGCAGAATTGAGTTCAATTCTCGCATAACTTGTTGGTATTGGAGAATTTTTGGTGTGGAAACAAGCCCTTCTCCCTACATATTGAAATTGGGTCCAGCACCTCTCTAGCTCCCAATTGATCCTCTGTACCAGTGATGTTGGGCTCTTCTGATGTTTTCAGAAGGACTTCCGGTTGACTCTGCAAAGCAATGAGGCTACCTGGGCCGACTTTTTTGTCTGGCAGTGCCAAGTCTGGGTGGCCTTTTTCTGCTGGAGGTGGGGATACAAAATATCCTGTTATTGTGCTGTTCCTCCATTTATAGGGTCCTGAAACAGCTCAGCTTGTTACCACACTTTAGATTTTTCCTTCACTATGTCTCTCATGCCATTCCCAGGAGGGAAAAACCCATTCTGCCCAGGCCAGAAGTCTTCCTTTCTGTTTAATAATGTGTTCTATACAAAGTGCTTAGAATTGAAATTAAATTCACCAGCTTGCAAACATTACTTTCTTCTTTTTGAAAATCAGAACTGCATTTGCCTCCCTCCAGACTTCTGTCCCTCTCTCATTATTCACAATTCTGTCTAGACAGCAGTTTGGAAATCTCAGCCCAAGGTCTTTCCAGTATCCTGGAATGTGATTATTCTAGGATAAATGCTTCTTGACCTGTTCTTGTGTCTGTTTTCAGTTTCTTTCTAATGCTTGTTGTACCCTTTTGTGTCCTTCTAATTTTTCTTAACTGAGGATGCATGGAAATAAAGTAGGAATTGGGTTTTTTTTCTCTTTGTAACCTAATGTTACATTTCTTATTATTGTTGATGTCAATTTGAAATCCCCCTTTGTTATCCTTGGAATATGTCTCCTTTTAAGGCTCAAATCATTCTGAACGTTGGCTTTTTTAGTGTTTTACAGGTAAATGACATTCTTTTGTACTTATCATTGGTTATATCTCTTTTGTTACATCAGTAGAATGAGGTACACCAACTTGAGAGTCAGACAGACTTATGTTTGAACCTCTCCCCTACCTCATCCTAGATGTGTGATTTGGAATTGATATTTTAACCTCTGAGCTTCCATTTCCTTATCTATAGAGTGGAAACAATGCTACTACTACTAAGAGTAACTTCATAGGACTGTTATAAAGATTAAATGAGATAATACATGTTAAGCCTGTAGCATAGTTCCTGACACAAAGTATGCAATAAATGCTATTACTGTTGTTATTATTCAGTTTTTAAAAATCTGAGATTATAGATAACTTTTTATAGCTACCTCTTTTGATACCTATCTTTTTCTCTTTTGTAATTTTATAGCTGGAATTTCATTTTTGAGAGCCTTCCAGTCAGCTTATGTAAATTAAAGTTCTCAGGGAAGGAGATTGCGTATCTTTTAAATTGTGAAATTTCATCTACTTTAATTGCAACTGGCTTTCTTATGCTAGTGCTGGTGATGGTCCTCTTACTGAGTAGTAAATGCAAATATTTCACAGCTCTGTCTCCATGCAGTTGATGTGTAGGTGTTAAATTAGCCTTTCTGGTTAACCATCCATAAATATTTCAAAATACATACTCATGTGGGTACCCAGCTTGCTTCTACATGCTACAAAAATTCTTGCTTGTTAGACATTTCATATTATCATATGTCCTACCTGTATTTCTTGTTATATTTTAAAATAAGTTAATGGTTATAGCACATCAGTATACTTTTCTAGTGAAAAATGAAATTTATCAGATGCTTGATTTGAACTCTTTGCACAAGAAACATTGAATTTTATATTTTGTCCAACCCATTGTCATTCAGGTGTTTATCCCTGACAATTATACCTAAAATGATGTAGCAATTGACTGAAGGTCAGCAAACCACTACCAGTTTGTTCTAACTAACCTGTTTCTTCCAGTGTGTTTTTCCTGAGTTAAAGTTGGTAATCTTTTTAATCTTGGTAAATTCTTTAGGTTTCATGTTTGATAGCTATAATTCTGGAACCTCCCAAAACTATCTTAATTAGAGGCATGTTGGAATGTGTTTGAAATTTTTCTGCTGTAGTTCAGTTACTTCTGGGCAGTATTATGTAATCTTAAGGATGTGAGATTTCTTCAGGGATTCAATCTTTCATGCTTTCCTCAATCTAGTTTTGTTTTGTTTTAATCTCTTCACCTTCTCCCCTAGGGAGAATAGGTATCCAATTGTTTCTAATCTTTTGGAGATGATTGGAACTAGGGTCTTGATAATGCTAAAGTTTGAATGTTCTAGACTGTGTTTGAGTGCTAGCATTGGTATTATGGCCTAATTCTAACTGGGATAATTTAGATTCTGCATCAGAAATCCAACTGAAATGGCACAAGGTTTAGCTTTTTCCTTCTTGGTATCATGAAGTGGTGATTGCTGTAACTAGGTACTACGCTTTCTCGATGATGTTTTGTTGGTGAGTTGATTCCTAGATATGGTTTATTTATATGTTTATAGGGTGTTCTTGAGTTCTTTGGAGGAATAAAGGATTGATCCCTGGTGGTTGGGGATGCTTAATATTCAATTACAGAATTGTAACTTGCCAGAAGAAATATAAATATAAGGGATTGAGCCATTGTACCTAAACTGCAGATGAACCCTCTCTGGGCTTCATGGCCCACTGCTCTTTCCTTGTTCTCTTCCTTTAGTGCAATTCATAACTTTGCTTTTCTTAGACGTATTTTGGCTTTGTGAAGGATCCTCTTGCTTAGACCGCTTCCACACTGTACCCTGTGTCTGGAATAATGCCCTCTCCTTTGTCTGCCAAACCCTTTCTCTGCTGTCAGCCTGAGAGAGCTAGAAATCTCATCTCCTTCATTAAACTCTGCTGACCTGAGTGAGTGTCACAGAAGTAACAATTCCCTGAGGCACAGATCGTGTAAACACTTCTTGTCAGTTTATGTAGATGTTCAATGTTTTTATGCTGCTGTCTTGGTACCTTTGTGGGATAGTTATCTGTGTTATCTGGCATCTTAGACTTTTAAATCCACAAAAGGGAGAAATCCTATCAGACCTATGGATATGTGTCACAGAGTAAGGAGGCATTTAATAGATTGCTCTTTGATGGCACTGTCATTGAGGGCAAAAATGGGCAAATAGCCTCTGAAAATTTAGAACTGATTGTTGCTTGTTGAACTTTCTAATAGGTAAACTGAGCTTATAAGCTTAAGAAATGGCACTTGAATCATTTCAGTCCTTGGCCACACAGTATTTTAAGTTTTATTTCTTTTCCCCATAAACTAGTCAGGTGACTCAAAGGCTTGACTTTATTGCTTAGCAATCCTACTACATTGCTTAGTAAGTATGATAATGTTACCTTTGAATTTATAAGCCATCGGCTGGAGAAGTCTTAAATTTCTGTTGTTAAATTCTCCACAAATCTTACTGAACATTGATCTCTGGGAATGCCATTTATTACCCATTAACTATGTGAACAATAACTTTTAGGACAGAGACAGAACCCTCTACAATCGGAACTCATTCTTTCCCTCATGTAGTTCCAATAGTACCAAACTAATCATAATTTCTCATGTTTACTGTCATACCTTTACTCATATAATGTTATCTCCTCTTGAAATGCCTTTCTTCTCTCTCTCTGACTCTTTATTCACCTGGTATATTCTTGATTTACCTTAAATGAACTCTATTCTGTGATCATTTTTTGACCTCTGCATCAGACAAAGATAGTTATTTGCACTTCTCCCATATAACATCTTCTATACACCACTAAACAGGCTTCCCAGGTGGCACTAGCGGTAAAGAACTCACCTGCCAATACAGGAGACATAAGAGACACAAGTTCCATCCCTGGGTCAGAAAGATCCCCTGAAAGAGGGCATGGCAACATACTTCAGTATTCTTGCCTGGAGAATCCCATGGACTTGAGGAGCCTGGCGGGCCACAATCCATAGGGTCACAAAGAGTCAGACACTGAAGCGACTTAGCACGTATGCACACACCTCCACTGATTCCACTGTGAGTTTCTTAAAGGTAAGAACATTTTGTTTTCCCACAGTCTTGCAGAGTTATTGGCACATACCATGTGCTCAGTACATCTTGGAAAGAAAGAATGAATGAACCAAGGCAAACGTGTCAGTGAAATGAGAAACCATGTCTGTGGAGACTTCTGCTTCAGGCTTTGACAGACTAAGTTGTATCAAAGCAACTATCCCTAAAGAAGAGCTAGAAAAGCTGGATTAAATTAAAATATATTTATTTGAAAGCATCAGAGAGCTATCAAAGCAAGAAGAAATCAAAATCCCAGAGAGGAGAGAGATATTGAGGTATGCTCAACATTCAGTGCTGCAGTTCCCTTTAAGGCATTTGCCACTGTAAGTGGTGTGGGTAGAGACACTGAGAAGCCAAATGGAAATAGTAACCAAAAGACAGAGAAGCTGAGCAGAGGTTTCAACAGTCTCACAGGGCTGTAGAGATAAGAAAGGGCTACCATAGTAATCATAGTAATTTTTTTGCCAGAAAAAAGAAAGTACAATAAATTTACTCCCATATTTTATGCTACTTTTTCTCTTGTGTCATTTGCTGATTTGTAAAGTGGTACAGGGCAAGGAAGTTCAGAAGTTAAGCAAAAAGTGCCAGATACAAATCTGAGTAGTTAAGCAGAGCCTTCAGCAATTTCACAATGCTGGAGAGACAGAAATTGGAGTTTAGAGATTGCCAAAGAGGAGGGACCCTGGTAATTACCCCAGGTTTTCAGTTGAGATCCCCAAAGGGGATCCAGGAGTAGGGATGAATTAGAAAAATACCATTCCTCACAAAGACTAAAGCATGGCTTTGAATCAGCTCAATCTCAGGCAGTATTAAGGTGATTTGTCCTTCATCACCTGGCAGAAACAAAAATAAATGTTCTCTGGAGGAAGATAATATCATCCACAGTTCCTCTAACTTTTACCATGTGTCTGGCATTTAATAAAAAACTACTAGGCTTACCAGTATGAGTTTGCTAGGGCTGCCATAACAAAGTACCACAGATTGGGTATCTAATCAACAGAAATTCTTTGTTTCATAGTTTTGTATGCTAGAAGTAAAATATCAAGATAGGCTATGAGAAAGGGCTCTGTTCTAGGTCTCTCTCTTTGGCTTGTAGATGAGTATCTTTCCCCAATGTCTCTTCATATTGTCTTTACTCTATGTATATCCCTTTTTCCAAATTCTCTCCCTTTTATAAGGATACCAGTCATACTGGATAAGGGCTCACCCTAATGGCCTCATTTAAGCTTATTATTTCTGTAAAGACTCTATCTCCAAATAAGGTAATTGTTGTTCAGTCACTCAGCCATGTCTGACTTTTTGTGATCCTATGGAGTACAGCATGCCAGACTTCTCTGTCCTTCACTAACTCCCAGAGTTTGCTCAAACTCATGTCCATTAAGTCTAAGGTAATGGGAATTAGGACTTCAATATGTGTATTTTGGGGGACACATTTCAACCTAATATCAGATCAGAGGACTATGAGGAAAAACAGACAATAGAAAGGCCTTGACATGTGGTCAAGGCTTTAGAATTAGGATACTCAGACTTAAGTATGCTTAATATGTTCTTAATACTTGACAAGATGGAGAATTTAAGTAGAAAAGTAGATACCAAATGAAAGAAAGGAAATTCTGGAACTGAGCATTCAGTTCAGTTTAGTTCAGTCGTTTAGTCGTGTCTGACTCTTTGTGACCCCATGAATCGTAGCACGCCAGGCCTCCCTGTCCATCACCAACTCCCGGAGTTCACTCAAACTTAGGTCCGTCGAGTCGGTGATGCCATCCAGCCATCTCATCCTCTGTCGTCCCCTTTTCCTCCTGCCCCCAATCCCTCCCAGCATCAGAGTCTTTTCCAATGAGTCAACTCTTCGCATGAGGATTATAATGACTAAAATAAAAATTTTAATAGATGAGTTTAACACTGAATTAGACACAGCCCAAGAGAAGAAGATTGGTTGACTGGAAGATAGGTCAGTAGAAAATAGACTGAAGAATCAAGGGGGGAAAAAAGATAGAACATACAAAAATCATGTCAGCAGTTTATTGATTTCATTTTAGTGTACTTCTTGGGAAGCCATGAGTATATCACGTAGCCTGTATAGAGAGCAATAGATTTATATAGTCAAGCACACCTGAATTAGAACCCCAGCTGTGCCTCTTACTCTCTTACTATGCTATCTTGGATTAGTGATTGTTTGAGCCCCAGTTTCCTCATCTGTAAATGGAAGACAATAATACTTACCTGACAGGATTTTTGTGGGAATTAAATGAGATAATACACGTGAAAGTGCTTTATAAACTACAAAGTCATACAATGGCAGCATTTGTTCTTTGTTGTGTGTATACAGTAACTTGGACATTTCTGCTACTCTGAGTAGAAATCTACAGATTTGCCATAAAAAATACTTCAGAGTAAAAGCCTGTTCCATCTGTTTCTGTGACTACTTGGTGAAAAGAGGGGTGTTTACTAGGTTGTACCTTATTCTATCAGGTCTTATTTTCCTATCTTTGTCAAAAATTATATCTGCTTAAGATTGATGAGGCTTTTCTGTTTTCTATTTTCCTATTTCTAAAATACTTCATATAAATATATGTTATTTGGGTACATTAAAGAATTTTATTTGTGTTTTACTTGTCTACTTATACTTTTATTGCTGTTTCTAATATCTTCAATTATTTTAATATAATAAACTCATTTGTAAAATAGTTGTTGATATGTCAGGCACTGTGCTAAGTGCTTGATAAAAGATCAGTAACAGCTAGTGGGGAAGCTCCATACCTAAATACTTTTGATATTAAGATGAGTGCTATAGGGGATGCATGTAAGCACAAAAGTGAGGTTACCTCTGCTTGTTCTTTATGTATGCGGATTTGTGTGTGTGTATGTGTGTGTGGCATATCTGCAGTTTATTTCAGTTCAGTTCAGTCGCTCAGTCATGGCCGACTCTTTGTGACCCCAAGAATTGCAGCATGCCAGGCCACCCTGTCCATCACCAACTCCCGGAGTTCACTCAGACTCATGTCCATCGAGTCAGTGATACCATCCAGCCATCTCATCCTCTGTCATCCCCTTCTCCTCCTGCCCCCAGCATCAGAGTCTTTTCCAATGAGTCAACTCTTTGCATGAGGTGGCCAAAGTACTAGAGTTTCAGCTTTAGCATCATTCCTTCCAAAGAAATCCCAGGGCTGATCTCCTTCAGAATGGACTGGTTGGATCTCCTTGCAGTCCAAGGGACTCTCAAGAGTCTTCTCCAACACCACAGTTCACAAGCATCAATTCTTCAGCGCTCAGCTTTCTTCACAGTCCAAATCTCACATCCATAAATGACCACAGGAAAAACCATAGCCTTGACTAGACGAACCTATGTTGGCAAAGTAATGTCTCTGCTTTTGAATATGCTATCTAGGTTAGTCATAACGTTCCTTCCAAGGAGTAAGCGTCTTTTAATTTTGTGGCTGCAGTCACCATCTGCAGTGATTTTGGAGCCCAGAAAAATAAAGTCTGACACTGTTTCCACTGTTTCCCCATCTATTTCCCATGAAGTGATGGGACCGGATGCCATGATCTTCGTTTTCTGAATGTTGAGCTTTAAGCCAACTTTTTCACTCTCCTCTTTTACTTTCCTCAAGAGGCTTTTTAGTTCCTCTTCCCTTTCTGCCATAAGGGTGGTGTCATCTGCATATCTGAGGTCATTGATATTTCTCCCGGCAATCTTGATTCCAGCGTGTGCTTCTTCCAGCCCAGCGTTTCTCATGATGTACTCTGCATATAAGTTAAATAAGCAGGGTGACAATATACAGCCTTGACGTACTCCTTTTCCTATTTGGAACCAGTCTGTTTTTCCATGTCCAGTTCTAACTGTTGCTTCCTGACCTGCATACAGATTTCTCAAGAGACAGATCAGGTGGTCTGGTATTCCCATCTCTTTCAGAATTTTCCACAGTTTTTTGTAATCCACACAGTCAAAGGCTTTGGCATAGTCAATAAAGCAGAAATAGATGTTTCTCTGGAACTCTCTTGCTTTTTTGATGATCCAGCAAATGTTAGCAATTTGATCTCTGGTTCCTCTGCCTTTTCTAAAACCAGCTTAAACATCAGGAAGTTCATGGTTCACGTATTGCTGAAGCCTGGCTTGTAGAATTTTGAGCATTACTTTAGTAGCGTGTGAGATGAGTGCAATTGTGCGGTAGTTTGAGCATTCTTTGGCATTGCCTTTCTTTGGGATTGGAATAAAAACTGACCTTTTCCAGTCCTGTGGCCACTACTGAGTTTTCCAAATTTGCTGGCATATTGAGTGCAGCACTTTCACAGCATCATCTTTCAGGATTTGAAATAGCTCAACTGGAATTCCGTCCCCTCCACTAGCTTTGTTTGTAGTGATGCTTTCTAAGGCCCACTTGACTTCACATTCCGGAATGTCTGGCTCTAGGTCAGTGATCACACCATCGTGATTATCTGGGTTGTGAAGATCTTTTTTGTACAGTTCTTCTGTGTATTCTTGCCATCTCTTCTTAATATCTTCTGCTTCTGTTAGGTCCATACCATTTCTGTCCTTTATCGAGCCCGTCTTTGCATGAAATGTTCCCTTGGTATCTCTAATTTTCTTGAAAAGATCTCTAGTCTTTCCCATTCTGTTGTTTTCCTCTATTTCTTTGCATTGCTCGCTGAAGAAGGCTTTCTTATCTCTTCTTGCTATTCTTTGGAACTCTGCATTCAGATGCTTCTCTCTTTCCTTTTCTCCTTTGCTTTTCACTTCTCTTCTTTTTACAGCTATTTGTAAGGCCTCCACAGACAGCCATTTTGCTTTTTTGCATTTCTTTTCCATGGGGATGGTCTTGATCCCTGTCTACTGTACAATGTCATGAACCTCATTCCATAGTTCCGTCAGGCACTCTATCTATCAGATCTAGGCCCTTAAATCTATTTCTCATTTCCACTGTATCATCATAAGGGATTTGATTTAGGTCATACGTGAATGGTCTAGTGGTTTTCCCTACTTTCTTCAATTTCAGTCTGAATTTGGCAATAAGGAGTTCATGGTCTGAGCCACAGTCAGCTCCTGGTCTTGTTTTTGCTGACTGTGTAGAGCTTCTCCATCTTTGGCTGCAAAGAATATAATCAGTCTGATTTCAGTGTTAACCGTCTGGTGATGTCCATGTGTAGAGTCTTCTCTTGTGTTGTTGGAAGAGGATGTTTGTTATGACCAGTGCATTTTCTTGGCAAAACTCTCTTAGTCTTTGCCCTGCTTCATTCCATATTCCAAAGCCAAATTTACTTGTTCCTCCAGGTGTTTCTTGACTTCCTACTTTTGCATTCTGGTCCCCTATAATGAAAAGGACATCTTTTTTTGGGTGTTAGTTCTAAAAGGTTTTGTAGGTATTCAAAAAACCATTCAACTTCAGCTTCTTCAGCATTACTGGTTGGGCCATAGACTTGGATTACTGTGATATTGAATGGTTTGCCTTGGAAACAAACAGAGATCATTCTGTCGTTTTTGAGATTGCATCCAAGTACTGCATTTTGGACTCTTTTGTTGACCATGATGGCTACTCCATTTCTTCTGAGGGATTCCTGCCCGCAGTAGTAGATATAATGGTCATCTGAGTTAAATTCACCCATTCCAGTCCATTTTAGTTTGCTGATTCCTAGAATGCCGACATTCACTCTTGCCATCTCTTATTTGACCACTTCCAATTTGCGTTGATTCATGGACCTGACATTCCAGGTTCCTATGCAATATTGCTCTTTACAGCATTGGACCTTGCTTCTATCACCAGTCACATCCACAGCTGGGTATTCTTTTTGCTTTGGCTCCATTCCTTCATTCTTTCTGGAGTTATTTCTCCACTGATCTCCAGTAGCATATTGGGTACCTACTGACCTGGGGAGTTCCTCTTTCCGTATCCTATCATTTTGCCTTAGGTGTAATTAGGTACTGAACATTTTGACTGAGCAAATTAATTAAACAATCATTGTATCCATCCTGGAGGAGTTAAGCCTTGAGGAAGGTTTCAAAGAGAAGAAGGCATTCCAGATAGAGGCAGTGTCATTTACCAAAACAAGGCTATAAGAATGATCTTCTGAGGTTTGGGAGACAGCAAACATATCTCTACTATGAAATGGCTGCTAAGTTGTGAGTAGAAATGGTAGCATTATCTTCTTGCTTTTAAAGTCCTATTCTGTTCTTGGTTTTAAGAAGAAAATATTAAATCACCATTAAGTATCTTGTCAGCTCTAGATTTTTTTTTAATGGTGCTCTTTATTAAACTGAAGACATTTTCTTCTATTCCTGGTTTGCTTAAAGATTTTCATCAAGAATAGATGTTGAAGGACTTCTGGTGGTCCGGTGGCTAAGACTTTGAGCTACCAGTGAATGGGGTCCAGGTTCAATCCCTGGTTGGGGAAATAGATCTCACACGCCACAGCTAAGAGTTCATATGCCACAACTAAAAGATCCTGTGTGTGACAACGAAGATCGAAGTTCCTATATGTTGCAGCTAAGCCAGTACAGCCAAATATAAATAAAGAAAATTTAAAAATTAAGAGAAGAATAAATGTTTTATTTTGTCAAAAATATTTTGAATCTATTGACAAGATCATCTGCTTTTCCTTTTTTATTCTGTTGCTACGATGAATTATGTTGATTAATTTTTGAATATTTTATTGAAGATTTCTCAAGACATTACTTGCCTGTAGTTTATGATGTTTTTGTTTGGCTTTGGTATTAGGATAATAATAGCTTTATATAAAGTGAACTGAGAAGTTGTCCCTTCTTTTGTATTTCCCGAAAATTTTTGTGAAATTGGTCTTATTTCTTCCTTCAATGTTTGGTAGAATTCACCAGTGAAACATGGGTTTGGAGATGTTTCTTGTTGAAAGATTTTTTTAAGAATCATTTTTAAAATAAAGGTATTCCTATTTGGGTTATCTATTTTTCTTCAGTGAGCTTTAATAGTTTATGTTTTTCAAGGAATTTGTCTGTTTTGTCTAAGTTGTCAAGCTTATATGCATGGAGTTATTTTTAGAATTCCCTTCAGTTCAGTTCAGTTCAGTCACTCAGTCATGTCTGACTCTTTGCAACCCCATGAACTGCAGCACGCTAGGCCTCCCTGTCCATCACCAACTCCCGGAGTTCACTCAAACTCATGTCCATCGAATTGGTGATGCCATCCAGCCATCTCATCCTCTGTTATGCCCTTCTCCTCCTTCCCCCAACCCCTTCCAGCATCAGAGTCTTTTCCAATGAGTCAACTCTTCACATGAGGTGCCCAAAGTATTGGAGTTTCAGCTGTAGCATCAGTCCTTCCAATGAACACTCAGGACTGATCTGCTTTAAAGTGGACTGGTTGGATCTCCTTGCAGTCCAAGGGACTCTCAAGAGTCTTCTCTAACACCACAGTTCAAAAGCATCAATTCTTTGGCATTCAGCTTTCAGTGCAATGATCACATCCATACATGACCACAGGAAAAACCATAGCCTTGACTAGATGGACCTTTGTTGGCAAAGTAATGTCTCTGCTTTTGAATATGCTATCTAGGTTGGTCATAACTTTCCTTCCAAGGAGTAAGCGTCTTTTAATTTCATGCCTGCAATCACCATCTGCAGTGATTTTGGAGCCTCAAAAAATAAAGTCTCACACTGTTTCCACTGTTTCCCCATCTATTTGCCATGAAGTGATGGGACTAGATGCCATGATCTTAGTTTTCTGAATGTTGAGTATCTTCTTAATGTCTGTGGAGTCTGTAGTGATTGCCCCATTTTATTTCTAATATTGATGATTTGTGTCTTATCTCGTATTTTCTTGGTCTGTCTGTCTATAAGTTTATCAATTTTATTGATGTTTTCAAAGGACCACCTTTTGGTTTGATTAAAAACAGAAAATAAACAGACAATTTCACTGCTTTCTGCTTCTATTAATACCATTTCTTCTCCTTGCTTTGGATTTAATTTGCTTTCTTTAGTAATTTATGTTGGGCACTTAGATTACTAATTTTAGTTCTTGCTTCTCTTCTAATATAAGCATTTAATGATGTAATTTTCCCTGTCCACACTGTTCTTAAGTACATCCCAGAAATTTTGATATGTTGAATTTTTATGAAGTTCAAAATATTTTAGAAGTCCTTTGAGAATTCTCCTTTGACTCATGGGTTATTTAGATGTTTGTTGTTTGATTTCCAGACAGACATTTGGAGTATTTTTTCTGTAAATCTTTATGTTATTAATTTCTAGTTTAATTCCATTGTGGTTAGTGAACATACTTTATATGATTTCAATCCCTAAAAAATATTTTGTCACACCTGTTAGGATGGCTACTATACAAAAAAGAAATAATAAGTATTGATGATGCTGTGGAGAAATTGGAACTGTTGTGCACTTTTGGTGGTATTGTAAAATGGTTCAACCACTATGGAAAACAGCATGGAGTTTCTTCAAAAAATTAAAAATAGAACTAGCATATGATCCAATATCATCACTCCTGGGTATATAGCCAAAAGAAGGATCTTGAAGAGATATTTGCACACCCAAATGTTCATAGCAGCACTATTCACAATAGCCATCATGAGGAAGTGACCCAGATTTCCCCTGATGGATGAATGGATAAATAAAATATAGTATATACATACAGTGGAATATTATTCAACCTCAAAAAGTAAGGAAAACCCCAGGACACATAGCATTATGTTGGATTTATAGCCCCTATGCTTGTATTGGAGAAGGCAATGGCACCCCACTCCAGTACTCTTGCCTGGAAAACCCCATGGATGGAGGAGCCTGGTGGGCTGCAGTCCATGGGGTCGCAAAGAGTCTGACACGACTGAGTGACTTCACTTTCACTTTTCACTTTCATGCATTGGAGAAGGAAATGGCAACCCACTCCAGTGTTTTTGCCTGGAGAATCCCAGGGACGAGGGAGTCTGGTGGGCTGTCGTCTGTGGGGTCACACAGAGTCAGACATGACTGAAGTGACTAAGCAGCAGCATGCTTGTATTAAAATGGTGATAAACTAAAGGTCTTAAAGTTGTAATTACCTGAAATTTCCTCATGCTGTATTTATTTGTTCAACTGATTTTCTAAGAAGCATTAGCATTAGTATTGGAAGCAGATCAGCTAGATTTGACTCTCAGTGCAGATATTTATCATCTGTATGGCACTGAAGATATCACCCTCTAAACTTTGGTCATCATGTTTATAAAATAGAGTTCCTAACAATCAAGTACCTATTTTATAGAAGTGTTGAAGAAATTGAGCATATAAAATATTAGCATAGGACCTAGTACACAGTAAAGGCAACTCTTATTATAGTTGTTTTTGGTTGTGGTATTGGTGGTATTATTGTTGAAATGTAAACATGGTAATTTGTGCTCATTAATAATTATTAATGTATTATTTCATTAATAATCTCACTGATTTTGATTCATTGTCCAAATATATTTGGAATCTGATCATGTGATGCAACTACAAATCCATTTAGTTGAGCCATCATCTTAAGAAAGAAAAATCAAGTAAATCCTACTGTCACATGCTACAGGATTGATAGACTTTAAGGATGGATATTGTACTAAGTGGACTAAACCAGTCATAAAAGGGCAAATACTGTATGATTCCACTTATGAAATGTGTCAAAAGTTAAATTTCTAGAAACAGAAAGTGCACTAGTGGTTACCCGGGGCTGAGGGGGAGGATAAAAGGGAAATTGTTAAAGGGAGAATTTCAGATTTGCAAGATGAAAATGTTTTGGAGATCTGTTACACAAGAACATGAATATACTTACCACTACTCAACTGTATGCTTAAAAGAGTTAAGATAGTAATTTTTAGGTTGTGTCTGTGTGGTGTTTTTTTTAACAATATTTTTTTAAAAATGAACTTTTTGAGGTTCATTTTATGGATCATAATGTGTTCTAACATGGTGCATACTTCTTGTGCACTTGTAAAAAG
Source organism: Bos mutus (assembly GCF_027580195.1). Classification (NCBI taxonomy): domain Eukaryota; kingdom Metazoa; phylum Chordata; class Mammalia; order Artiodactyla; family Bovidae; genus Bos; species Bos mutus. Next base: position 71,713,110 of record NC_091646.1, on the reverse strand, counting down.
ACTATGTATTCTGGTCTTGCTAGATAGAGTGTTCTATAAATGTCAATTAGGTAAAGTTGGTTAGTAGAGTTGTTCAGTTCTGTATCCTTACTGATTTTCTGTCTTCCTGTTTTATTGATTGCTGAGAAAAGAATGTTAAAATCTCCCACTATAATTGTCAATTTCCCCTATTTATCCTGTTCAGTTTTATTGCTTTTTGCTTCATGTACTCAGAAACTCTGTTGTTAACTGCATACATATTCAGGATTGTTATGACTTGGTGGTAAGTTGATCATTTTATCACAACATAATGTCTTTATTTATCCCTACTAATATTCTTTCTTCTGAAGTCTACTTTGTCTTATTTTAATATAGCTACTTAAGCTTTATTTGAATGAGAGTTTACATAGTATATAATTTTCCGTCCTTTTATTTTTAACTTAAATATGTCTTTACATTTAAAGTGAGTTTCTAGCCAGAAAGAAAAACACCAATACAGTATACCAACACATATATATAGAATTTAGAAAGATGGTAACGATAACCCTGTATGGGATACAGCAAAAGAGACACAGATGTATAGAACAGTCTTTTGGACTCTGTGGGGGCGGGGGGATGATTTGGGAGAATGGCATTGAAACATGTATAATATCATATAAGAAACAAATCACCAGCCCAGGTTCAATGCAGGATACAGGAAGCTTGGGGCTGGTGCACTGGGATGACCCAGAGGGATGGTATGGGGAGGGATGGTATGGTAAGAAACAACTCACCAGTCCAGGTTCGATGCAGGATACAGGAAGCTTGGGGCTGGTGCACTGGGATGACCCAGAGGGATGGTATGGGAGGGGGGTTCAGGATTGGGAACCCGTTTACACCCATGGCGGATTCATGTTGATGTATGGCAAAACCAATACAATATTGTAAAGTAATTAGCCTCTAATTAAAATAAATAAATTTACTTAAAAAAAATAAAGTGAGTTTCTTAGTTTGACAATCTCTGTCTTTATTAGGTATGTTTAGACAATTTACATTCAATGAAGTTATTGGCATGGCTGGATTTCTGTTTATTGTTTTCTGATTGTTCCCTCTATTCTTTGTTATTTCCCATTTTCTACTTTCTTTTGGAATATCATGTGTGCTTCGTCACTCAGTCATGCCTGACACTTTGTGACCCCATGGACTGTAACCCACCAGGCTCCTCTGTCCATGGGATTTTTTTCAGGCAAGAATACTGGATTGGGGGAGTTGCCATTTCCTCCTCTAGGAGGTCTTCCCAACCCAAGCATCAAACCCACGTCTCTTATGTCCTGCATTACAGGTAGATTCTTTACCCAATTAGAGTGTTTTTAATAACCTATTTAAATTTATCTATTGGTGTTTTTGTTTTATCTCATATTTGTATTTGGGGCTTGCTATATGGTTTTTCCAGTAGTTATGTATGGATGTGAGAGTTGGACTATAAAGAAAGCTGAGCGCTGAAGAATTGATGCTTTTGAACTGTGGCGTTGGAGAAGACTCTGAGAGTCCCTTGGACTGCAAGGAGATCCAAACAGTGCATCCTAAAGGAAATCAGTCCTGAATATTCATTGTAAGGACTGATACTGAAGCTGAAACTCCAATACTTTGGCCATCTGATGTGAAGAGCTGATTCCTTTGAAAAGACCCTGATGCTGGGAAAGACTGAGGGCAGGAGTAGAAGGGGACAACAGAGGATGAGATGGTTGGATGGCATCACCGACTCAATGGACATGAGTTTGGGTAAACTCTGGGAGTTGGTGATGAACAGGGAAGCCTGGCATGCTGTGGTTCATGGGGTCGCAAAGAGTTGGACACAACTGAGCGACTGAACTGAACTGATATGATTGACAATTCACATACCTAATATTGTATTGTCTACTTTGAGTTAACACTGTACCACTTCAGGTATAATATAGATGTCTATAGATGTGGAATTGGGTAATATAGATATGAATTTGTTTATTCTGCTCCACTTTTATCATTGTTATATATTTAACATCTCCCTGTGGAAAATCCCACACACGATATTATGAGATTGTTTCTAATAGTCTTACAGATTAAAGAACTTGCGATTTTTAATATTTACCAGGTATTTGTTATTTCTGTTGCTCTTCTATTATTATAAGATCTATGATTCTCTCTAATACCATTTTCCTTCACCTAGAAGAATTTCCTTTAGAGCAGATCAACTGGTGATGTAATCTCTGAGTTTTCATTCATCTGAAAATGTCTTTATTTCTTAAAGATTGTTTCACTGTATATAGAAGTCTTGGTTCACAGTTCTATTTGTTTAGTACATTAAATATAATTTGCTTCTGACCCCCATGGTTTTTTATGTGAAATCCATGTTTTTTAAATTTTTGGCCACCTATATGTAATAGGTAAATTAAAGACTGATTTTCAAGATTTTTTAAAAAATCTGTTGTTTACAACATTTTGGTTGTGATGTGCCTAAGCATAATTTTCTTTGAGTTTATTATGTTTAGTGTTAGCTGAGCTTCTTGAATCTTTTAAACATGCCTTCACCAAGGTGGCTCAGAGGTTAAAGCGTCTGACTGCAATGCAGGAGACCTGGGTTCGATCCCTGGGTCTGGAAGATCCCCTGGAGAAGGAAATGGCAACCCACTCCAGTATTCTTGCCTGGAGGGCTACAGTCCACGGGGTCGCAAAGAGTCAGACACGACTGAGTGACTTCACTCACTCACCAAATTTGAGAAGTTTCTTATCATTATTTCTTCAAATGTATTTTCTATACCCATTTCCTTCTCTTCATCTTCTAAGATTCCAGTGACATGAATGTTAGAACTTTAGATGTCGTTCCACAGGTCTCTGAGCATTTGTTAATTTTCCCCCAATATTTCCCCCTCTCTGTCTCTCTTACTGGATAATTTCTGTTGATATATCTTAAAGTTCACTGAATCTTAGGACTTTCCTGGTGGTCTACTGACTAGGACGTTGCATTCCCAATGCAGGGGGCCCAGGTTCAATGCCTGTGTGGGGAATTATATCTCACATGCTAGAACTAGGATTTCGCATTCTGCTAATAAAGATCCTGCATGCTATAACAAGATATCCCACATGCTGCAACCAAGACCCAGTGTAGTCAAACAAAAAAATATTTTTTAAAAGTCTGTTGACTCTTCTGTCACCTGCATTGTGCTGTTGAGTCCATTTAGTTTTTTAAAATTTGAGATCTTACATTATTCAGTTCTAGAATTTGCATTTTTTCTTATGTTAATAGTTTTAATTTTTTTCTGCTGAAACTACTATCTTTCTATTCCTATACTCCATTGAGCATAATTTTAATATTTGTGTATTAGTTTTCTATTGCTTCAGAACAAATTGCCACATATTTAGCAGCTTAAAACAACATGCACTCCCAGTTTCTGTTGATCAGCAGTCTGAGCATGGCCTAGTTGTTCAGGATCTCACAAGGTTGTAACCAAAGTATCATGTGAGCTACATTCTCATCTGGAGTTTGGGGTCCTCCTCCAGTTACATGGTTGTTGGTAGATTTCAGCTCCTTGCAGCCTGCAGTTCTCTCTCACACATGGCCGTCTCCATAAGTAGTTCACATCATAACAGCCTGTATCTTCAAGGTTAACAAACAATCTCTCTCCACAAAGAATCTCTATCCACTAAGAAAGAATCTTCTTTAATACAACATAGTCATTGAAGTGACATCTCATTACTTTTGCCATGGAAAGAAATCTAATTGAGGGATTGGTATCGTATCACCTTTGTCATACCCTATTGCTTAGAATCAAGTTACAGATCCTGTCTGGACCCAAAGATAGAAGATTATACAAAGCCATGGTTACCATGAGGCAAAAAAAATGACTGGGAGGTCATCTTAGGATCTGTTTCCCATGAGCTGCTTTCAAGTGTTTGATAATTCCAACGTCTGGATGATATAGGGTGTAATATCTTTTGACAGACTTTTCTCTTGAGAATTGATCACATTTCCTGCTTCTTTGTATGTTGACTAATTTTGGATTGTATCCTTGACATTGTGAATGTTATGTTGTAGAAAAGATGGGTCACATTATTATCCTTTAGATAAATTTTTAGAAGATACTTAACATGTCCAAGTTACAGGACACAAGTTCTGTCCTGCCTTCTGTGGATTGGAGTTCTAATCTCACTTGAGTTTTCCAAGTCATTAGTTTACCATTTTATTTCTTTTCCATGCTTATGCCCCTCAGGGATTTGTCTAAGTGTTTATATTTTAGTTTATATTCAGTTCAGTTGCTCAGTCATGTCTGACTCTTTGCAGCCCCATGGACTGCAGCATGCCAGGCTTTGCTGTCCATCACCAACTCCAAGAGCCTACTCAAGCTCATGTCCATTGCGTTGGTGATGCCATCCAGCCATCTCATCCTCTGTCATCCCCTTCTCCTCCCACCTTCATTCTTTCTTAGTGACAGGGTGTTTTCCAATGAGTCGGTTCTTTGCATCAGGTGGCCAAAGTATTGGAGTTTCAGCTTCAGCATCAGTCCTTCCAATGAATATTCAGGACTGATCTCCTTTAGGATGGACTGGTTGGATCTCCTTGCAGTCCAAGGGACTCTCAAGAGTCTTCTCCAACACCACAGTTCAAAAGCATCAGTTTTTTGGCGCTCAGCTTTCATTATAGTCCAACTATCACCTCCATGCATGACTACTGGAAAAACCATAGCTTTGACTAGATGGACCTTTGTTGGTAAAGTAATGTCTCTGCTTTTTAATATGCTGTCTAGGTTGGTTATAGCTTTTCTTCCAAGGAGCAAGCATCTTTTAATTTCATGGCCACAGTCACCATCTGCAGTGATTTTGGAGCCCAAGAAAATAAAGTCTATTACTGTTTCCACTGTTTCCCCATCTATTTGCCATGAAGTGATGGGACCAGATGCCAAGTTTTTCTCTCTCCTCTTTCACTTTCCCTAAGAGTCTCTTCAGTTCTTCTTCACTTTCTGCCATAAGTGTCGTGTCATCTGCATATCTGAGGTTACTGCTATTTCTCCTGGCAATCTTAATTCCAGGTTGTGCTTCATCCAGCCCTGCATTTCGCATGATGTACTCTGCATAGAAGTTAAATAAATAGGGTGAGAATATACAGCCTTTACACACTCCTTTCCTGATTTGGAACCAGTCTGTTGTTCCATGTCCAGTTCTAACTGTTGCTTCTTGACCTGCATACAGATTTCTCACCAGGCAGGTCAGGTGGTCTGGTATTCCCAGCTCTTAAAGAATTTTCCACAGTTTGTTGTGATCCACACAGTCAAAGGCTTTGGCATAGACAATAAAGCGAAAGTAGATGTTTTTCTGAAACTCTCTTGCTTTTTTGATGATTCAGCAGATGTTGGCAATTTGATCTCCGGTTCCTCTGCCTTTTCTAAATCCATCTTAAACATCTGGAAGTTCATGGTTCACGAACTATTAAAGCCTGGCTTGGAGAATTTTGATCATTACTTTACTAGTGTATGATGAGTGCAACTGGGCAGTAGTTTGAGCATTCTTTGGCATTGCCTTTCTTTGGGATTGGAATGAAAGCTGACCATTTCCAGTCCTGTGGCCACTGCTGAGTTTTCCAAATGTGCTGGCATATTGAGTGCAGCACTTTCACAGCATCATCTTTTAGGGTTTTAAATAGCTCAGCTGGAATTCCATCACCTCTACTAGCTTTGTTCGTAGTGATGCTTCCTACAGCCCACTTTACTATGCATTCCAGGATATCTGGTTCTATAGTGCTTACTACCATGATTACTCTATTGTGGTTACACCATTGTGATTATCTGGATCATGAAGATCTTTTTTGTAAAATCCTTCTATGTATTCTTGCCACCTCTTCTTAATATCGTCTGCTTCTGTTAGGTCCATACCATTTCTGTTCTTTATTGTGCTCATCTTTGCTGAAATGTTACCTTGATATCTCTAATTTTCTTTCTTTTTTTCTAATTTTCTTGGAGATCTCTAGTCTTTCCCATTCTATTGTTTTCCTCTATTTCTTTGCACTGATCACTGAGGAATGCTTTCTTATCTCTCTTTGCTATTCTTTGGAGCTCTGCATTCAAATGTGTATTTTTCCTTTTCTCATTTGTCTTTTGCTTCTCTTCTTTTCTTAGCTATTTGTAAGGCCTCTTCAGACATTTTGCCTTTTTGCATTTCTTTTTCTTGCAGATGGTCTTGATCCCTGTCTCCTGAACAATGTCTCAAATCTCTGTCCATAGTTCTTCAGGCATTCTGTCTTTCAGATCTAATCCCTTGAATCTATTTCTCACTTCCACTGTATAATGTAAGAGATTTAATTTAGGTCATACCTGAATGATCTTGTGGTTTTCCCTACTTTCTTCAATTTAAGTCTGAATTTGGCAATAAGGAGTTCATGATCTGAGCCACAGTCAGCTCCCAGTCTTGTTTTTGCTGACTGTATAGAACTTCTCCATCTTTGGCTGCAAAGAATATAATCAATCTGATTTCGGTGTTGACCATCTGGTGATGTCCATGTGTAGAGTGTTCTCTTGTGTTGTTGGAAGAGGGTGTTTGCTATGACCAGTGCGTTCTCTTCGCAAAACTTTGACCTGCTTTGTTTTGTACTAAGGCCAAAGTTGCTTGTTACTCCATAGTACTCTTTACTATCTACTTTTGCATTCCAGTCCCCTATAATGAAGAGAACATCTTTTTTGGGTGTTAGTTCTAGAAAGTCTTGTAGGTCTTCATAGAACCGTTCAACTTCAGCTTCTTCAACATTACTGGTTGGGGCATAGACTTGGATTACTGTGATAATGAATGGTTTGACTTGGAAACAAACAGACTTCATTCTGTCCTATGACTATGATGGTTACTGCATTTCTTCTAAGGGATTTTTGCCTACAGTAGTAGATATAATGGTCATCTGAGTTAAATTTACCCATTCCAGTCCGTTTTAGTTCACTGATTCCTAAAATGTCGATGTTCACTCTTGCCATTTCCTGTTTGACCACTTCCAATTTGCGTTGAGTTGTGGACCTAACATTCCGGGTTCCTATGAAATATTGTTCTTTACAGCATCGTACTTTATGTCCATCACCGGTCACATCCACAGTTGGGTTCATTCTTCAGAGCTTTTATTGGATCCTTTGGGTCTCTTATTGTGATCCTTTGGGTCTTTCCTGCATTTGCACAGCTTAAAGATGAGAATGGGACTTGTGTGAGTTCATTTGCAGAATTAGAGGGTCCTTTTACTCCAGCTCTTTCCTGTATAGAATATCTTTCATTAGCCCATTCTTGAGGCAATGAATACTCCCTTTATTGGCTCCTCTGGCCAGAAAGACATGGTATATCTCTTGGCTTCTTAGCTGCTCACACAATCATCACTGCCAAACAACCCTGTGACTGAGCAAACTGCTAGAAAGAAAACAAAACAAAAACCCAGCAGAATTACCCTTATACTCTTTGGCTTCTAGTCATCCTTTTTATGATTACTCTGCCGTGTAATACAGAATTTCTGCTGGAATTATCACCTATTAAACCAGTGCTCTGCTGTGCACTTGTGCAACTGGGATTCACGTCAGAAAATCTGCAAGAGAAAAAGAAAATATGGGACATCACTTTGATGCAGGTACTTGTCTAAGTTTTAACTTTCTTTCATAATCTACCTGCTTTTGGTTACTTTTTAGTGTTTAGGCACTTGATTTTCGTGTGTTTTTTCCCATCATTTTTAGTTGCATTTGCAGGAGAGACCGATTATAGTGGGCTTACTCTATCTCTGCCAAACTAGAGTGAGTGAGTGAAAGTCACTCAATCGTGTCTGACTCTCTGCGACCCCATGGACTATACAGTCCATGAAATTCTCCAGGCCAGAATAATGGAGTGGGTAGCCTTTCCCATGTCTAGGGGATCTTCCCAACCCAGGGATCAAACCCAGATCTCCTGCATTACAAGCAGATTCTTTACCAGCTGAGCCACAACATAAGCAGAAAATTAGAACTTGTCCTTTAATTTGTAAACCATTTGTAGTTCAATTAGGTTTCTTATAGACAGGAAAGAGTTTGCTTCTGCATTTTAATCCAATCCGACAATGTAAGGCTTTTAATTTGAATGTTTAGATAATTTTTAGCTATATTTGTAATTATGGCTATATTTGTGTTGGAATCTACCATTTTGCTATTTGTATTGTATTTGTTCCATTTGTTGTCTAATTGTTTTTCCTTCTATTCTGACCTTCATTTGGAGGAGTTGACTTTTTATGATTTCACTTCATCTGTACTCTTGACTTATTGGCTATATGTCTTTGCTTTTGATGGTTGCACTTGTTACAGGCTTCCTCAAAACAATATTATGTTACTTTACATGTAGTATAAGAACCATACAAATATTTTTCCCTTCCAATAATTTGTAGTTTCATATACATTTTACTTCTAAATGTGCTATAAACATCACAATGCATTATTATTTTTGCTTTGCTAGTCACTTATCTTTTAAGGAGTTTTCCTTTTTGAATGATAAGAAGTCTTTTATATTTACTGTTAATGGCACTCTTTATTCATTTATATAAATCAAAGTTTGCTTTTGGTGTCATTTTTCTTCTACCCTAAGAGCTTCATTTAATTTTTTTTATTATTGAGTAGATCTGCTGATGAGGAATTCTCTCATCTTATAATTTATTGAAAAAGTCTTTATTTAGCACTCAATTTTGAAAGTTTCACTGGGTAAAAAATTCCAAATTGACAGATTTTTCTTTCATCTCTTTACAAATGTCACTCTGCTGTCTTCTGAATAGTGTAGTTTCTGATAAGATGTCTGTGATCATTCTTACATTTGTTCTTCTATGTAATATCAATTTAATTTGAACGCTTTTTAGCATTTTCTCTTTTTCACTAGTTTAAATAACTTAGATTATGGATGCCTTAGTGTAGTTCTCTTTGTGTTTTACCTTGCTTGATATTTATTGATCCTTGTTAATTTTCAGGGTTATCATTTTTGATACATGATAAATTTTTGGCCAGTATTTTTTTGCCTTTATCTCCTTCTAGGAGTCCAATGATCTGTTCATTTCTTTTATTTTTAATAGTTTTTCTTTCTGTGCTTTATTTGGATTGTTTCTTTCCTTATTCTTTGAGTTTATATATCTTTTTCTGCGTTGCAGAATCTGTTGTTAATCCCATCCAGTATTTTCATTTAAGATATACTATTTTTAATCTCTAGAAATTCTATTTCTTACTTTTATAAAGTCAGTAATAGTGTCCCCATTTGCTTTCTGGATTCTACTGATTTGATTGTTGTCTTTGTTTTGCTTTGTCAGTCTAGCTGAAGGTTTCTCAACTTTGTAGATCTTTTCAAATAACCAACTTTTGGTTTTATTGATTTTCTCTATTGTTTTCTATTCACTACCTCATTTCCTTTCTTCTTCTTGCTTTGGGTTTAGTTTATTCTTGTTTTTCTAGGGTTTTAAGGTAGAGGGTTATTGATTTGAGATCATTTTTTCTTATATAATTTTGTAATTTGCATTGGGATTTCTTTACTGCCCCATGGATTATTAAGAAGTGTGATTTTAATGTCCACATATTTGTGAATTTCCCAAATTTGTTATTGATTTCTATTTCACTTCAATCTTCTCAGAGAACATACTTTATATATGTCCTTTTAAATTTGTTGAGGCCTCTTTTATGGCCTAATATAACACTTGCTGCTGCTGCTGCTGCTGCTAAGTCACTTCTGTCCTGTCCGACTCTGTGTGACCCCATAGACGACAACCCACCAGGTTCCACCATCCCTGGGATTCTTGAGTAGAATATATATTCTTTTGTTGGGTAGTGTTCTATCACTATCTGTTAAGATTTATTTGGTTCTTAGTTTTGGTCAATTATTCTATATCCTTGTTGATCTTCTGCCTAGTTGTTTTAATAACTATTAACAATGGGGTACTGAAGTTGGCTGTTATTGTTGAATTGTCTAATTCTCACTTTAATACTGTGAGATTAATCTTCATGGATTTGGAGCCTTGTTTTTATGTACACCGATAGTTTATAATTATGGCTTCCTGATGGATTGGCCCATTTGTTGTTAAATAATATCCCTAGCAAATATCCCTACATTACCTTAAGCAATGTAATTTTATTGTTTTAAAGTTTATTTTATTGGATATTAATATAGCCACTCCAAATTTTCTTTAGTTGCTGTTTCCATGACATATCTTTTTCCATTCTTTTATTTTTGATTAATCTTAAACTTTGAATCTAAAATATATGTTCTCAAAACAGCATTTCTTGAATCTTATTTTTAATACAATCTGACAATCTCTGACTTTTGACTGGGTTGTTTAAACCATTCATATTTAATATAACTGGTGTAGTTAGATTTACACCTAGCACTTTGGTTTTGGTTTTCTTTGTGTCTTGACTCTTTCTCCCCTCTGTTGGCTTTTGATGCTTTCTTTTACATTGAATGAATATTTTCTAGTGTAACAGTTAATTTTATGATTTTTTAAAAACTATTTTTCAGTTCCTTTCCCATTTTTTATTCTGGAGCTTACCATATGCATCTTAATTTATCATAATACAGTTCATATTTTTACTAATTTAATTTCCATGAGATTTAGATGCTTGACCTATTTACAGCTCCTCCCCTTTTGTGCTAATGTTATTTTGCATACTATAACTGTATATGTTATAAACCCAACACATTATTGTATTTATTATGTTATATAATTTATATTGCATAAGTTCAGTTCAGTTCAGTTGCTCAGTCATGTCCGCCTCTTTGCGACCCTGTGGACTGCAGGATGCCAGGCCTCCCTGTCCATCACCAACTCCCAGAGTTTATTCAAACTTGTGTCCATTGAGTTGGTGATGCCATCCAACCATCTCATCCTCTGTCGTCCCCTTCTCCTCCCGTCTTCAATCTTTCCCAGCATCAGGGTCTTTTCAACTGAGCTAGTTCTTCAAATCAGGTGGCCAAAGTATTGGAGCTTCAGTTTCAACATCCGTCCTTCCAATGAATATTTAGGACTGATTTCCTTGAGGATGGACTGGTTGGATCTCCTTGCAGTCCACGGGACTCTCAAGAGTCTTTTCCCACACCACAGTTCAAAATAATCAATTCTTTGGCGCTCAGCTTTCTTTATCATTCAACATTCACATCCATACATGACTACTGGAAAAACCATTGCTTTGAGTAGACAGACCTTTGCTGACAAAGTAATGTCTCTGTTTTTAATATGCTCTCTAGATTGGTCATAACTTTTCTTCCAAGGAGTAAGCGTCTTTTAATTTCATGGCTGCAGTCACCATCTGCAGTGATTTTGGCTCAGATAAGATCAGTTGCTCAGTCGTGTCCGACTCTTTGAGACCCCATGAATCGCAGCACGCCAGGCCTCTGTGTCCATCACCAACTCCTGGAGTTCACTGAGACTCACGTCCATCGAGTCAGTGATGCCATCTAGCCATCTCATCCTCTGTCGTCCCCTTCTCCTCCTGCCCCCAGTCGCTCCCAGCATCAGAGTCTTTTCCAATGAGTCAACTCTTCGCATGAGGTGGCCAAAGTACTGGAGTTTCAGCTTTAGCATCATTCCTTCCAAAGAAATCCCAGGGCTGATCTCCTTCAGAATGGACTGGTTGGATCTCCTTGCAGTCCAAGGGACTCTCAAGAGTCTTCTCCAACACCACAGTTCAAAAGCATCAATTCTTCGGTGCTCAGCCTTCTTCACAGTCCAACTGTCACATCCATACATAACCACAGGAAAAACCATAGCCTTGACTAGACGAAACTTTGTTGGCAAGGTAATGTCTCTGCTTTTGAATATGCTATCTAGGTTGGTCATAACTTTCCTTCCAAGGAGTAAGCGTCTTTTAATTTCATGGCTGCAGTCACCATCTGTAGTGATTTTGGAGCCCAGAAAAATAAAGTCTGACACTGTTTCCACTGTTTCCCCATCTATTTCCCATGAAGTGGTGGGACCGGATGCCATGATCTTCGTTTTCTGAATGTTGAGCTTTAAGCCAACTTTTTCACTCTCCACTTTCACTTTCAATCAGGAGGCTTTTGAGTTCCTCTTCACCTTCTGCCATAAGGGTGGTGTCATCTGCATATCTGAGGTTATTGATATTTCTCCCAGCAATCTTGATTCCAGCTTGTGTTTCTTCCAGTCCAGTGTTTCTCATGATGTACTCTGCATATAAATTAAATAAACAGGGTGACAATATACAGCCTTGATGAACTCCTTTTCCTATTTGGAACCAGTCTGTTGTTCCATGTCCAGTTCTAACTGTTGCTTCTTGACCTGCATACAGATTTCTCAAGAGGTACATCAGGTATTCTGGTATTCCCATCTCTTTCAGAATTTTCCACAGTTTATTGTGATCCACACAGTCAAAGGCTTTGGCACAGTCAATAAAGCAGAAATAGATGCTTTTCTGGAACTCTCTTGCTTTTTCCATGATCCAGCGGATGTTGGCAATTTGATCTCTGGTTCCTCTGCCTTTTCTAAATCCAGCTTGCACATCAGGAAATTCACGGTTCACATATTGCTGAAGCCTGGCTTGGAGAATTTTGAGCATTACTTTACTAGCGTGTGAGATGAGTGCAATTGTGCGGTAGTTTGAGCATTCTTTGGCATTGCCTTTCTTTGGGATTGGAATGAAAACTGACCTTTTCCAGTCCTGTGGCCACTGCTGAGTTTTCCAAATTTGCTGGCATATTGTGTGCAGCACTTTCACAGCATCATCTTTCAGGATTTGAAATAGCTCAACCGGAATGCCATCACCTCCACTAGCTTTGTTCGTAGTGATGCTTTCTAAGGCCCACTTGAATTCACATTCCAGGATGTCTGGCTCTAGGTCAGTGATCACACCATTGTGATTATCTGGGTCATGAAGATCTTTTTTGTACAGTTCTTCTGTGTATTCTTGCCATCTCTTCTTACTATCTTCTGCTTCTGTTAGGTCCATACCATTTCTGTCCTTTATCGAGCTCATCTTTGCATGAAGTGTTCCTTTGGTATCTCTGATTTTCTTGAAGAGATCCCTAGTCTTTCCCATTCTGTTGTTTTCCTCTATTTCTTTGCATTGATCGCTGAAGAAGGCTTTCTTATCTCTTCTTGCTATTCTTTGGAACTCTGCATTCAGATATTTATATCTTTGCTTTACTCCTTTGCTTTTCACTTCTCTTCTTTTCACAGCTATTTGTAAGGCCTCCCCAGACAGCCATTTTGCTTTTTTGCATTTCTTTTCCATGGGAATGGTCTTGATCCCTGTCTCCTTTACAATGTCACGAACCTCATTCCATAGTTCGTCAGGCACTCTATCTATCAGATCTAGGCCCTTAAATCTATTTCTCACTTCCACTGTATAATCATAAGGGATTTGATTTAGGTCATACGTGAATGGTCTAGTGGTTTTCCCTACTTTCTTCAATTTAAGTTTGAATTTGGCAATACGAAGTTCATGGTCTGAGCCACAGTCAGCTCCTGGTCTTGTTTTTGCTGACTGTATAGAGCTTCTCCATCTTTGGCTGCAAAGAATATAATCAATCTGATAACGGTGTTGACCATCTGGTGATGTCCATGTATAGAGTCTTCTCTTGTGTTGTTGGAAGAGGGTGTTTGTTAGTAATAAAGTCTGTCACTGTTTCCACTGGTTGGAAATGGACAAAATAGAGGAGAGTAAGTATATGTCTGTAGAATTTATTATATTAATCTGCCTACTACCATTCTGGTTCTCTTCACTTTTTTCCTGTAGATTAAAGTTACCTTTTGGTGTCATTTCCTTACTTCAATAGAGTTAGGTCTTGCCTAACACTATGGTGCTGTTACTGTCAGATTTATTATATTTCTATATTTTATATTCCTAACAATTGACTAATACACATATTGTTTCAAACAAGTTAATTAAAAGAAAGGAGAAAAATATATACTTTAGTAATTTTCTGGTGGAGTCTTTAGGGTTTTCTATGTAGAAGATCATGTCATCTGCAAATAGTGAGAGTTTTACTTCTTCTTTTCCAATTTGGATTCCTTTTATTTCTTTTTCTCCTCTGATTGCTGTGGCCAAAACTTCCAAAACTATGTTGAATAGTAATGGTGAAAGTGGGCACCCTTGTCTTGTTACTGACTTTAGAGGAAATGCTTTCAGTTTTTCACCATTGAGGATAATGTGTGCTGTGGGTTTGTCATATATAGCTTTTATTATGTTGAGGTATGTTCCTTCTATTCCTTCTTTCTGGAGAGTTTTTATCATAAATGGGTGTTGAATTTTGTCAAAGGCTTTCTCTGCATCTATTGAGATAATCATATGGTTTTTATTTTTCAATTTGTTAATGTGGTGTATTACATTGATTGATTTGCGGATATTGAAGAATCCTTGCATCCCTGGGATAAAGCCCACTTGGTCATGGTGTATGATCTTTTTAATGTGTTGCTGGATTCTGATTGCTAGAATTTTGTTAAGGAGTTTTGCATCTATGTTCATCAGTGATATTGGCCTGTAGTTTTCTTTTTTTGTGGGATCTTTGTCAGGTTTTGGTATTAGGGTGATGGTGGCCTCATAGAATGAGTTTGGAAGTTTACCTTCCTCTGCAATTCTCTGGAAGAGTTTGAACAGGATAGGTGTTAGCTCTTCTCTAAATTTTTGGTAGAATTCAGCTGTGAAGCCATCTGGACCTGGGCTTTTGTTTGCTGGAAGATTTTTGTCAACACACAGAAATCCCTTGCATTCCTATACACTAATAATGAGAAAACAGAAAGAGAAATTAAGGAAACAATTCCATTCACCATTGCAACGGAAAGAATAAAATACTTAGGAATATATCTACCTAAAGAAACTAAAGACCTATATATAGAAAACTATAAAACACTGGTGAAAGAAATCAAAGAGGACACTAATAGTTGGAGAAATATACCATGTTCATGGATTGGAAGAATCAATATAGTGAAAATGAGTATACTACCCAAAGCAATTTATAGATTCAATGCAATCCCTATCAAGCTACCAACAGTATTCTTCACAGAGCTAGAACAAATAATTTCACAATTTGTATGGAAAAACAAAAAACCTCAAATAGCCAAAGCAATCTTGAGAAAGAAGAATGGAACTGGAGGAATCAACCTACCTGACTTCAGGCTCTACTACAAAGCCACGGTTATCAAGACAGTATGGTACTGGCACAAAGACAGAAATATAGATCAATGGAACAAAATAGAAAGCCCAGAGATAAATCCACGCACATATGGACACCTTATCTTTGACAAAGGAGGCAAGAATATACAATGGATTAAAGACAATCTCTTTAACAAGTGGTGCTGGGAAATCTGGTCAACCACTTGTAAAAGAATGAAACTAGAACACTTTCTAACACCATACACAAAACTAAACTCAAAATGGATTAAAGATCTAAACGTAAGACCAGAAACTATAAAAATCCTAGAAGAGAACATAGGCAAAACACTCTCCGACATACATCACAGCAGGATCCTCTATGACCCACCTCCCAGAATATTGGAAATAAAAACAAAAATAAACAAATGGGACCTAATTAACCTTAAAAGCTTCTGCACATCAAAGGAAACTATTAGTAAGGTGAAAAGACAGCCTTCAGAATGGGAGAAAATAATAGCAAATGAAGCAACTGACAAACAACTAATCTCAAAAATATACAAGCAACTCCTACAGCTCAACTCCAGAAAAATAAATGACCCAATCAAAAAATGGGCCAAAGAACTAAATAGACATTTCTCCAAAGAAGACATACAGATGGCTAACAAACACATGAAAAGATGATCAACATCACTCATTATCAGAAAAATGCAAATCAAAACCACTATGAGGTACCATTTCACACCAGTCAGAATGGCTGTGATCCAAAAGTCTACAAGTAATAAATGCTGGGGAAGGTGTGGAGAAAAGGGAACCCTCTTACACTGTTGGTGGGAATGCAAACTAGTACAGCCACTATGGAAAACAGTGTGGAGATTCCTTAAAAACCTGGAAATAGAACTGCCTTATGATCCAGCAATCCCACTGCTGGGCATACACACTGAGGAAGCCAGAAGGGAAAGAGACACATGTACCCCAATGTTCATCGCAGCACTGTTTATAATAGCCAGGACATGGAAGCAACCTAGATGTCCATCAGCAGATGAATGGATAAGAAAGGAGTGGTACATATACACAATGGAGTATTACTCAGCCATTAAAAAGAATACATTTGAATCAGTTCTAATGAGGTGGATGAAACTGGAGCCTATTATACGGAGTGAAGTAAGCCAGAAAGAAAAACACCAATACAGTATACTAACGCATATATATGGAATTTAGAAAGATGGTAACAATAACCCTGTGTACGAGACAGCAAAAGAGACACTGATGTATAGAACAGTCTTATGGACTCTGTGGGAGAGGGAGAGGGTGGGAAGATTTGGGAGAATGGCATTGAAACATGTAAAATATCATGTATGAAACGAGTTACCAGTCCCGGTTCAATGCATGATACTGGATGCTTGGGGCTAGTGCACTGGGATGACCCAGAGGGATGGTATGGGGAGGGAGGAGGGAGGAGGGTTCAGGATGGGGAACACATGTATACCTGTGGCGGATTCATTTTGATATTTGGCAAAACTAATACAATTTTGTAAAGTTTTAAAAATTAAAAAATATATATATTTTAAAAAAAAAAAATATATACTTTACTGTCGTTTATAATTGTATAATTACGTTTACTAGTGCTCTGTGTTTTTTTGTTGTGGGATCAAATCACCATCAGAGGTCAGTTTCTTTCACCCTGAAGAACTTTTAGTGTTTCATAAGGCAGATCTGCTAGCAATGAATTCTTTCAGTATCTGTTTTCTGGGAACGTCTTTATGGCTTAGACAGTGAAGCGTCTGTCTGCAATGCGGGAGACCCGGGTTTGATCCCTGGGTCGGGAGGATCCCCTGGAGAAGGCAATGGCAATCCACTCCAGCACTCTTGCCTGGAGAATCCAATGGACGGAGGAGCCTGATAGGCTACAGTCTATGGGGTCGCAAAGAGTCGGACTCAACTGAGGGACTTCACTTTCACTTTCTCTTGATGAAACGTTCTTGGTTGACGGTTTTTCTTTTTTTTTCATCACTTTGAAAATGCTATCTTAATGCCTTTTGGCCCTCATTGTCTTTGCTGTTAAGCTTACTGGGTTCTCTTGGATGTGATAAGTTGTTTTTCTCTTGCAGCAAAAGATTTTAACTTTTTCATTGTCTTTCAGCATTTTTTGCTCTGATTTGCTTCTTGGGTTTGAATCGCCTTTATTTTAGAGTTCCTTGATGTTCATGTACCTGGATATTAATGTTTTTCACCAAACTTGGGAAGTTTTCAGTCATTATTTCTTCTAATATTTTTTTCTGCCCCTCTCTTCTATCTCCTCCTCCTTATCTGTTACACCATTATGTATGTGCTGTTGTTTTTAAGGGAATCCTGTATTAATCTGAGGCTCTGCTCATTTTTCTTCATTCTCTGTTCTTTAGATTGCATCATCTGTTGATCTTTCCTCACGTTCATTCTTTATTCTAGTTTATCAAATCTATCAATATTATTGAGCCCTTCCAGTGAATTTTTCACTTCTAATTATTGTACTTTTAAAATCTAGAGTTTTTGCTTGGATGTTCTCCTTTTAAAAAATAATTTATATATTTTAAATTAAATTCTATACATGATGAAGAGTTGTTATGATAGCTTCCTTTACTTCTTTAACCATAGTTTCTTTTCAGTTTTTTAAAAACATTTACACTATCTGCTTTGAAAACTATTTGCTAAGTTCAATATCTGAGTCCTTTCAAAGACACTTTCCATTGCATACTTTTTCTTGTGTAGAGTCACACTTTCCTATTTCTTTGAGTGTCTTATAATTTTTTGTTGAAAACTGAAATTTTAGATGATATATTGTAATAATATGAATGCTGCCTACAGTTCTTCCCCTTCCAGGTCTTGCTTTTTGTTGTTTATTTGTTTAGTGATTTGTCTGTACTAGTACACTGAAATTTATTTCCCTCATAGTGTGAAGTTTGATATTTGGTATGTGCATAGTCAACATGGGAGGCAGTGGTTTTATAGCTGGGCCCTATTTGACAATGTCTGTCTCTGATCTTTCTGTTATCTGTTTCATAATCAGCTATTATTACTATTAGTTGCCATCTGGTTGTTTTACTATTTTTGACAATGTCATGGGGCAAAAAATTTTACTATCATGGAGCAACCAGCCCCTTCTTAAATGCTCATAATCAAAATCTCCTTTGTTTTCCAAGGGCTCCAAAGGCTAAAACTTATTCGTGCTGTATTCCAAATAAAGACAGTTCCCTCAGGTAGAATTATGGAATCATCTATCCTATGGTCTTCCTGTGCCCCTGGGAAAAACATCTATACTGTTCCTCTAGAACAAGAGGTTGAGGTGGTGGCCTACTTCTGTCTTGGTTATATCCTTGATTCACTCATGGTGTGCTGGATGAGGGTAGTAGCTTTTGAACCTCTTGGCTTATGTAGAACCTCACTTTATAAGTTACCTGTGATGCGGGCTTTCGAGGCTCAGTATTCTTGGCCTGCCCTTCATGGAGTAGAGCCTCTGTCCTAAGAGTGATACCTGGGTGGAGGAAGGGGTTTCCAGACCTTTCAGTCATACCCACCTAGATTAGAACTTCTTAAGCAAAGGATTAGGAGATGATTAATGTGAGCAATTTTCCCCCACCACATGTGACACTGTAATTCTAGGTTTTGAGCTGAGGGGAGATAGAGTTTCGTTTTGTTGACTGCCAGAATAGAGTTTCTGTCACACTGAGTTGGGGAACTCAGGGGCTTGGGGAGAGCAAGGTATCTTGTCTAATGTGCCACACATTGTCATCATTCTTATGAAAGTTAGTAGGTTTTTCTGGAAGACATTTTTCTTCATTTGCTGTGTGCTCTTAGGATAATTGCTGGGGCTTCTCCAATGGCTCAGCAGGTAAAAAATCTGTTTGCAATGCAGGAGACATAGGAGATGAGGATTCATTCCCTTGGTTAGGAAGATCCCCTGGAGATGGAAATGGCAATCCACTCTAGTATTCTTGCCAGGAGAATCCCATGGACAGAAGAGCCTGATGGCCTACAGTTCAAAGGGTCAGAAAGAGTTGGACTCCGCTGAATGACTAAGCATGCACTTAGGACAATTTCCAGAGTTTTAGTGGTTTTTGCTTTTTTATAATTTTCACCAATTAAGGTTCTTTAGCTGAGTATTCAGTCTGTCAGGCTCCATATACCACTGTCCTAAAAGTCATTCCCCCTATTCTTTTCTGATGGTTTGATCCCCAGCTTTGAGTAGCTTCTACTCATGCATATATGCTGCTGTTGCTGCTGCTAAGTCACTTCAGTTGTTTCCGACTCTGTGCAACCCCATGGACAGCAGCCCACCAGGCTCCCCCATCCCTGGGATTCTCCAGGCAAGAACACTGGAGTGGGTTGCCATTTCCTTCTCCAATGCATAAAAGAAAAAGCGAAAGTGAAGTCGCTCAGTCATGTCCGACTCTTAGTGACCCCATGGACTGCAGCCTACCAGGTTCCTCCGTCCATGGGATTTTCCAGGCAAGAGTACTGGAGTGGGTTGCCATTGCCTTCTCCACATGCATATATAGTTTGTTAATTAGCCAAAGACTCAAGAATGCTCTCTTTATAGATCTCTGGAGGTCACACTCTGTGTAGTTCCCTTACCTCCTTTATTCTCCTACACAGTTTTAAACCATATTGGTTCGTCTGTATTCTAATATCTGGCTCTTCAACTCAGTGAGCCCACTGGGCTTTGTTTAAATTCCCTGTCCTTGTACCATAACCAGGAAACTGCCTCCACACAGTAAACTGGGACAATAATAGCACTTACCTTGTTCATTTCTCTTTTGAGGGGGATCACAGTCCTGTTCTACTTGTTATCAATATATGATAAAAATCTTGTTTTATATCCCCTCCCCCACTGATTTTCAGTTGCTTAAGTAAGGGGACTAAATCTGGTCCTCTTTATTCCATCTTGGCTGGAAAAGGAATTTCTGGTCTAGTGTTCTTTTGCTATTTTCTTTTTGCATAGTGATTCAGAGCTGAAAATCTTGGAGAAGGAAATGGCAACCCACTCCAGTACTTTTGCCTAGAAAATTCCATGGATGGAGGAGCCTGGTGGGCTACAGTCCATGGGGTCATGAAGAGTCGGGCATGACTGAGCGACTTCACGACTTCATGACTTCAGAGCTGAAAATCTAGGTTAGAATTCTGATTCTCAGTGGTTAAGGCAAGTCACTTCACTTTTCTGTGACTCATCTTCCTTTTCTACAAAGTGGAGGTAACGAATACCTCAGTTTTAGTGTTGTAGTAAAGATTAAATGAGTTTATGCTTGTTAAATATTTATAAAAAGATATGGCCCAAAGGAGGTTGATATAAGTTTTAACATTACTATCACTAGCATCACCACTACCCCCATTGCTATTACTACTACTCACATCTTCATTTCCCATATGTCATTGGAATTTCCTAAGGTATTACATGTGATAGGGATATAGAAGAAGACTGGACCATAATATATATAGTGAAAAAGTATGAAAGTGTTAGTTGCTCAGTCGTGTCCAATTCTTTGTGACCCCATGGACTATAACCCTCCAGGCTCCTCTGTCCATGAAATTCTCCAGGCAAGAATACCGGAGTGGGTAGCTGTTCTCTTCTCCAGAGGATCTTCCTGACCCAGAGACTGAACCGAGATTTACCACATTGCAGGCAGATTCTTTACTGTCTGAGCCCCTAGAGAAGCCCATAAAGTGAAGTCACTCAGTCGTGTCCAACCCTTTGTGACCCCGTGAACTGTAGCCTATCAGGTTCCTCC
Organism: Bos mutus; assembly: GCF_027580195.1. Taxonomy (NCBI): domain Eukaryota; kingdom Metazoa; phylum Chordata; class Mammalia; order Artiodactyla; family Bovidae; genus Bos; species Bos mutus. The sequence continues at coordinate 71,692,301 of NC_091646.1, read as the reverse complement.
GTCCATGGGTTTTTCCAGGCAAGAATACTGGAGTAGGTTGCCATTTCCTTCTCCAGGAGATCTTCCCAACCCAGGGATTGAACCCAGGTCTCCCACATTGAGAGAAGCCCATATAGGCCATTATATAGCATTTTATAATAATTTTTGTATTATAACTTTCATTTATTTGTATAAATATACAGACTTAAGTGAGGAACAAGGAGGCCTGGTTTGCTGTAGTCCATGGGGTCACAAAGAGTCGGACGTGACTTGGCGACTGAACAACAACAACAGAGTTAAGATGACAGACTATTAGAGCAGGAAAACATCACTTGTGTTGAGTCAGTTAATTTGAGTACGAGCATAGTTCTATAGGGCTATTACCATGGGCTAGGATTACGTAACAACTCTATCTCTTTCTTTGAGTACTCTTGGCTTTTCTTTATATAATGTGTTCTTTTCTTTATATAATGTGTACAGAACCCATGGACTGTATAGTTTGTGGAATTCTCCAGGCCGGAATACTAGAGCAGATAGCTGTTCTCCACTTCTCCAGGGGATCTTTCCAACCCAGGGATCGAACCCAGGTCTCCTGCATTGCAGGCAGATTCTTTACCAGCTGAGCCATCAGGGAAGTCCAATGTGTTCTTTACTACCATCCAAATGAAAATGGTGCTAGTAAATCTCTAAAATTGTGTGATTTTAAGAAATTGAGGTATAACCAAATTTAGCATTAACTGCTCACATGAAGTCTTAGGGTAATTCATGCTAGCTAGGTGGATCTGTTCAACACCCATGCATTTGCATAATCCATGGCTATTTATATTTTATAAAGATCTGGCAATAGTTAAGGTGGCTAATTTTGGAAACGTATTGCATTTCCATCTGGTCTGAATCAATGAATTTGAACTTCATGCTACATGAGATGGAGACATTTTATGAGACACCAGATTTAGACACTGTTATATCATGTTCCCAGAATCTTAACTCTGATGTAATAAGAGAATTTTAACTACTTATCTGGGCACAAGTGGTGTGGCATCAGTAATATTTGATGAAGAAAACAAATGGATACTTCCTATTAGCTTAGATACCGGGCTTTGAGCCCTCAAGCCTTCACTGTATGAATGATATAGTCTGTCAGGATAACAGTGCATTGGTGCTATATATATAATACTCTTGATCATATCAAGGTGATATAATAAAACTGACAACCTATTATTGAACATCTGTGTGCCAGGCATTGTGCTTTACCCTTTACATGTATTATCTCATTTAATCCTTGCAGCAACATTAGGAAGTAGATATATTCCAATTTTACAGAAGAGGAAACTGAAGCTCAAAAAAAATGAAGCATCTTTGCCAGGATTATATAGCAAGACAGGGTAAAAATGGAATTCTGACCCAGGGTATCTGACTCTGAAACACTGTTCCTCCCATAAGGTTTATCATTAGAATCATTTTTGCAATCTTTGGTTGTAGCACTGTTATCTAATGCATGGCTCTACAGCATGAAATCTTAAAGACAATGTTATAAATATACTCTAGCATATCTTTGTACCTAGAAGATCAACAAGGGAAACAGGTAATTAAAGATTTCATGTTAGATAAGACTTTGGTGAAAGAATACAAGAAGCTAAAGAACTACTATGGACTGGACTCCTGAATGGTATCTACCCATTGTTTTTACCAGCCTGCAGGTTATCTTTGAGAAAATAGGATGTTGGAGGCTAAGCAAAAAAATATTGTGGTTTAGAGTTATAAGGGTGGTTGGGTGAGGGGAGTAGTGTTGCTAGGAAGTTTATATACTTCTCTTGGATCCTAATAATGGTACATTCAAGTGGGTGATATCATCCCCATTTTCAGATAAAGAACTTGAAACAATAAATTGCTTAATGGCACAAGATGGTATATTCTTTTTTTTTTTTTAAGTTTTTAGTTTGTATTGGGGTATAGCTAACCAACAAACAATGTTGTGATAGTTTCAGGTGACCAGCGAAGGGACTTAGCCATACATATACATGTATCCATTTTCCCCAAACCCCTTCCTATCCAGGCTACCACATAACATTGAACAGATTTCCATGTGCTATACAAAAGGTCATTGTTGGTTATCCATTTTAAATATCACAGTGTGTACTTGCCCGTCCCAATCTCCCTAACTATTCCTTTCCTCCAGCCTTCCACCTGGCAACCATAAGCTCATTCCTGAAGTCTCTGAGCTTATTTCCAGTTTGTAAGTTCATTTGTATCATTTCTTTTTAGATTCCACATATAAAGGATGACATACAATATTTCTCCTTCTCTGACTACTTCACTCAGTATGACACTCTAGATTCATCCATGTTGCTGCAAATGGCATTATTTCATTCTTTTTAATGGCTGAGTAATAGACCATTGTATGTATGTGCCACATCTTCTTTATCTAGTCCTCTGTTGGTGGACATTTGGGTTGCTTGCTTGTCCTCGCTATTGTAAACAGTGTTGCAGTGTTTATGTATCTTTTCTATCATGTTTTTCTCTAGATATATGCCTAAGAGTGTGATTGCAGGGTCATATCTCATTGTAGTTTCAGTCTGCATTTCTCTAATAATTAGCAGTGTTAAACATCTTTTCATTTGCCTCTTGGCCATCTGTATGTCTTCTTTGGATAAATGTCTATTTAGGTCTTCTGCCCATTTTTTGAGTGGGTTGTTTGTTTTGATGCTGTTAAGCATCATGAGCTGTTGTAAATTTTGGCGACTAATTCTTTAACTGTCATATCATTTGCAAATATTTTCCCCAATATGTGGGTTGTCTTTTCATTTTGTTTATTGTTTCCTTTGCTGTACAAAAGCTTTTGAGTTTAAGTAGGTCCAATTTGTTTAGTTTTCTTTTTATTTCCATTATTCTGGGAGACAGATTGAGAAAGATATTGCTGTGATTTATGTCAGAGATTGTTCTGCCAATTTTCCTCTAGGAGTTTTTAAAAATTTATTTATTTTAATTGAAGGATAATTGCTTTACAATATTGTATTGGTTTCTGCCATATATCAACATGAATCAGCCATAGGTATACATATGTGCCCTCCTTCTTGAAGCTCCTTCCCACTTCCCACCCCATCCCACTCCTTAGGTTGTTACATAGTCCTGGTTTGAGTTCCCTGAGTCATATAGAAAGTTCCTACTGGCTATTTATTTTACATTTGGTAGTGTATTTGTTTCCATGTTACTCTCTCATTCCCCGCACCCTCTCCTTCCTCCCCCAACCGCTGTGTCTATAAGTCTGTTCTCTGTTTGTGTCTCCATTGCTGCCCTGAACATGGGTTCATCAGTGCTGTCTTTCTAAATTCCATATATGTTCATGAATATATCTTATTTGTTTTTCTCTTTCTGACTTACTTTATTCTGTATAAAAGGCTCTAGGTTCATCCATATCATTAGAACTGACTCAAATGCATTCCTTTGTGAGGCTGAGTAATATTCCATTGTATATCTGTATCACAGCTTCTTTATCCATTCATCCATCCATGGACAACTGGGTTGATTCATGTCCTAACTATTGTAAATAGTGCTACAATGAACATTGGGGTACATGTGTCTTTTTCAATCTTAGTTTCCTCAGGATATATGCCTAGTAGTGGGATTCAGTTCAGTTTTTCAGCCATGTCTGACTCTTTGCGACCCCATGGACTGCAGCACACCAGGTCTCCCTGTCCATCACCACCTCCCAGAGTTTACTCAAATTCATGTCCATTGAGTTGCTGATACCATCCGACCATCTCATTCTCTGTTGTCCCCTTCTCCTCCTGCCTACAATCTTGCCCAGCATCAGAGTCTTTTCCAATGAATCAGCTCTTTGCATCAGGTGGCCAAAGTATTGGAGTTTCAGCTTCAGCATCGAGTCCTTCCAATGAAGATTCAGGACTGATTTCCTTGAGGATGGCCTGGTTGGATGTCCTTGCAGTCCAAGGGACTCTCAAGAGTCTTCTCTAACACCACAGTTCAAAAGCATCAATTCTTTGGTGCTTAGCTTTCTTTATAGTCCAACTCTCACATCCATACATGACTACTGGAAAAACCATAGCCTTAACTAGACAGACCTTTGTTGGCAAAGTAATGTCTCTGTTTTTAATTTGCTGTCTACGTTGGTCATAACTTTTCTTCCAAGGAGCAAGTGTCTTTTAATTTCATGGCTGCAGACACCGTCCACAGTGATTTTGGAGCCCCCCAAAATAAAGTATGTCACTGTTTGTACTGTTTCCCCATCTATTTCCCAAGAAGTGATGAGACCAGATGCCATGATCTTAGTTGTCTTAATGTTGAGCCTCAAGCCAACTTTTTCACTCTCCTCTTTCACTTTCTTCAAGAGGCTCTTTAGTTCTTCGCTTTCTGCCATAAGGGTGGTGTTATCTGCATATCTGAGGTGATTGATATTTCTCCCAGCAATTTTGATTCCAGCTTGTGCTTCATCCAGCCCAGTGTTTTTCATGATGTACTCTGCATACAAGTTAAATAAGCACGGTGACAATATACATACAGCCTTGACGTACTCCTTTTCCTATTTGGAACCAGTCTGTTGTTCCATGTTTAGTTATAACTGTTGCTTCCTGACCTGCATACAGATTTCTCAAGAGGCAGGTCAGATGGTCTTGTATTCCTATCTCTTTAAGAATTTTCCAGAGTTTGTTGTGGTCCACACAGTCAAAGTCTTTCGCATAGTTAATAAAGCAGAAGTAGATGTTTTTCTAGAACTCTTGCTTTTTCAGTGATCCAACAGATGTTGGAAATTTGATCTCTGGTTCCTGTGCATTTTCTAAATCTAGCTTGAACATCTGGAAGTTCACAGTTCACGTACTGTTGAAGCCTGGCTTGGAGAATTTAGAGCATTACTTTAGTAGTGTGTGAGATGAGTACAATTGTGCAGTAGTTTGAGCATTCTTTGACATTGCCTTTCTTTGGGATTGGAATGAAAACTGACCCTTTCCAGTTGTTTGGCCACTGCTGAGTTTTCCAAATGTGCTGGCATATTGAGTGCAGCACTTTCACAGCATCATCTTTTAGGCTTTGAAATAGTTCAGCTGAAATTCCATCACCTCCACTAGCTTTGTTCATAGTAATGCTTCCTAAGGCCCACTTGACTTCACATTCCAGGATGTCTGGCCCTAGATTGGTGATCATATCATCGTGATTATCTGGGTCATGAAGATCTTTTTTGTATAGTTCTTCTGTGTATTCTTTCCACCTCTTCTTAATATTTTCTGCTTCTGTTTAAGTCCATACCATTTTGTCCTTCATAGTGCCCATCTTTGCATGAAATGTTCCTTGGTATCTCTAATTTTCTTGAAGAGATTTCTAGTCTTTCCCATTCTATTGTTTTCCTCTATTTCTTTGCTGGATCATATGGTGGTTTTATTCCCAGGTTTTTAAGAATCTCCATACTGTCTTCCATAGTGGATATTTCAGTTTACATTCCTACCAACAATGCAAGAAAATTCCCTTTTCTCCACACCGTCTCCAGCAATTATTGCATGTAGATTTTTAGATGATGTTCATTCTCTCCAGTATTGAAATTAATTAAATTAATGAAATTACAATATGCTTGCTCATTGGAAGAAAAGCTATGAGAAACCAAGATGGCGTATTAAAAAGCAGAGGCAGTACTTTGCCAATGAAGATCCATAGAGTCAAGGCTATACTTTTTCCAATAGTCATGTATGGATATGAGAGTTGGACCATAAAGAAGGCTGAGTGCTAAAGAATTAATGCTTTTGACTTGTGGTGCTGGAGAAAACTCTTGAGAGTCTTTTGGACAGCACGGAGATCCAGTCCATCCTAAAAGAAATCAATTCTGAATACTCATTGAAAGGACTGATGCTGAAGCTGAAGCTCCAATACTTTGGCCACTTGATGTGAAGAGCCAACTCATTAGAAAAGACCCTGATGCTGGGAAAGATTGAAAGCAGGAGGAGAAGGGGACAACAGAGTACCAGATGGTTGGATGGCATCACGGACTCAATGGACATGAGTTTGAGCAAGCTCTGGGAGATAGTGGAGAACAGGGAAACCTGGTGTGCTGCAGTCCATGGTGTCAGAAAGGTGCTGTGGTCAATAGGGTCACAAAGTGTCGGATACCACTGAGCGACTGAACTACAGCATTTCTGACCAATGTGAGGTGATATCTCATTGTAGTTTTGATTTGCATTTCTCTAATAATAGGCAGTCTTGGCCATCTTTTCGTGTGCTTAAAAGCTATCTGTATGTCTTCTTTGGAGAAATATCTGTTCTTTCTTGGGAGATGGTGTCTTTCTAAGAATTTGTCCATTTCTTCCAGGTTGTCCATTTTATTGGCATACAGTTCCTCATAGTAGTCTCTTTTGATCCTTGGTATTTCTGTGGAGTCAGTTGTAACTTCCTCTTTTTCATTGCTAATTGTATTGTTTCAGCCCTCTCCCTTTTCTTTCTTGATTGAGTCTGGCTAAAGGTTTATCAATTTTGTTTATCTTTTCAAAAAACCAGCTTTTAGTTTCATTGACGTTTGCAGTTGTTTTCATCATCTCTATTTCTGCTCTGATCTTTGTTTCTTTCTACTAACTTTAGGTTTTGGTTGTTCTTCTTTCCCTAATTGTCTAAGGTGTAAGGTAAAGTTTTTTATTTCAGATTTTTCTTGTTTCTTAAGATAAGATTATATTGCTGTAAATTTCCTTCATAGAACTTCTTTTGCTGCATCCCATTTGGATCATTGTGGTTTCATTTTCATTCGTGTCTGGGTATTTTTTTATTTCCTCTTTGATTTCTTCAGTGATCCATTGGTCATTTAGTAACATTGTTTAGCCATTACGTGTTTGTGGTTTTTAGGGTTTTCCTTCCTTGTAATTTATTTCTGATCTCATAGCATTGTGATTAGAAAAGATGGTTGACATGATTTCAGTTATCTTAAATTTACCAAGATTGGCCTTGTGTCCCAGCATGTGGTCAAGCCTGAAGAAGTTCCTTGTGCACTTGAAAGGAATGTGTAGTCTGCTGCATTTGGATGGAATGCTCTATAAATATCAGTTAAGTGCAACTCATCTAAAGTGTCATTTAAAGGCTGTGTTTCCTTTTTAATTTTCTGTCCACACAAATCTGTCCATTGATTAAAGTGGGGTATTAATGTCCCCCACTATTATTGTGTTACTGTCAATTTCTCCCTTTAATAATATCTGCCTTACATATTGAGATGCTCCTATATCGGGTGCTGATAAATTTATAATTGTTTTATATTATTCTTAGGTTGATCCCTTGATCATTGTGTAGTGTTCTTTGTCTTTTAAAGCAGTCTTTGTTTTAAAGTCTATTTTGTCTGATATGAGTGTTGTCACTCCAACTTTCTTTTGATTTCCATTTGTGTGGATTACCTTATCCTATCCCCTTAGCTTCACTCTGTAAGTGTCCCTAGTTTTGAGGTGGGTCAGAATATATATGGGCTTTGTTTTTGTACCTTCCCAGCCATTCTATGTCTTTTGGTTAGTGCATTTAATTCATTTACATTTAAGGTAATTATCAATATGTATGATCCTATTACCATTTTATTGTTTTGGATTTATTTTGTGTAGGGCTTTTTCTTTCTCTTGTGTTAACTGCCTTGTAAGTTATTTTAGCATTTGTTGTAAAGCTGCTTTCAGTTCAGTTCTGTTGATCAGTCTTGTCTGACTGCGATCCCATGGACTGCAGCACGCCAGGCCTCCCTGTCCATCGCCAACTCCCAGAGTTTACTCAAACCCATGTCCATTGATTCGGTGATGCCATCCAACCATCTCATCCTCTGTTATCCCCTTTTCCTCCTGCCTTCAATCTTTCCCAGCATCTGGATCCTTTCAAATGAGTCAGTTCTTTGCATCGAAACTCCAAAGTATTGGAGTTTCAGCTTCAATATCAGTCTTTCCAATGAAGATTCAGGACTGATTTCCTTTAGGATGGACTGGTTGGATCTCCTTGCAGTTCAAGGGACCCTCAAAAGTCTTCTCCAACACCACAGTTCAAAAGCATCAATTCTTTGGCACCCAGCTTTCTTTATATTACAGGCTCTATTGTAGAGCTAATGGGACCTCCAAGAGGGCTTACACCTAGGGACATCTCCCAGGATAGCTGGTACCAGTGCCCCCTTCCCCATTCCCTTGGTGAGCTACCACCAACTCATACCTCCACAGTGTACCCTCCAACTCTAGCAGGTAGGTCTGGCTCAGTTTCCTGTAGGTTCACTGCCCCTTTCCTCTGGATCCTGGTGCACACAAGGTTTTGTTTGGGCCCTCCATGAGTGGAGTCTCTGTCTCGCTCAGTCCTGTGGAAGTCTTGCAAATCAATCCCACTGGGCTTCAAAGTCAGATACCCTGGGTATTTGTAGTCCATTTGCTGGATCTCTAGGCTGGGAAGCCTAACATGGGATTCTGAACCTTCACAACAATGTGAGAACATTTTCGGTATTATTGTTCTGCAGTTCATGGGTCACCCACCCAGCAGGTATGGGATGTGATTTTATTGTGATTATACCCCTCCTACCATCTCGTTGCAGCTTCTCCTTTGTCCATGGATATGTTTGGTTTTTTTTTGTTTGTTTGTTTTTGTGTGTTTTTTTTTTGCTGGGTTCCTGTGTCCTTCTATCAGTGGATGTGTAATAGCTAGTTGCGATTTTGGTGTTCTCACAGGAGAAGATGTTATATTCTTGTTGTAGAATTTGACAGACCTCCCCTACCCTTTACCCCAGGTCTGCCTTCTCTAGAGCTCTTGTTTTACCTCTCTGTCTGCCTAAAGTGTTGTCTAGATAGCACCAGCCCTGCTGCTAGCTCCTCTTCCTCTTAGATTTGGAATTTTGTATTATTTTTCAGTAGATAGAAAGATGTATTTCTGTATCACTTTTTTTTCCCCCACTGAACAGCCTAATGGGATTCTTTAAAAGTAAAGTCCCTTGGTCGTGTCTGACTCTTTGTGACCCCATGGCCTGTAGCATACCAGGCTTCTCGGTCTATGGGATTTTCTAGGCAAGAATACTGGAGTGGGTTACCATTTCCTTCTCCAGGAGATCTTCCCGACCCAGGGATTGAACCCAGGTCTCCCGCATTGTAGGCAAATGCTTTACCATCTGAGCCACCAGGGATCTAAATGGGATTCTTTAGATCACATTGAATTCACCTGCAGCCTGTGAAAGGCGGGGATAGGGATTTTTGAGCAGTTTCACATGCTAATTAACAAGTCCAGTTTGTATGCTTTGCCTTGGAATTTTGTCAACTTGTGGTAACACTCATCTCATACTGATTACAGATTCTTATGGGTAGTATATATTTTCAATTGATAAACTCTAAAGGATGATTAATTAATAAATGCCTTTTGTCTAGGCAATTAAACCTTTCAAAAATAGTGTCTTTTGGGGAAAAATAGAATGAAAGTACCTTTGGTAGAAAGGTTTGGAAGCCCCTGCATTAATAGATCAGAGCAGCAGCTCTTATTGCTAATACTATTTGAGATTGGTGATCTTGCCAACTAATGATTCTGCTTTCTGTCTTCCATTAACTAACCTTTAATCAGAATTATCACAAAGGAAAATACAAATACATGGCTTTGAGCTCCAAAATCTTTTTACTTTGGCTCTCTTGTGCTCTTGAGCATCAAAGCAATCTATTCTTTGCTCATTAAGAAGGAAGAGATCCCACAAATAAGATACTAAAAGCCTCACTAATGGAGTTGACTTATCGGTGCTCCAAAATATCGAGTGTCCCCAAAACATTCAGCCATAAGAGCTAAATTCTGAAAATCCATATCCTCTACTCGTCCCTCCCTTCTTCCTTTTTCCCCTCACCTCATTCTATCTTGTTTTCTCTCATTTTCTTACTTTCATTGTCTCTCTTTTGTTCTCTCTCATTTTCTCTGTCTCTTCAGTTGTCTGCCTCCCCTCTCATTCCCTCTCTAGTCTCTCTTTCTCTTGTTGCCTCTCTCATTATTTGCATTATAGCTGTCTTTCCTTTATGCAAACACTAAGCAAGAAGTCATGTTTGCTCCAGGTTGCCGTGGAAATATTGGACGTAGTCCTTTTAAGGAAAGTGGCCAGCTCCATTAATGAAATCATACCCAGATAGTCTAAAGTTGGTAATTTAGGGAGATTTTCTACATAGAAATTACAACTCTCTGAAATTTAACCACCCCTACCAATCTGAACTTCAGTTGTCCTACATATAGTTTTCTTCTGTTTTGTCTTAGAGACCTGGTATGATTTTATTTGGGAAATGATGGATTTCTTGAGACTTCTATTATAATTTGATTTTTTTCAAGCTCACAAAAACTTCCTCTGTGACTTTCATTGTACTCTTTTCCAGATCAGAATAGAGAGTACAAATTGGATTCTTGGCCATAGCCTGGCTTGCGGTGGAAGTAAAGGTGTTTTGGAGTAAGAGGAGGGAAGTCTTAACTTCTGCAAAGAGATTCAAATAGAAAAAGATGAAAGTTTTGTCAGGCAGAAGTGACCATTCTTCCCTCCCTTGGCAACAGAAGAAAGTTGAATGGGGCACAAGCTTCTGGATGGTGGGAAGAAACGTGGCCACCATATTTTTCCAGCCTCTAGAAATGGAGTGAGGTGAAATACTCGCTACTGCTGAGGCCGCAAGTAGGAAGGAAATTTTATGTCCATTATTGCTTTCTGGAGTGTGACCACAGGAAGGCCCAAGATTTAGTAAAAAGTTTCACACTAGCAGAGGCTCCTCCCTGCACTGCAAAGGGCAGCTGTTTATTCACTCTCAAAAACTTGTTCTGAGAATCTAGGCACTGGAGATACAGTAATGAATAGAAATAGCCTCTACTCTCTTAAAGCTTACAGCTGTACTGGGGAGGAGGAGGCAATAAATTTTAAAAATAGCTTAAAAATTGTCAAATTTTATCAAATATGAAGAAATAAATAAATGGAGTTAATACGATAAAGATAATGATGGAAAGGATACATATGATAGGATGATTAGAAGGCGTCTTTGAGGAGATAGTATTTAAACTAAGACTTACAGATGAGATGGATTTAGTCAGAAAAAGAGCTAGGAAAGAAACAGTGTTCCAGGTAAAGGAAAAGACTGAGTTCAGAAGCCTCGAGATTAGGAAGAGTTTGGGCTTTCTTAGGTACCAAAGGAAAAACATGAGTGGAGTGAGATGTCAGCAGAGGTCAGATCATTCAGAGTGATTTATAGACAATGGTAAGGAATTTGGGTTTTATTCTTGACTACAACGCTAGGCCCCTGGAGGATTTTAAGGGTGGGGGGCAATAGATCTGATTGTGCTTTAAGAGAGTTACTGTCTGCAGTGTAGACTAAGGATTGTAGGAAGTCAAGGGGAAGCAGAGAAACTTGTTAAGATAGTAACAGTGAAGAATGAAAGAAACTGAAGGATTTTGGCTATGACTGAATATAGTCTCAACAGGGCTTACTGATGCATTGGATTTGAAGGTAGAGGAAACAGAAGGAATAAGACCATCTTCTCTTTCTAGCTTTAGTAACTGGGTAACTCAAAAGGTAGATCGGTGTTGGTTAGGATTATCAGGGGAGACATTGAAAAGTAGAAACCCAAGTTAGTCTGGCAGAGCTCTGAAACCAACAGACTAACAGCAGTCAGTTCAACAGCTGCCACACTGGAAACTAGAGCGAGTGTAAGAAATAGCCCCTTGGAGGAGACTGAAGGTGGGAAGTTGCTTAGCTCACCCCTGTGGTTTCGGGGAACAGTGAGCAGATACAGATGAGATCTTGCCTGGGCCAGGAGAAATGGGGAAAACCTAGATTTCTAAGATTTGAAGGGAGGGACTTGATGTTTCTTTTTACCTTCAGTGTGATCCAGATGCCTTGATTTTAGCCTGCAGGCTAATAGGATCTAAAGAAACACCTGTTAAACCTGTAATAGAAAAATACACCCTTTTGTTTATAAAGGAGAGTTGTTTAGGTAAAGGTACAAGAGATAAGATGATTTGCAAAGTTCTGTTCCCTCCCATCTCCAAGAGTGTGCAAAGCTTTCTTACTAAGAACTGTGCTAAAAAGCCCTGTTACATGATATGTTGTAAGTATGCATCATAGAAGCAAAGTTAAGGATAGTAATAATGGTTGCCTTAAAATAATGATAACTTTAACATTATTGCACATTAAAAAAAAAAGAAAAGCAGTGAATCTTGAGGATAATTGGTAAACCAGCAACCATCATTGGACTGTCTCCTTTGTGAAGATAGCACGTGCTATGCTGTGCTGTGCTTAGTCCCTCAGTCGTGTCCGACTCTTTGTGACCTCATGGACTGCAGCCCGCCAGGCTCCTCTATCCATGGGGATTCTCCAGGCAAGAAAACTGGAGTCACCATGCCCTCCTCCAGGGGATCTTCCCAACCCACAGAGTGAACCCAGGTCTACCGTATTGGAGGGAGATTCTTTACCAACTTAGCCACCATGGAAGCCCAAGAATATCAGAATTGGTAGCCTATTCCTTCTCCAGGGGATCTTCCTGACCCAGGAATTAAACCGGGATCTCCTGCATTGCAGGCGGATTCTTTACCAGCTGAGCTGCTTAGGGAAGCCCAAAGATAACATAGTATGGTGGTTATGAGCATGGTGTCTTGAGCTGCCTGGGTTCTAATCTCTGTTCCACTGCTTATGTGTAGCATGACTTTGGGTCAGTTAATTAACCTTCTCCAAGTCTAAATTTTTATCATCTATAAAATGAGGATAATAGAACTTCCCTCATAAGGTTGTGTTGATGATAAAATGTATTGATATTCATAAACTGCTTAAAACAGTACCCCTATTATTTATTTGTATGTGTCATATAAGCTAAAATAAGTAAGCACTTGGATGTGAGGCTAATAAAAGAATGTAATACTGGCCTAGAATATTGCATCATTAGGTGGAGTAGGCAGGACAGAGAAAGACACAGGTTTAGAGTGGCTCTGAGGTAGAACCAAGGTGCCTGCTGTGATTTGATTAGTCTTTTCCTGGCTGCAGGACAGGAACTGATAAAGACCTCTTGAGGCCCAAAGACAAATGAAGAATCTGTAGATTCTCTAAGAACACTGAATTATATACAATAAATATAAATAGGTAACTTCCTGTTGATATAAAGTCTAATAGGGTATTAGTCCCTCTAAAACCACTGTTTTTGCAAAAGTAAATTATATGTCCTTTTAGAAATTATTCCTCTCACTGAGGTTTCTGTTTTCTTTGATTTTTAAATTCCTTCCTTCCTTCCTTTCTTCCCTCACTTCTTTTCCTTCTTTCTCTCTTTCTTGTCTTTTTTTTTGAAGGAGAGAGGGCTCTCACTTCTTTGAGAAGAGTGGATGACATAAAAATACCTTTCTCTTACAGTTTATCATTCCTTTGAAAAATTGACTGTAAAGACTTTATTATATATATATTGTGTAATTTGTTCCTATTAACCAGGACTTTTCCTCCTCCCTCCCATTTTGTTCCAAGTATTGCCTACTCAAAGACTTATAACTGCATTCTTTATATATTAGAACTAACAAGTGGTGCTTTGTGGCATTAAATGGCGAAAGTCAGGGTCTGAGGATGAATCACGTTAGTAATAAGTGACACATTTATCTTATTCCATTTGTGGAGTGCAGCAAAATTGAGACCCTTTTTATTTCATCTTTTAGGTTGGAGAAGTTTATTTTATTTTACTCTATTTTATTTTAGGCCCCTTTTAGAATTATAGCACTGCATGAGTTGGAGAGGTCTCATCCATCTTCTTCCCTCTAGGCTGAATTCTACTAAACCTTCCTTGAAAGATGAATATCTTATTTTTAAAGGGCCCTTGAGAATGAAATTTTGTAACCTCCTTCTAAGTCATTTCTGTGTTTAGGACTTTCATAGAACATTTTACCTTTTTATTCAAGTAAAATTCTATTAAAAAGACAAAGATATTTCCACTTGGACGCTGTATAGTAATGGTGCTTTGTTACACTACCATATGAACCTATACAAGCAAATTTTTTTCTGGCCTTGATTCAGTAATAGCTAGTTTATAACACAAATATCTGGTTTTGTGTCTGCTTTGTGGAGGGAAGAAGAGAATTAAACTGGGGAAGAGATGTGAGGGGTTTGCTTTTATAACATTTTTGTTACTGCTATGTTGTGATCACTTGCTAATTTATCATAAATAGCTCTCTTACATTTTTGTTCTATGGGTCAGGGATGTGATTTCTAGCAATATGCCAATTATAAACAAATTTCTACTCAACCAAAGAAATGGGAGGATCGGTTGAGGGAAGATAAATTAGTGATGAACTCTTACCTGTATTTAACATGAGTACCTTTTTTTTCCCCATTGCTTGTTAATCTCCTGGTCCTTTTGACTTTCACATTTTTCAGATTGTAGTCCCTAAGAAAGTCCTGGTAGATACTGCTGTACTAGGAAGAAAACCTTGATTGGTCATGTGTGATAGCTCACAGTTAACATTTGTTTAGCCAACTGAACTCCAAGGTTGAGCATTAGCTGAAATCTCTCTCTGTCTTTTAAATAATATTTATTTATGATTCTGAATATTCAGTGTTAAATCATCTTAACCCAATATATTTCTTTTAGGGAGTAAAAGATTATCATCTCAGTTCAGTCGCTCAGTCGTGTCCGACTCTTTGCGACCCCATGAATCGCAGCACGCCAGGCCTCCCTGTCCATCACCAACTCCCGGAGTTCATTCAGACTCATGTCCATTGAGTCAGTGATGCCATCCAGCCATCTCATCCTCTGTTGTCCCCTTCTCCTCCTGCCCCCAGTCCCTCCCAGCATCAGAGTCTTTTCCAATGAGTCAACTCTTCACGTGAGGTGGCCAAAGTACTGGAGTCTCAGCTTTAGCATCATTCCTTCCAAAGAAATCCCAGGGCTGATCTCCTTCAGAATGGACTGGTTGGATCTCCTTGCAGTCCAAGGGACTCTCAAGAGTCTTCTCCAACACCACAGTTCAAAAGCATCAATTCTTCAGCACTCAGCCTTCTTCACAGATTATCATCTGGTGTACATTAAATTCAACATTGACATTTTAAGAATCAGTGAACTAAAATGGACCAGAATGGGCAAATTTAATTTAGATGAGCATTATATCTACTATTGTGGGCAATAATTTCTTAGAAGAAATGGAGTAGCCCTTATAGTCAACAAAAGAGTCCAAAATGTAGTACTTAGGTGCAATCTCAAAAACTACAAAGTGATCTCTGTTCATTTCCAAATGATTGAGTGATCTCTGATCAACTGAATTCAATATCACAGTAATCCAAGTCTATGCCCCAACCACTAAAGTCGAGGAGCTGATATTGAACAGTTCTATGAAGACCTACAAGACCTTCTACAACTAAAGCCCAAAAAAAGATATCCTTTTCATCATAGGGGACTGAAATGCAAAAGCAGGAAGTCAAGAGATTCCTTGAGTAACAGGCAGGTTGGGTCTTGGAATACAAAATGGAGCATAAAAGGCTAACAGAGTTTTGCCAAGAGAATGCACTGGTCATAGCGAACACCCTCTTCCAACAACACAAGAGAAGACTCTACACATGAATATCACCAGATGGTCAATACCAAAATCAGATTGATTATACCCATACACGACGACTGGAAAAACCATAGCCTTGACTAGATGGTCCCTTCGACTTTAAGGAGATCAAACCAGTCAATTGTAAAGGAAATCAGTCATTAAAATTCATTGGAAGGACTGATGCTGGAGCTAAAGCTCCAATACTTTGGCTACCTGATGCGAAGAACTGACTCTTTGGAAAAGACCCTGATGCTAGGAAAGATTGACAGCAGGAGGAGAAGGCGATAACAGAGGATGAGACGGTTGAATGGTATCACCAACTCAGTGGACATGAGTTTGAGCAAGCTCTGGGAGATGGTGGAGGACATGGAAACCTGGTGTGCTGCAGTCCATGTGGTTGCAAAGAAATGTACAACTGAACTCCTAAACAACAAAATACATTAAAAACTTACTAGAGTCCAAATCTTTTTCTTTATAATTTGGACGGGTATTCTAACTTCATCCCAGCAAATACTATTACTATGTTAACTGCTTAACAGCACCGTTTTCATAAGGAAGAAAATATTACACATTTATTTCTACCTGGAAGGATACTGCAAATCTTTG
The DNA here is from genome assembly GCF_027580195.1 of Bos mutus. Classification (NCBI taxonomy): domain Eukaryota; kingdom Metazoa; phylum Chordata; class Mammalia; order Artiodactyla; family Bovidae; genus Bos; species Bos mutus. The sequence goes on along the minus strand of NC_091646.1, from coordinate 71,676,226 downwards.
TGACAGAAAGCTGAACTTTCATACTACAGCCCTTACACATAATCAAGATATGATTTTAATAATCCCAATTTTGATCATTTTGCCTTCACCTGTCACATCGTATTTTATTTTCTATTAGACACACACCTCTGAAATCCTCACTAAGGGGCAGTGGTGGTAGGATCTTTACTTGTCCTGATATGTTTAATTAATTTATTTTATTTTATTATTTGGCTGCACTAGTTCTTGCTGTGAATGGGTTTTCTCTTTTGGCAGCAAGCACAGGCTACTCTCTAGTTGTGTTGTATATGAGCTTCTCATTGTGGTGGCTTCTCTTGTGTAGCAGAGCCTCTAGGGCACACAGGCTTCAGTAGTTGTGCACAGGCTTAGTTGCTCCGCGGCATGTGGAATCTTCTCAGATTAGGAATTAAACCCATGTCCCCTGCATTTGTAGGCAGATTCTTAACCACTGGACCACCAGGGAAGTCCTAGAATATACTCGGTATGTAGCTACAGATAAGAACTTATCTTTGGGCTATGGAGTCATCATTTTTAAGAAACTTGTTTGCATTTTTGTTGTTTATCACTCAGAGGTAGAGTTTATACAGAAATGTACTTTTGGATGCTAGAATAATTCATGTTTGTATCCTTGCAATTCTACTATTACCATATAATCGTTTTTGGAACTTTCCTTTAAGACTACTTGCAAATGTTAGGTACACTGTATAGAAGATGTCCATCTTTGTATACACAAAGAGCAAGGGTTAGGTGTGCTGATTCATCCAGATAAATCAACATAAGCCAGAAGTTCTAGTGGAATAGAGGATCAGACTATTGCCCATGAATAGGATAAAATAGGAATCTTGGATGAAATGCTTCAGTAACATGGACATGGTTCAGTGTCAAGGTGTTACCTCTATGTCTTTAGAAAGAACTGGTTTGACAATCATAGTTCATGGATTATTTTAGTGTGCTTGCTTCCCCCTCTTCTGTTACCTACATTTGTGTCTTTTTAGTGTTCCTTAGACCTAGGAACAGAATTAATAATCAACAAATATTTTTTGAGAAAGTTCTTAAGTACAAATTTTAAGAGACGAATCTAATAAATAAATAAATAACCTCTTTTCCATATTTATACATATGAATCCTATTTCTGAGTTTAGAATTTTGGATATCTGATTCTTGGTTTCACACAAGAATTTATGTACCATCTAATCTGTTTATCCTTGAATGCATTATGGTTTTTAAAGTTTACTTCAAGTAATATTTGCCTTAATTAAAGAATGGGATTTTATTATTCAGTAATTCTGTATACCTTAAGGTTTCTTTACCCTCTACTTGTTCCAGGGAAATCAATGACTTTATTATTTTTTTTAAGTCAACATCTTTCCCCTGATACAGCACTGCAACTAATGATAGCCAGAATGTACTTAGTTCCAAGTGGACCAGTGTCATTTTTTTCTATACAGCAGGAGTAAGTAAGATTATCTATAGATTAGTCAGAAGGAAAGAGGAACGTGGCTTTGTGCTTTACCTTTGTAGCAGCCTCATGGAAGGTTTTTAATTTGATACTGTTATCTGTAAGAAATAGAACAGAGCAGAATGAAGCGTGTACGTTCAAATGTGTGGCTGACAGCACTATTGAAAGCACAAAGTGCTAATTTTTCACTTTAAAGAATTTGGAAGAGGGCCCCAAATAATTCATGGGGAAAATGATGCCCAGGTGAAGTCACATGACTCAGTGGATAATTCCAGTGAAACCCAGGAAGAACCGCATTAGTGATAGTCTGCAAGTATACACAGTTCTTTACAATAGGTTGATTGCACTAAACAAAAAAGAAAATCCTTTCTCTGAGGAGCTTACAGTCTAAAGACACAAGTTGGTGCCATACAATATGGAATGAGAACAGTAATTGAACCCCATGGTGGGTGGTCTTCATAGCTGAAATGCTTCAAAAACAAGTGCCTTCTTGGAAAGGTGGAGGTTGGAGAGGGAGTGGCCCAGACGTGCAAAGAAGTAGGAGACTGTGCTTTTGGGGCTGAGGGTAGGGAGAAGGAAGGGGAGTTGGATCAAGTTTCTGAAAGGAGGCTCAACATAAGAATGGGTAAAGAGATTAGACTGACATTGGCATAGTAGAGCCTGGTGATTTAGCGAAGAAGGTAAAATGCCAGCAGAGGAGAATTAAGAGACTGGTAAACAATATACCATACCAATCTCTATTACAGCAAATGTTGTTGTTGTTGTTGTTGTTATTTAGTCGCTCAGTCGTGTCTGACTCTTTGTGACCCCATGGACTGTACCCCACCAGACTCCTCTCTGTTCATGGGATTTTCCAGGCAAGAATACTGAAGTTGGTTGCCATTTCCTTGTCCAGGGGATCTTTCTGACCCAGGGATCAAACCCTGGTCTCCTGCATTGAAAGGTGGATTCTTTACCACTGAGCCACCAGGGAAGCCTTTTACAGCAAATACCACATCTTTAAAGACCTGGGTATTGAGAATGTTGCTTGCAATAGCTTCTTGCTAGTGTGAATGGTTTCTACAACAGAGAAAAGAATAGTCCAGAGTGGTTCCAGTGAGATACTGTATGTGAAAGGGCTTTCTTTGTAAGCAGCAAAGCAGTATAAATATAAGTCATCATAATATTCTGCTTAGCTTTGACTTCATTAAATTTTTGTTGGGTAAAATATTTTAAGACAAAAGATTAGCAGTAGAACTTTCTATTTTCAGAAATGTTGTCAGGAACAGATTTGTTATTATAAATGCTTCATTTGTTTCCACGTTAGCTCATTACAAATTCTCATAGTAAACAGTCCCCAAAGGGCTTTCTCTATTTTCTTTGCAGTTGAACTAATATTGATCTTGTCAGTGAAGATCCTGATTCTCATCCTCATCCTGTTCCCTTTCTTGCTATCCAGCCCCTTTTCCACCTCTGTTCATATGGTCATGTATTTTCTTTAGTTTCACAGCATCATTTTATACTCTGCCTCCTTCTAACAAGAATTTGATTGGTTTACCAAGAAATTAATATAATAACAGGATGAGCAAATTGGTAGAGAAATGAGTATAAAGGGAAAATAAATATAAGAAATTGAAATGAGGCCAGAGTAAGGTTTGTACGAAGTATCCAGCATGGGAGACTTTATAACCTTGCTCTTAAGTTTGGCTCTGAGTGTGTAAGGAGATAGATCAAGGAGTGAAATATTTTCAGGTGTCCATATAGTAAAAATGAACCAATTTCTGAGAAGTACAATTTTCTTGAGAGCTGTGAGAAATTCCTCCCATGGGTTTTTTAGAGATGCCAGTTTGGTGAGTTTGGATTTTATCCTGAGGGCACTGGGAAGCCAGTGAAAGCTTTTGATCCAGGGAATGACATACAGAAAACTATATTTAGAGTAGGTCTAGGAAAGCTCAAATGAGTGAGGAGAAACTAGATATAAGAGAACCAGTTAGAGATGAGCTCTAAGGGTCTGGACAAAGATGTATCGGGGGAATGGAAAGGAAGGGAAAGCTATAAGAGGGATTACGAAAGTGGAGAAGATCACTGCTGAGCTATGAATGGAAAGGGAGGAATCAAAGAAGCATGCAGGGTTCAGGACCACCTAGAGTGATGGTACCATAATCCCTTGCAAATATAAGGGGAAAAGAGACGTGTTAAACAGGAAAGCACAGAACATTATGAAAACGGAAAGATAATCACTATGGATTTTTATAGTCATATTTCAGAGCAAGCAGAGCAAAGAAAATGGAAAGCTACCATTTATGTAGCACTTTATATTTTATGAAGTGCTTTACATACAGTATGTTATTTTGTCTTTATGGAGAATCTTTTGAGGGAAATAGTACATTTGTGCATGCTTAGTCACTCAGTTATATCAAACTCTTTGCAACCCTTTGGATTGTAACCCACCAGGCTCCTCTGTCCATGGGACTTTTTTCAGGCAAGAATGCTGGAGTGGGTTGCCATGTCCTTCTCCAGGGGATTTTCCTGACTCAGGGATCGAATTGGCATCTCCTGTGTCTCCTGCGTTGCAGGTGGATTCTTTACCTGCTGAGCCATTGGGGAAGCCCACATGTCCACATTTTATAGATAAAATGTCTGAGAATCAATAATTAACTGATGCACCTAAAGCTGTGTAACTGGAAAGAGACTTGTTTACCCCCACTGTGTCACACTGTCTCAAGAAGACTTTCTGCTTCGAGCTATTGGTATAATATTAGCAGATGACAAAATCAGGACAAGGTTAGAGTTTTTCCATCATTATGAATCTCAGTTTTTGGCTTTGCTTCACTATAGTTATTCCACAGGGGACATTTGATATGAATAAAACTTTTTGCCCCATACACTAAATGTCCCCAGACTGCTGGGTTTTTCAAATTTCATATCTGGTTTTTATAGTTGTTTAATCTCTACCACTGCTGTCAGCTGTTACTACTTGATGTGTTTGGCAGCTTCTCTACTCCTAGTCATTTGTGCCCTTGGAAACCAGATAAATATGCTTGTTGCTTTTAGATACAACTTTAAGAGTGAATGTACATTGAATGAGGACATTGGGAATTCTCTTATGACAGCCTAATCCTAATGTATTCTGTGCTGTGTTTTTATGAATGAAGAACATAACTCTTAATGCTTGGTTATTCCTGGAATGTGTATTTTTTTACTATCTTCTATGTTATTGGATAATTTTGGGTCATTGATGGTGTTGAGTAAGTTACCTAGAAAGATGAAGTGTCAATATGTATATTTAGTATGTAACCCGTGATCCTTAATTTTTAGAAAACAGATGCTATTGGTGGCAACAGGGAAATATAATTATACTTTACAAACAGGAGGTTGTGAATTTTTGATTAATAGCAATCTAGTTGCCAAAGGTTTGGAATGACTTCCCAGTCCTCTTTATTGCAAAATAACTTGTCACTCCTTCTGTCAGTCCCCATTCCCTCTACTAGAAATGTTGCAGACATTCCCTTTTGTCTCTGATAAGTCTTCCCTCCTAAACGGTCACAGAAATTACCAACCAGCCCTGGTTCATTCGTCTCTCCTTTTTCCCCTATGTGAGGAAGGCTTTTATTAATAATAAAGGTTTATTGACTGTTCACAGGGGCATTGTTCCTGCACTTCTTAGTTTGAAATCTGTGTCTTCAGCTGGCTGAATAAGGCATTTTCGTGACACTTGGTACACTGTGTGCATAGTTCAGATGTGTGGACTGTGGACAGCTCAGACTTCATGAAATGATGCTTTTTCCAAATCTACTTCTCAAGTGAGTTTTTAAGATGATGGATAATCAGTCACTAATCAGCACATTCAGTAAGCACATAAACTTGGGGGAAATGATACAGAAAGAAGAGGAAAGGTGATTTCCCTTTACTTTATACTTTGCTGAAGGATGAAATTAATAAAAGTTGATATCATTAGAAATCATTAAGGTCAATAGCTAACAATCTTGGCCTTTCAAATGTTGGTAGGTAGATTGAATTTTTTGTAGTATTGGGAAGGGAAAGTGTTTATTTCTTTGCATAGGTAGTTTGGGACAAAGAAGCTACTTTTATTGTTAACTAGCTGCTGCTAAGTCACTTCAATCGTGTCCGACTCTGTGTGACCCCATAGACGGCGGCCCACCAGGCTCCCCCATCCCTGGGATTTTCCAGGCAAGAACACTGGAGTGGGTTGCCATTTCCTTCTCCAATGCATGAAAGTGAAAAGTGAAAGTGAAGTCGCTCAGTCGTGTCCAACTCTTAGCGACCCCATGGACTGCAGCCTACAAGGCTCCTCCGTCCATGGGATTTTCCAGGCAAGAATACTGGAGTGGGTTGCCATTTCCTTCTCCAATGCATGAAAGTGAAAAGTGAAAGTGAAGTCGCTCAGTTGTGTCCGACTCCTAGCGACCCCATGGACTGCAGCCTACCAGGCTCCTCTGTCCATGGGATTTTCCAGGCAAGAGTACTGGAGTGGGGTGCCACTGCCTTCTCCGATTGTTAACTAGAGGTACCCACATATCACTTTGTGCCCAGAAACATAGGAATGACTTTGGTTTAGCTGTGGTCTATGGAGAATAAAGCTGTGATACTAGCATCCTGTGGCTATGAATTGGGATCTTGTTGAAAGTGTCTGGTTTGATGCTCTTTGGAACTCATGACCAAAGATAAGATTTACAAAGATGATTGGTAGAATACAATTCCTGTTGCTCTTTCAAGAGTGCATTTAAGGCATAAAAGTATTTCTAGAAATAGGGCATCCAAGCATCAGTGAGAGTGAAAGAGATTTCTTAGAAGCCTTTGGGCTTTAGTAGTTTTTCCACTTTGCATTTGACCATGTCTGTATATCCATTGTAGACACCTTTCAGAAGGAGACACATGTGTTCCGCCACCCCAACCTTTTTTTCCCATGCTTTTTGTCTAAGTATCTATTACAGGAATATACATCTGGTGGACATGCAGATGTCTTTGATGAGATATTTACTGGTGAATGAAAAGTGTTTTCTGAAGGGAGCAAATGGTATGCCCTCTAAAGATAATCAGATTTATCAGTTTGAAAATATGACAGTGCCACAGAAGTATCTAAATTAAGTGGATGCTGTGAATTAATGCCTATAGAATGCTGCAACTGCTCCCCTATGTGGCCTCAACTTTGGCAGTATAGTGAAAGTAAATTATTTATAGCCTTGTGGGAGTGAAAATCGCTCATTTGTGTCTTACTCTTTGTGAGCCCATGGACTACACAGTCTATGGAATTCTCCAGGCCAGAATACTGGAGTGGGTGGCCTATCCCTTCTCCAGCAGATCTTCCTAACCCAGTAATCTAACCGGGGTCTCCTGCACTGCAGGCGGATTCTTTACCAGTTGAGCTGTGTGGCTTCGTGTGTTATCTTTGGACCTAGCATTAGAGAAGTTTCACTCAGTATAGCACTTGTGAGCACTGAGGTCAGCCCCCGGTATTTGAGGGACGTTATGCCAATTTCCCCAGAGCAGCGTGGTTAGAAGTTTTTTGTCTGATGCTTTGTGTGTGTGTGTGTACTATGTTGCTTCAGTCGTGTTCGTCTCTTTGCAACTTTATGGACTTGTAGCCCCTCGCCTCCTCTGTCAATGGGCTTCTCCAGGCAAGAATACTGGAGTGAGTTGCCATGCCATCCTCCAGGGGACCTTCCCGACCCCAGGGATCAAACCTGTGTCTCTTATGTCTCCTGCATTACTTAGCTTTAACACCCTCTGACTAAAAATGATATGATGATGGGTAAAGTATCAGATGTAAGATTTAATATAAACCAATGAGATTCAAGAGTTTAGACTTTAATTGCATTTTATCTTTCAACCACACCGAACTTTCCTTTAGAAAACCAGACTAACATTTACCTACTATAATAAATCTTAAGTATTTATAAATATAATAGAGATAAGCAATGAGCTAGTCAGAGAGGGAGAAGTAGGCATAAGGGGCATTTTTTAAACTGAGAAGGGGATAATGAGATTACCCCAAAAGAAAGTTTATATCCCTCCTTGTCATCCCTCTCTGCCACTACCTTCATCCAATACCGAGCCATACTCATAGCTCTTTTCTTATCCTTCTTTATTTTAGCTTTCTTCTAAGACTACCACCCCTAGAGCTTCTGTTCTAAAGGAAGTTCCCTATTAAGATTTTAATTACATAATAAGAAGACACCAAAAAACTGCTTTTGTTTTTGTTGTACTTTTGAAAAAGACTTCCTTCTTTCCCCCCTTACCTTATGGATGCTACCAAATAAAATATTTACCAGATAATCACTTCTATAATATTTTAATTAAGGGACAGTGTTATAAATGGCTGGAGCTGAGATTATTATGTTTTTCCAAGGAATAATATTCTCTGAATGACATCTCAATCACTCTGACATCCTGTCATCTAGAATAGCATCCCAAGGTATTTATAATCTTATCAATAGATAGTATGAAATTCCCAAACTAAAATTAATTTGCATTCACTTTAACTTAAAATGATTTGACAGAAGACAACAAAATTCTGTAAGGCAGGTATCCTTCAATTAAAAATTAAATATTTTTTTAAAACATTAAAAAAACAGTTTTGGATAAGATCCCCAAATCAAATTGTCATAGGCATGGAATCATCTAACAATTAGAATTTGGTGCTTTGGAGCAATGGTTTTTTTAACTATTTCATTTCTGAAGGGAATAAAATTCTAACACTCTACCTGAAAGAGAGGAACAATCATTTATCTCCAAACAGCCAAAACTCTGCTCTCCCTTCAGACCCCTCCTCAAAAAAAGTTTTTAAAGGCTATCAGAGTTGTAACAACAGTGATATAGATAAGAAGGAAACTGGAGCACTCATTCATTCATTCAACAAATATATTTGATAGCCTACCACTTACCATGATTGCTCTATCTACCTTGTCATTCAAAAGATAATGTTTTCTGATTTGAAAATGTCCATTCTTCAGTGGTGAGTAAACTGATAGTTAAATTAGAGTAAACCTCAGCTATACTTTTCTTCTGTAGCCAAAAATTCGGTACTGTGTAGTTTGGATGACTATGTAGTACTTTTTTTACACACTTTAGAATATCTCTGTATCCTGCAGAATCTTGCTCATCATTCATAGACATCATTTGTGTTTGTTGAATTGTGCTTCAAGTTGCTTGCAATGTAGACTTTATTTTTTATTTTTTTAAACATTTTGTTTAAAGTAATAATTTATTGTTAATGATGTAATTTAATGTAATTTTAATATAACATTTTAAATTAATATAAAATTTATTATAAACTTCAATATGTTATTAAAATCTTTTAAAATAACCTTTTATCTCAAAAAGTTCATGTGAAGTTGCAAAAATAATAAAGAGAGGCCTGATTTTTCACTTCATCCAGTTTTCCCCAGTGGGTGCATTTTACATAACTAGAGTGTAGTATCAAAACCAGGAAAGTGACATGGGTATCATGTGTGTGTATATAGCTCTATGTCATTTTACTACAGTGAAGACTTATATAACTAGTCAAGATAGAGCATTATTCCATTACCACAAAGATCTGCCTCTTGTTGCCTACCTCTTTGAAGTCAAACTCAATCCCTTCCATCCATTACCCCTGGCAACCACTAATCTGTTTCCATCTCTAAAACTCTGTCATTTACATATTATATTAAAAAACATACAAAATGTAACCTTTAGAGAATGACTGTTTTCACTGAGCAGAATACTCTTGATACACATCTGAGTTTTGTTTGTTCCTTTTTCTTGTTGAGTAGTATTCCCTGTATTTATGTGCCATACTTTGCTTAAATTTTGCCTATTTTATTGTCCTATTTCCAAGGCAGTGATTCTTTGCTCTGTTTTCTCACTTCTGCTGTTGAGCCTGACTATTGAGTTTTAATTTAGTTATTGTATTTCTCAGTTTTCAAATTTACATTCAATTCTTTATATATTCTTTTTCTTTGCTGAGACTTTCTATTTTTTTATTTGTTTCAATTGTGTTCATAATTGATCCTTGAAGAATGTTACTCACTCAGTTGTGTCCAACTTTTTGCAACTCCATGAACTGCAGCATGCCAGACTTCCCTGTCCTTCACCATCTCCCAGAGCTTGCTTAAACTCATGTCCATCAAGTCAGTGATGCCATTCAACCATCTCCTCCTCTGTGGTCCCCTTCTTCTCTTGCCTTCAATCTTTCCCAGCATCAGGGTCTTTTCCGATGAGTTGGTTCTTTGCATGAGGTGGCCAAAGTATTGGAGCTTCAGCCTCAACATCAGTCCTTTCAATGAATATTCAGGGTTGTTTTCCTTTAATATTGACTGGTTGGATCTCCTTGCAGGCCAAGGAACTCTCAAGAGTCTTCTCCAACACCACAGTTCATAAACATCAATTCTTAGGTGCTGAGCCTTATTTATTTTCCAACTCTCACATCCATACATTACTACTGGAAAAACCATAGCTTTGACTATATGGACCTTTGTTGGCAAAGTAATGGCTCTGCTTTTTAATAAATTGTCTAGGTTTGTCATAGCTGTTCTTCCAAGGAGCAGGCATCTTTTAATTTCATGGCTGCAGTCACCATTTGCAAGATGTAATACCTGATTTAAAATACTGGTCACATCATTCTAATCTCTTTCATCTCAGCATTGGTGTCTGTTGATTGTGTTTTCTCTTTCAAGTTGAGGTTTTTCCTGATTCTTAGTTTGATGAGTGATTCTTAATTGAATCCTTAACATTCGGGATATTATGCTGTAAGTTCTGTGTCTTATTTAAATCTGTTTTACCAGGTCTCCTCTGACATTACACCAGTGAGAGAAGTGGGACACTGCCTGGTTCCTATCATGTGGGTGTGGATATCTATGGTCCCCAGGTAATCTTCCTTGACCGGAGAGGAAGCTTCATTACTGCTAGGTGAAGCTGGGGGTTCAGGCTCCCCACTAGCCCTCCAGTGACACAAGCCTGGCAGGAAGATGAGGCCTGTCTTCTTACCATTCAGTACAGTTCAGTTCAGTCGCTCAGTCGTGTCTGCCTCTTTGCGACCCCATGGAGTGCAGCATGCCAGGCCTCCCTGTCCATCACCAACTCCCAGAGTTCACCCAAATTCATGTCCTTTGAGTCGGTGATGCTATCCAACCATCTAATCCTCTGTCGTACCCTTCTCCTCCTGCCCTTAATCTTTTCCAGAATCAGGGCCTTTTCAAATGAGTCATCTCTGCACATCAGGTGGCCAAAGTATTGGCGTTTCAGCTTCAACATCAGTCCTTCCAATGAACACCAAGGACTGATCTCTTTCAGGATGGACTGGTTGGATCTCCTTGCAGTCCAAGGGACTCTCAAGAGTCTTCTCTAGCACCACACTTCAAAGGCATCAATTCTTTGGTGCTCAGCTTTCTTTATAGTCCAACTCTCACATCCATACATGACTACTGGAAACACCATAGCCTTGACTAGATGGACCTTTGTTGGCAAAGTAAAGTCTCTGCTTTTGAATATGCTATCTAGGTTGGTCATAACTTTCCTTCCAAGGAGTAAGCATCTTTTAATTTCATGGCTGCAATCACCATCTGCAGTGATTTTGGAGCCCCAAAAAATAAAGTAAACTACTGTTTCCAATGTTTCCCCATCTATTTGCCATGAAGTGATGGGACCAGATGCCATGATCTTCATTTTCTGAATGTTGAGCTTTAAGCCAACTTTTTTACTCTCCTCTTTCACTTTCATCAAGAGGCTTTTTAGTTCCTCTTCACTTTCTGCCATAAGGGTGGTGTCATCTGCATATCTGAGATTATTGATATTTCTCCTGGCAATCTTGATTCCAGCTTGTGCTTCTTCCAGCCCAGCGTTTCTCATGCATATAAGTTAAATAAGCAGGGTGACAATATACAGCCTTGATGTACTACTTCCCCAATTTGGAACCAGTCTGTTGTTCCATGTCCAGTTCTAACTGTTGCTTCCTGACCTGCATATAGGTTTCTCAAGAGGCAGGTCAGGTGGTCTGGTATTCCCATCTCTTTCAGAATTTTCCACAAGTTTGTTGTGATCCACACAATCAAAGGCTTTGGCATAGTCAATGAAGCAGAAATAGATGTTTTTCTACAACTCTGTTGCTTTTTCCATGATCCAGCTGATGTTAGCAGGATGACCTCTGGTTCCTCTGCCTATTATAAAACCAGCTTGAACATCTGGAAGTTCATGGTTCACATATTGCTGAAACCTGGCTTGGAGAACTCTGAACATTATATAACTAGTGTGTGAGATGAGTGCAATTGTGCGGTAGTTTGAGCATTCCTTGGCATTGCCTTTCTTTGGGATTGGAATGAAAACTGATCTTTTCCAGTCCTGTGGCCACTGCTGAGTCTTCCAGATATTGAGTGTAGCACTTTCATAGCATCATCTTCCAGGATTTGAAATAGCTCAACTAGAATTCCATCACCTCCCCTAGCTATGTTCGTAGTGATGCTTTTTGGAATTCCATCACCTCCCCTAGCTTTGTTCGTAGTGATGCTTTTTAAGGCCCACTTGACTTCACATTCTAGGATGTCTGGCTCTAGGTGAGTGATCACACTATCTTGATTATCTGGGTCATAAAGGTCTTTTTTGTACAGTTCTTCTGTGTATTCTTGCCACCTCCTCTTAATATCTTCTGCTTCTGTTAGGTCCTTATCATTTCTGTCCTTTATCCAGCCCATCTTTGCATAAAATGTTTCCTTGGTATCTCTAATTTTCTGGAAGAGATCTCTAGTCTTTCCCATTCTATTGTTTTCCTCTATTTCTTTACATTGATCACTGAGGAAGGCTTTCTTATCTCTCCTTGCTATTCTCTGGAACTCTGCATTCAAATAGGTATATCTTTCCTTTTCTCCTTTGCTTTTTGCTTCTCTTCTTTTCACAACTATTTGTAAGGCCTCCTCAGACAGCCATTTTGCTTTTTTGCATTTCTTTTTCTTTGGAATGGTCTTGCTCCCTGTCTCCTGTACAATGTCACGAACCTCTGTCCATAGTTCATCTGGCACTCTATCTATCAGATCTAGTCCCTTAAATCTTTTTCTCACTTCCACTGTATAATCATAAGGGATTTGATTTAGGTCATACCTGAATGGTCTAGTGTTTTTCCCTACTTTCTTCAATTTAAATCTGATTTTGGCAATAAGGAGTTCATGATCTGAGCCACAGTCAGCTCCTGGTCTTGTTTTTGCTGACTGTATAGAGCTTCTCCATCTTTGGCTGCAAAGAATATAATCAATCTGATTTCGGTGTTGACCATCTGGTGATGTCGATGTGTAGAGTCTTGTGTTGTCGGAAGAGGGTGTTTGCTATGACCAGTGCGTTCTCTTGGCAAAACTCAATTAGCCTTTGCCCAGCTTCATTCTGTACTCCAAGGCCAAATTTGCCTGTTCCTCCAGGTGTTTCTTGACCTCCTACTTTTGCATTCCAGTCCCCTATAATGAAAAGGACATCTTTTGGGGGGTGTTAGTTCTAAAAGGTCTTGTAGGTCTTCATAGAACCGTTCAACTTCCACTTCTTCAGCATTACTGGTTGGGGCATAGACTTGGATTACCATGATATTGAATGGTTTGCCTTGAATATGAACAGAGATCATTCTGTCATTTTTGAGATTGCATCCAAGTACTGTGTTTCAGACTCTTTTGTTGACTATGATGGCTACTCCATTTCTTCTAAGGGATTCCTGCCCACAGTTGTAGATATAATGGTCATCTGAGTTAAATTCACCCTTTCCAGTCCATTTTAGTTCGCTGATTCCTAGAATGTCGGTGTTTACTCTTGCCATCTCCTGTTTGACGACTTCCAATTTGCCTTGATTCATGGACCTAACATTCCAGGTTCCTATTGCAATATTGCTCTTTACAGCATCAGACCTTGCTTCTATCATTAGTCACATCCACAACTGGGTGTTGTTTTTGCTTTGTCTCCATCCCTTCATTCTTTCTGGAGTTATTTCTCTACTAATCTGCAGTAGCATATTGGGCACCTACCGACCTGAAAAGTTCATCTTTCAGTGTCCTATCATTTTTCCTTTTCACACTGTTCTTGGGGTTCTCACGGTAAGAATACTGAAGTGGTTTGCCATTCCCTTCTCCAGTGGGCCACATTCTGTCAGACCTCTCCACCATGACCCTGCCATCTTGGGTGCTCCCACACAGCATGGCTTAGTTTCATTGAGTTAGACAAGGCTGTGGTCCATGTTATCAGATTGGCTAGTTGTCTGTGATTGTGGTTTCAGTTTGTCTGCCTCTGATGCCCTCTCTTAGCGCCTACCATTGGCTTGTGTTTCTCTTACCTTGAACGTGGGGTGTCTGCTCACATTCGCCACTCCTGACCTTGAATGTGGGGAACCTCCTCTCAGCTGCTCGCACCACACAGCTGCTGCTCCTGTGCCATGCAGCCACTGATAAGTTTTCTTACCATCAGTTACTGATAGAAGTCAACATTTACCAAATGGTTTCTAATGAAACCAAAGGGTAGGGAGGAAACTCATTACTGCCATGGAGGGATGAGTGTCCCAACTTCTCACTTCAGACACCTCCCTAGTGGGAGGTAGCAGGGGCAACTTTTTATAGTTGGGCTAAAGTGGAAGTCTAGGGTTCCTACTTGGCCTTTGTTGAAGGTATTATGGTTATGGCCACTTTTTATCTATTGTTTGGATAGGAGATAATGGTCTAAAAGTGTTCTGTCTTGGTAGCCTGCCACTGTCCTGTACTTTGTCTAGAAGGAGTTCCCTTTTCTTGAGGTTTGATCAAAAACACTTAGAATTCCCTAAAAATAATAGTAAAATTATAAATTATAAAAGCAATTATAATTTTATTCATTATTGTGTAAACTATGCCATATATTTTCCACACTTTTATTGAGGTATAATTGATGTATAAAGTACATTTAGGTCTTCCGTGGTGGTTCAGATGGTGAAGAAGCCATCTGCAATGCAGGAGACCTGGGATGAATCCCTGAGTCAGGAAGATCCCCTGGAGAAGGGAATGTCTACCCACTCCAGTATTCTTGCCTGGAGAATTCCATGGACAGAGGAGCCTGGAGGGCTTCAGTCTATGGGCTTGTAAAGAGTCAGATACAACTGAGCAACTAACATTAAACTTAAAGCACATTTAAAGTCTACAATTTGATGCAAATAACTATCACCACAATCATGATAATGAACATATCCATTACCCCCCTTAATTTCCTGGTTCTCTTTGTGTTCCCTCCATTCATTTCCTCCTCTCCCAGTCAACTACTGATTTACTTTCTGTCACTACAGATTAGTTTGTAGATTCTAAAACTTACTGTATGGATTCAGACAATATGAACTCTTTAACTTCTTTTAGTCAGCCTAATTATTTTTGTATTGATCCACATTGTGTTTATGAATAGTTCATTCTTCTTTTACTGTTGAGTAGTATTACATTGTATATGACAGTTTGTTTTTACTTTCAATTGATAGATATTTGGCTTGTTTTCACTTTTCAGCTGTTACAAATAAAGCTGCCTATTAATATTTGGGTACAAGTGTGTATATATGCCTTTATTTCTTTTGGATAAATGGATAGTGGAATTTCTGAGACACATCATAGAATATATTTACCTTTTAAAAATCTTCCAAAGGTCCAAATTTTTCACTACCACCAGCAAAGCATGAGTTCCAGTTGTTATGCATGCTTTGCAAATCTTGGTATCAGTTCAGTTCAGTTCAGTTGTTCAGTCATGTCCGACTCTTTGTGACCCCATGGACTGCAGCAAGGAAGGCTTCCCTGTCCATCACAAACTCCCAGAGCTTGCTCAAACTCATGTCCATTGAGTCAGTGATGCCATCCAAGCATGTCATCCTCTGTCGTCCCCTTTTCCTCCTGTCTTCAATCTTTCCCAGCATCAGGGTCTTTCCCAGTGAGTCAGTTCTTCCCATCAGGTGGCCAAAGTATTGGAGTTTCAACTTCTGCATCTGTTCTTCCAATGAATATTCAGGACTGATTTCCTTTTCGATTGATGGTTTGCTCTCCTTGCAGTCCAAGGGACTCTCAAGAGTCTTCTCCAACACCACAGTTCAAAAGCATCAATTCTTTGGCATTCAGCTTTCTTTATAGTCCAAGTCTGACATCCACACATGATTACTGGAAAAACCATAGCTTTGACTAGATGAACCTTTGTTTGCAAAGTAATGTCTCTGCTTTTTAATATGCTGTCTAGCTTGGTCATAGCTTTTTTCCAAGGAGCAAGTGTCTCTTAATTTCACAGCTGCCGTTACCATCTGCAGTGATTTTGTAGCCCAAGAAAATAAAGTCTGTCACTGTGTCCATTGTTTCCCCATCAATTTGCCATGAAGTGATAGCCCTGGATGCCATGATCTTTGTTTTTTGAATGTTGAGTTTTAAGTAAGCTTTTCCCGTCTCCTCTTTCACTTTCATCAAGAGGCTCTTTAGTTCTTGACTTTCGCCGTTAGGGTGGTGTTATCTGCATATCTGAGGTTATTGACATTTCTCCCGGCAATCTTGATTCCATCTTGTGCTTCATCCAGCCTGGCGTGTTGCATGACGTACTCCGTATATAACCTAAACAAACAAGGCCATAGTATAAATCTTGGTATAGTGAAGTTTTTTCATCATAGCAATTTCTAATGAGTGTATAGTATTCTCATTGTGGTTTCAATATACATTTCTTTGATGGTTATTGATAGTAAACACCTTTTCATGTGCTTAGTGAAATGTCTGTTTAAGATTTTGCCTATTTTTTTGAAAATTCTTTGTCATCTTATTATTGAATTCTAAGAGTTCCTTATATATTCTAGATTCAAAGTCCTCTGTCATATAAATGTTTGACATATATTTTCCCCAGTCTATGGCTTGCCTGTACAGTTTCACTGTGGTGTCTTCTGAAGGAAAAACATTTTTAGGGGAAGGGACAAACATTTTTATTGTTGGTTAAATCCAATTTAATTATTTTTCCCTTTTATAGTAAGTTTGTGGTCTCAACGTCATAGAAATCTTTGGCAAACTCAAGGACACAGAGTTTTTCTTTATATTTTTGTCTAGAAGTTGTATAGTTTTAGCTCTTACATTTAGTTCTATGAATCATAATGAGTTAATTTTGTATATAGTGTGTGGTGTCAAGGTATATTATTGAGTTTTGCATGTTAATATCTATTTGCTTCTGCATACTGTTAAATAAGATTGGTTGATAGTAGTTTGCGAAGTCTTCTGTTCCATTACTGACTTTCTGTCTTCTTATTCTGTCAATTATTGAAGAGGGAGCAATGAATCTCTGAGTTTACTTGTGTATTTGTTTATTTCTCCTTACAGTTCATGTTTTTGTTTATGTATTGTGAAGCTGTGACTTCAGATGGATAAATATTTTGAATTGTTGTCCTTTTTATGAATTGATCCTTTTGTCACTATGAAATGACTTTCTTTGTCCCTGGTTATATTCATTGCCCTGAAATTTACTTTGTATGGTTGAAATAAATAATTTTACATTCTTTTGATTGGTGAAAGCATGGTATTTCTTTTCACATCCTTTTACTTGAACCTATTTGTGTCTTTGTATTTAAAGTATATTTGTCATAGGCAGCATATAGTTCAGCACTACTTTTTTATCAAGTGTGATAGTGTCTTTTAATTGAGTTGTTCAGACCATTTAGATATAATATGATCATTGATATGTTTAGATTTAAACCTGTAATCTTATCATTTGTTTTCTATTTCTCCCATCTGTCCTTTGTCCCCTTTTTCTTATTTTTATGCTTTTTTTGAATCAAATGATTATTGTTATGATTCTATTATATTTGTTAGTTAAAAGCTTTAATTCTTTTTTTTTTTTTTTTTACTGTAGTAGTTGCTTTAGGGCTTATGCACAATAAAAAAACTTTTTTTTTACTCATGTAGTTGCCGTTCCTATTGCTCTTTATTCATTTGAATGGATCTATACTTCTGTCTGTTGTCATTTTACTTTTTCCTGAAGGATATGCTGTAACATTTCTTGTATTGTAGGTATACTGGTGATGAGTTCTTTCAGCTTTTGTACCTCTGAGAAAGTCTTTATTTCCTCTTCTTTTAAAAAAATGAAAATACTGTAACCTTTTTATTTTGAGGTAGTAGTAGATTCGTATGCACGTGTAAGAAATAATGCATAGAGATCCTATATACCATTTACTCAGTTTCCCCCATGGTAACGTCTTATAAAACTATAATACAGTATAATGACCAGATATTAACACTGATATGGTAAAATACAGAAAAGTTTCACTACCATGAGGATCCCTCATATTGCTTTTATTAACCACACCATGAGTGGATGCCTTCTCATGGAAACCACTAGTCTATTGTCCATCTCTATAATTTTGTCATTTCTAAAATGTTATATAAATGAAATCAGGAAGTATATGTCCTTGAGATTGGCTTTTTTCATTTAGCACATTTCCAAGTTGTTGTATGTATCCATAGTTTCTTTTAATTGCTACAGTTCAGCCAGTCACATATTGAAGAACATCTGGTCTTTCTCCAGTTTGGGGTTATAATAAATTAACCTGATATGAACATTTTTATAGAAGTTTTTATGTGAGCATATGTTTTCATATCTTTGTGTTAATTGATCAAGAGTGCAATTGCTGGATTGTCTGGTAGTTATATGTTTTGTTTTATATTTTTAAAAAAGCAGCCAAATTGTTATCCAAGTTAGATGTATTATTTTCCATTCTCACCAGCAATATATAAGTGATCCAGTTTTTTCCCATTCTTGCCGGCATTTGGTGATATCACTGATTTTTATTTTTGTCTTTTGGATAGGTAGATAGTGATATCTCATTGTGATTTTAAGTTGCATTTTCCTAATGGCTAATGAGGTGGAACATATTTCGATGTGCTTATTTACCATCTCTATATCCTCTTGGGTGAAATGTCACTCTCTTCATGTCATTTTTTTTTTTTTTTCATTTTCTACTTGGATTTTTTAAGGCATTACATCTTGAGAGCTCTTTATATGTTCAACATAATATTCTTTTGTTGGTTCTGTGGTTTGCAAATATTTTCCCCTATTGTGTGCACTGTCCTTTCATTCCCTTTATAGTGTCCTTGGATGTACAGAAGTTTTTATTTTTGTGGGTGCTGAATACTTTTGTATTCCATTAATGTTCTTTAGCCCTGTTCTGGGATGCAGTGAAGTTTCTAGGAAACAGTTAAATCCTTTTAGTATTGCTTTTAAGATTAGTTAGAGTACAGAGAAGAGCTCAGTCTATCTAGTACTAATTATTCCCCACTCCTTACTCTATCCAATGACTCATGAAATATGGGTTGTTCCACCAGCAGGTGTTATTTCTCAGCTCTGCATGATCACTGGGTGCCCTTCCTTCTAGTCTATTTGGGTTTTCCCCCCCAGCTTGGGTAGCTTCTCCACATTCCTGAGCTGGTACTGATCAATACTCTGCTGAATACTTGAGTGGGAACCTTCCCAAACCTCTGGGATTTTCTTTCTGTGCTGCTCTCTACTCTCTAGTATGCCATCCTGTGATTAAGAATAAGATATCTTGGTCTTCTCAGACATTCAGTTCTGTCTCCTCAACTCGGAGTCTGACAGCCTCTACCTGGGTTCTTCCTGTCTCATAGCACTAAGCTCAGGCAATCATTGCACTTACTTCATTTGTTTCTCATCTCTCGGGGATCATTCTCCTTTGTTTTCTTGATGACCAGGGTCTTGTAAACCTTTGTTTTATATATTATATCTTTTTTTTAAAAAGCTGTATTGCTTTTTTTCTGGTTGTTTCAGGCTGTTACTCTTATCTTTATCAGGAGTGAAGATGTCATATTGTTTTAAATTATAAATTTCTACTGATAGCTCAGAGAAATGTCTGACTCCAGAGACATCTCTGAACTTGCACAAACTCAAGTTTTTTAGACATATCATACCTGAAAGGTTAAATATAAATATATAATAGTGAGATCAACGTAATCATCTTGGTTCCAACCCTGGTGACTCAACTAACTGGAATTTTTTCCCCTATGCAAAGCACTCCCTCAAATTATTATTCTATGTTGAACTGAACTAGGCATTAAGGAATGTGTTGCAGAATGGCATGATTGCTTCTGCTGTCCCCAATCTCCTGTGTTTAAGATAAGCTCCATGTATCTAGTTCTCCCGGTAAAATGACTGCATTATCCATGAATCCTACTTTTAACAAACGTCATTTATATTCTAAACCATCTTTGGAGGTTATTTTAAGTTACTGCCCACCATGAATACTGTTCTACTGTTTTTGTTTTTTTTTTAGTGTTTCTCAATTCAAATTCCTGAAATTTGAAACGGAATTCATTTTTTCCAGTATTTTTGACAGACATGTTTGGGTTCACTGCCCCCATGCTGTTCATGTTATGGTCTGACTATGATAATATCCCATTTTAGTCATCTTTCAAAACTAAAGAGACCTCACTCATACTTTTAATCTATTATTATCATATAATAACATTCCCTTCTGTACCCAAACTAATCCCTTCAATTATTTCTGTATTCTATCTTAAGGTATAAACCCTGAGCTACATTATATTAGCCTACATTGTATCTAAAATATTTATATCATAGTATGACAGAGAAAAATAGTATTCTTCTTTTTCTCTTTCTTCACAATTCTTAGTATTAAAAAAATGTTTAAAGTTTTAAACACATCACATAGAGTTGACAGCACATAGATTTCATGTCTTCTGGAAATATTCTCACATTTCTGTTTTGGCTTATACAGTTAACTTAGAACACATCATATTGTAATTATTTATATCATTGTTCACTGAATTTATCCCATTATCTGTATAAAAATCACCTAAGTGGTATAATTTATTTTATAAGCTCAATTTTTTATCATTTATTGTGAAGTTAACAAATTAGAATAGCATTGCCTTAATGAACACCAAAATTTGAAATAAGAAGGTTATAGATGGTTAGTTACATCCTATATCTATCTCAACATTTGTTGTATTTCTTCATTTTGGTTTTGATGCATATTATGGATAAAATACTACTTCATACAGATAAATAACCCTAAATGCCAAAAAAATTTAATAGCTCATCTTACAATCATAGTTTACTATTTAATTAACTGGTTGAAACCTAAAAGAAGAGTAGTAGCAAACTTTTATTTTGAAATTAAATCATTTACTGTCTGACAAGTGCTCATATCCTTTAGTAAAAGTATAAGAGAAATATTCCTAAATTTACAAATAAGTGCATACATGGTAATGCAGTATATTAATATCTTCACTTGTTATTTTACAACAGATTCTTTTGACATGGCAAAGGTATACATTGAACAGAGGTATACCAGCTCATTTGACGCCAGGCAAGTTCAATATGTGCCAGGCATATATGCCTTATTATTTTTCTTTAGAATTTTATATGAGCAGGGACTTTCCTGGCAGTCCAGACTCTGTGCTTCCTATACATGGGGCATGCTTTCAGTCCATGGTCGGGGAACCACGATTCTACATGCCGTGTGGTGTAATGAAATATTTAAAAAATAAATAAATTAAAATAAAATAAAAGCAGATAAGCAGAAATGTATATTCCTAAGAGGAAAGGAGTGACCTTCCTAATCGTAAATCTATGCAGATGAATTTAAATAAATGTGTAGAAATGACAAGATAAGATTTTTTCTGGAGTTTGAACAGATACTAGTTGACTTGCTAAAACAAGTTAAAGAATAGGTGGTCTTCAACATAGGTACATAGATTTGGTATATAACATTTTTTCCATAGCTTTTAAAATAACCAAAAACATTTTAGTGATTTTCATATTAAATTTTGGCAGAACCCCTGAAGCACCTCTATATTCTAGAATTCTGTGGAATATACTCTGAAAACCATTCAAAATCTAAACATTTATTATTATCCTTTGGCTAACTTATTTTTTCCTCAAAAAATTCAAATGCTTTTAGTCGGGAATTATTTTCCTTTACAAAATCTACAAGCCTTTTCTCTAATGTCTTAAAGCAATGGTTTATTTTCATTCTGTTTCATTTTTTAGACAGGATTTATAAACTTGCTGGTTTGTTGTTCTTTGGATATCTCCAATGAATGTTGAGGATGGGTGGTAGGTATTTTGTTGACAGCTCCTCAGCCCTTTGGTATAATAGCCATACATCATGGTAAAGTACTTTCATAAATGGTAATTTTGATTTCTCACCTGTGTTTCTTTTAAAATATTGGGTTGATGAAACTCTAATTGATGTAATTATATATAGCTTGTCATTTTGGGGCCATGAGTTACCATCAATGAATTTAGTACATCTAACCTTGATGCTTTTGAAGTGTGGTATTGGAGAAGACTCTTGAGAGTCCCTTGGACTGCAAGGAGATCCAACCAGTCCATTCTGAAGGAGACCAGCCCTGGGATTTCTTTGGAAGGAATGATGCTAAAGCTGAAACTCCAGTACTTTGGCCACCTCATGCAAAGAGTTGACTCATTGGAAACGACTCTGATGCTGGGAGGGATTGGGGGCAGGAGGAGAAGGGGACGACAGAGGATGAGATGGCTGGATGGCATCACTGACTCGATGGACGTGAGTCTGAGTGAACTCCGGGAGTTGGTGATGGACAGGGAGGCCTGGCGTGCTGCGAGTCATGGGGTCACAAAGAGTTGGACACGACTGAGCGACTGGACTGAACTGAACTGAACTGAACCTGTGTGTTGGAGAAAGCAATGGCAACCCACTCCAGTACTCTTGCCTGGAAAATCCCAGGGATGGGGGAGCCTGGTGGGCTGCTGTCTCTGGGGTCGCAGAGTCAGACACAACTGAAGCAACTTAGCAGCAGCAGCAGCAGCAGCAGCAGCCTGTGTGTTTCATACACCAGTTTGTGAATAAAAGGCTATCTAATATCCTCTAGGTTAGTACTGACAATATTTTCCCTTCAGTCTCTCTGATAGTCCCTTTTCATCTCTGTTTCCTTTTCACTGTGATCTTCAAGTGGCGCCTGTCACTTTCTTGTGTGTCATGTGGTGTGACCAGAGCCATGAACTGAGCTAGACTGCGTTATTTCACTTGGGATGCTAAATGAGTTTTATGGAGAAAGAGATGTTTTGCAAAATTGCCCGCAAATTAAGAAAGTCATTTCCATATAACATAGTCTTATGACATTGAAGATGAATCAGCATTTCAGAAAAAAATTTTGCTAAAAATACATGTAAATATTGAATATACAGCATACAAAAACAAACTTATACCTTTTCTTGTTTAGGAAGTGAATTTTGCATAGGCCTCCAGTAAATAAGCATTCTTGTAGATTGATTCCTCTTTGCATGATTAGTGATTCCAGTCATAAGAGATGCTGCTGGGTTTTTTTTATAACAGTCTAAATTCCTATTCTTGTCTAATCTATATAATGATCTATGTAGTTGAGTTTCTGAGGTTTATCTTTTAGTTCCAACTTTTGTATAATCTTGAATGTGTAAGTTTCCCCCAGTTTTATTTACATTTGATTATAGCAGTGTAATACAAAAGTCAAAGTTAATATGCTGGAATTTTAGAAATGCTGATAAGTAGAGGCTCCACTAAATATAGTTGGAACTTTGATAAAACATTTGAATTCAAGCTGGTAAAGTAAAGCTGTAATCTTTATAGCTACAGATAAATGAAAGGAAGTATGGTTTTTCTATTGGTCCCTAGTATTATTGATTGAGGAAAAAATAACAGGAGGCAGGAGGTGAGCCAGGCTTCTAAACAGTGATAACTGAAACCCACACCACTAAAGGTTTAAGAGTTGGAATGCCAGGAAGTACTTGTTAAATGTCTCCTCCATTATGTATTTAGACTGTTCTGGCTTTTGAGTGCCCCTTCATTTTCCTTTCTTGAAGAACTTGCTAAGTAAACCTTCTAAAACATCTGTGGTGAACCATGATTACATCCTATGGTTTTGACAATTGAAGGGTTCATTGGATTTTTATGCTGGCAGTTAAGTACAGTAATCATTAGTTTACCAAAGTATAAGAGATCTGGCTATCTATCTCCCTTTACTTTTGAATTGCTGTTATGGCAACCTTTTGTGTGAGCTTGAATCTTGCCACTCTAAGTTTTCTTAGTGATGAAACTGAGCAAACCATGAATGAATGAATCATGAACTTTTAGAATGGTGCAGTAAAAACACTTACTACAATTTTTTAGTCCAACTTTCTACCTCAGAGTCAGTAAACATTTCTATCAAGAACCAGATAGTAAATATTTTGGCTTTGTGGGCCTGCACACAACTACTCATGTCTGTTTAGTGCATCAGTAGGCACAGACAGTACATAAATAAATGAACATAGCCGTGTTCCTATAAAGCTGTATTTACAACAACAAGCAACCAAGAGTATATACAAATGGGCAACAGGCACATGAAGAGATATTCAGCATTATTAGTCATTAGGGAAATGCAAGTCAAAATCATTTTGTACCCTACTCTGTTCCGCTCATTTCATGTCCAACTCTTTGTGACCTCATGGACCGCAGCACACTAGGCTTCCCTGTCCATCACTTACTCCCAGAGCTTGCTCAAACTCATGTCCATCAAGTCGGTGATGCTATCCAACCATCTCATCCTCTATCGTCTCCTTCTCCTCCTAGGATGGCTATAATTTAAGAAAAATAGAAAATAATAAGTGGAATGGAAAATAATGAGGATTTGGAGACATTGGAACCTTCATATATTGCTGATTAGAGTGTAAAATGGTGCAGCCACTGTGGAAAACAGGTTAGCAATTCCTCAAAAAAGTTAAACATAGGATTACCATATGACCCAGCAATTTTATTCCTAGGTATATGTCAAAAAGAATTGAAAACAGATATCCAAACACTTTTACACAAATGTTAATAGCAATTCACAATTGCTAAAGGATGGAAACAACCCAAATGTCCATCAGTGAATGTATGGACATTCACTGAATCAGTGGAATCAGTAAATAGTGGTGTATCCATACAAAGGAATATTATTCAGCCATAAAACAGAATGAACCTCCAAAGCATTATGCCAAGTGAAAGAAGCAAAAGGTCATATACTATTATACTATTCCATTTGTATGCAATATCTGGAGGAGGTAAATTCATGAAGGCACTGCTTATTTTTGTAAATTGATGCTTTGTTAATACCTGCTTTACTGAGATATAGTTCACTCAGTACTTAATTTCTTTCTATGGCTGAAGAACTGTCCATTGTATGAAAGCATCACATTTTATTTATCTACTCATCAATTCATGAACATGTTGGTTTTTCCATCTTTGGTCCATTATTAATAATACTTCTAAGAAAATCGTGTATAAATTCTTATATAGACTTCTATAAGTATTTACTTCTCTTGTATATGGAGAAGCAAATGGCAACTCACTCCAGTATTCTTTCCTGGAAAATTCCATGGACAGAGGAGCCTGGCGGGCTACAGTCCATGGGGTTGCAAAGAGTCACCCATGGGGTTGCAAAGAGTGACCGAGCACATCTCTTGTATTCTACTTAAGGGTAGAATTACTGGATCATATGTCAACTCTGTGCTTAACCTTTTGAGAAACTGTCAGATTGTTTTCCAAGGTGGCTGAACCATGTTATATTACCATCAGTAGTTTACAAGGGCTCCCATTTCTCCATACTTTTGCCAACACTTATTATTATCTGTCTGTATTTAAGGTTTTATTGGAACACCACCACGCTCACTCATTTACAAATTGTTTATGACTGCTTTCACAGTGCAATGACATACCATATGTGAAAGATACCATATAACTCTCAAAGGTCCAAATATTTACCATCTGGCCCTTTCCAGAAAAAATTTGTCAGCTGCTGCTATAGAGGTATTCTCATGAAGTTGATCATTTTTTGAATATCTTAGTGAAGTTTGCTAATTTAGAGGAATTTCTAGTACATTGCTTTGTATGGCTTTCTTAAGTGGGCTAAGAAATCTGTAGTTGCTTAAAACAAAGTATACCTATATACCAGTATCCAAGATAACCAATTATATATGTTAGAAGTTTGATGATTAAAAAGAAGACTATTTTTTGACACAGCTTATTTTCAAAAGCTTTGTGATAAATGGTGAAAATACCAGAAAAGTTTAGTATCAAAACATAAGTAACAATAAACATGATGTCTCAGAACATGTAAAATATATGTCTTGATGTATTATAGAATGGGGAGTTTTTAAGACAGGAGTGATTTTGGGACAGAATTTTCAGGGAAAAGACATGGTTTACAGACTTTGGACGATAAGACAGGTGCTAAATCAGAAAAATCTTCAATTCTTAGTTTGTTCCCAGAAGTAGCTACAGCCACGTCACTCCCTGGTTTGTTTTCCACTAAGAGAACTGAATACAGACTGTGGTGGCTAGAGATGTGGAAAGCTGCTATCAAGATCTCCCCCTGCCCCCCCTTTTTTTTGATAAGGGAAAAAAGACAGTAAGTTAGAAGCAACACCAGGATGGGGGAGAAACGGCGAGGGAGTAGAAAGGTGAATCAGTCACACAAAAAATTTGATTTCTTGGCCCCTGAACAATTTTCTCTACTTTCAATTGTGTATAGACAAATAACATTAAATGTAATAGAAAACAGTAAATAGCCATTAAGGAGCCTTGGACTGAAGGGAAGGGGAGGAGTTAAGGAGCCTTGCCCAGAAGTTATTTTGGTCTTCTATGGCCACACAAATGTGTATCTTAGCAACTGTGTTTGTCTGTGAGGCATACTAGTGCTGCATTGTGTGATTATGAAATGGTGCTTGTTTTAAACACAGCCAATTTCATTGTAGAAGAGCTTTATTCCTGGAGGATTTGTTAATCAAGTTGTCTCAGTGATAGAGTTTTAAATATATTATAAGAAATCGCAAGCCTAGGCTAGGGAGCAAGCCAATAAAACATACAATTCCTGGCTTCTCTGTTGTCAATTAATAGGTGAAAAGATCTTTGCAACCAACCCAGTTCTGGGAGACTTGACATAGCATCTAAAATATAACCTGTCTGAGCTCTCACACTATTACTGGAGCATGTACAACATGTACATACACTTGAAATGAGAAGAGGTTTTGTGACCAATATGGGATATTTTCTCCTTCCTTGACTTGTACTGCAGAATTACTTCTTATATAGAATGAATTGAGGGCATATCAACAAGCTATTTTCTGAGGATCATTCACCAGGTCACAGGAGAGGTCGTATTCCTCAGAATCTGAGTCTTCCTTTGATAGATATGAAGTATAAATTTATCTCTAGACCAATAAATAATTATAAAATAAGGAATTAATGTCAGAAATAAGTTCAGCTAAAATTTAACATAGTGGAACTTGGGGAAAGTACAGTACTGTTGCAGTGAAATAGTTTTCATTGGATGAAATAAGGATGGTTTCCTGGATGAGTTGACAATCAGAACAGTCTGAATAAGGAAGATGTTTTGTGAGCCATGGGGGGAACACAATCTGATCTTATTTCTGAGTAGAACCAGAGATAGCAGGAGCATGACCAAACAAAAAGATTTATGAAATTAACAGAGATATTGGGTGAAGAAGTCATCTCAGATTTCTTGGGGGCAGATTCATTCCAAATGAATGCTCTGGACTGGCTACCCCTCTTTCCTCTCTACCCTCCTTCCTTAATACCTTACAGTATAGCACTCATCCACTATCATTATTATATTAAAATCAGTGTCAGTATAATTCCAGGCTAAATTCCAAAACCCATTGGCCTTTACTCAATCCTTATTCTTCATGATCTTTTTGCCATATATTTTTAACAAATTCATTTATTTGCATATTTATTTATTTTTGACTGCACTGGGTCTTTGTTGCTGTGTGAAGGCTTTCTCTGGTTGCAGTGCCCAGGTTTCTCATTGCAGTGGATTGTCTTGTAAAGCTCGGGCTCAGTAGTTGCGGTGCACTGGTTTAGTTGCTCTATGGCATGCGGGATCTTCCCATACTGGGGATTGAACCCGTGTCCCCTGCAGTGGCAGGTGGATTCTTACCCACTGGACCACGAGGGAGGTCCCTGCCATATTTTATGTACCTTCTCAAAACTATTCCTTGATCTTGGTGATACTATTCCAACCTAGCTTTCCTTCTGCTTTTTAAAAAATGTTCCATTTGTATCCCTCTTTTTTCCCCTCCTTTCTGTATTTGTTCTATTATAAGACTATCTGCTTTTCAGGTTGCAGTTCATATTCTCTTGTCATAAACTCAGAAACTAGACAAGTGATCTATTAAAATAGTTTAACATCTCAAGTGGCTAATGGCAAAGCTTTCCTAAATGAAGAGGGGAAATTGAAGCAAAAGGATGCTTTGTAATTTGGTGTTAAAATAGCATATTAATGTTGCTAACTTGAACATAAGGTTACAGATTCCCAGGCCTATTTTAGAACCCTTTAGAATATGTTTCTCTAGGTTTATTTGATTAGCCCATCTTGAGCATCTTGAGCTCTTTTTGAGTATCAGTCTTGTGATTGCTTTACTAAATCCAATCCTTAACAAACCCTAAGAGCTCTGATTTGGTAGTATTCACAGAAGTTTGGCGAAAATATATAAAGGAAATCTAGTAGGTCAATAACACCTGTTCCATGACAAGGCATTTTAAGATCTCTTTGTTAAGGTGTGTGTGTGTGTGTGTGAGAGAGAGAGAGAGGGAGACATAAAGACAGAGAGACAGAGAAATCAGATCCTACTTGTGTCCATTAAGTTGCTTAGCTATATATTAATAGTTTGTTGAATCATAGTTTCATTAATATCCCATTAATCAAGACAGCAAATCCAGTGTGTGACCAACTTAATGACTGAAATAGCTTGCTGCCAAGAATCCCTTAATATGTGTATTATCTTATATATTTAGCAAGACTGTTTGGGCCTGAAAGTATAGCAGAATGAAGTATGAAGCACTTGGCAACCAACATTTGTTATTGTTCTCAACTTTATATGAGAATATGTATAGAATAATATGTTAAACATCAATCAGTGCCTGACTGTCTTCTTGGAGTAAGTGGAGCAAAGCTTCTAGGTGGTCTGCTCTACAATGTACTATTTAAACATACCACTGATGACAGCTATTCAGCTGTAGTCCAGGCACCCCACTCCAGTACTCTTGCCTGGAAAATCCCATGGACGGAGGAGCCTGGTAGGCTGCAGTCCATGGGGTCGCTAAGAGTCAGACACGACTGAGCGACTTCACTTTGACTTTTCACTTTCCTGCATTGGAGAAGGAAATGGCAACTCACTCCGGTGTTCTTGCCTGGAGAATCCCAAGGACAGGGGAGCCTGGTGGGCTGCTGTCTATGGGGTCGCACCGAGTCGGACACGACTGAAGCGACTTAGCAGCAGCAGCAGCAGGTTGCCTCACATAATTTTTTGGATGAACTATAAATTTTGCAGTCAGGAATTTTCTTGTTATTTATTTATTTAGAAAATATGCTAAATTTGTATTATTTTCTCACTCATATTGCCCCCCGAAATAGGCAATTGAAATAGAGTAGTAAGTGAAATATAGTACTTTGATTTTCATTTGAATAAAATATTGCCCTTTGAAGGGTATATATGCTTTTACTTAATTTATGGCAGGGAAGATGTGCCTCCTTTAAGCCTTTTTACTTTATATTATGGAAAATTCAATCATATACACAGATAGAATAGTAAATTGCCTCCCCCTGTATGTATACATCACCCAGCTTTAACAATTATCAAACCATGGTCATTTTTAAGAAACAAAGTTTCAATTTGCAAAATTAATCATGGATTCTATGTTTACATCTAAGAACTGGATAGAATTTAGAGATAAGTTGGGACTACTGGAGGTAAAAACAATATAATAGTAACAAAATCAAACGCTTATTAGTACCAAGCTCTTTTATGAGCTTTATTTGTGTTAAAGGCTTTATTTTCACAAAACCTCATTTTGTGGGCACTATATACTTTAAAGGAGAAGGCAATGGCACCCCAATCCAGTACTTTTGCCTGGAAAATCCCATGGATGGAGGAGTCTGGTAGGCTGCAGTCCATGGGGTCGCTAAGAGTTGGACACGACGAAGCGACTTCACTTTCACTTTTCACTTTCATGCATTGGAGAAGGAAATGGCAACCCACTCCAGTGTTCTTGCGTGGAGAATCCCAGGGACAGGGGAGCCTAGTGGGCTGCCGTCTATGGGGTCACACAGAGTCGGACACGACTGAAGCAACTTAGCAGCAGCAGCAGCAGCATATACTTTAAAAACATTTTTTTGATATAGACCGTTTTTTAAAGTCTTTTTTGAATTTGTAACAATATTGCTTCTGTTTTATGTTTTGGTTTTTTGGCCACGAGGCTTGTGGGATCTTAGCCTCCCCGACCAGGGGTTGAACCTGTACTCCCCACATTGGAAGGTGAAATCTTAACTGGACTGCCAGAGAATTCCCAAGTGGGAACTATATTATTGCAATTTTTAAGTAAAAAGGTGATCTGAGTTACACAAAGGTAATGTGTCTAAGGTACCCAGCTTGTAAGTGACAGAACTGGGATTTGATTCTAGGAAACCAGGCGCTAAAAATTTATCTTCTTAACCACCATAAGAAGGAAAAGATGCAGGCAACAAAGATGATATCCATTTGAAGGTGAGTCACCAGTGAAAACTGTGTTGTATGAAATTATAAGGTGTGCCAATAGTCAAACTGTAATTTTATAAAAATTTGATTAATTCAATTTTTCAGGGCTACATTTGGTCTACAAAGTCAAAGCATATCTGTAGTTTGAAAGGAAACCCAATTAAGATGGCAGAAACCCTCTGATAAAAGTTTTATTTTAGAGTCTGCATCCTACCATATCATGTCATCTTTACTAATTAAGATCTCTTTGGCTACAAGGAACAGAACACTCAACTCTGAGATAAGGACTAGGTTTGAGAAGGGATGATCAGAAGCTCACCTATGGATAGACAGGTGGACCTGTTGAGTAGGCAGTTGAATGTGAAACTATGAAGCTCAGAAGGGGGCAGATTAGTGTTCTATCACATGGATGTACTCTGACATATTTAGTAACCCATTCCTGTTAGGCATCAGAATTGTTTGCATGTTTTTCATCTTACAAATAATTGTACAATAAACATAATTGTGGCTAAATCTTGGTGTAAATAATTATTTCCTGAGGATAAATTCATACTGTTCTCCTTGGAAGAAAAGTTATGACCAACCTAGACAGCATATTAAATAGCAGAGACATTACTTTGCCAACAAAGGTCCATCTAGTCAAAGCTATGGTTTTTCCAGTAGTCATGTATGCATGTGAAAGTTGGACTATAAAGATAGCTGAGCGCCAAAGAATTGATGCTTTTGAACTGTGGTGTTGGAGAAGACTCTTGAGAGTCCCTTGGACTGCAAGGAGAGCCAACCAGTCCATCTTCACGGAAAGCAGTCCTGAATATTCATTGGAAGGACTGATGCTGAAGCTGAAGCTCCAATACTTTGGCCACCTGATGTGAAGAACTGACTCATTGGATAAGACCCTGGTGCTGGGAAAGATTGAAGGCAGGAGGAGAAGGGGATGACAGAGGATGAGGTGGTTGGATGGTATCACCGACTCAATGGACATGAGTTTGAGTAAACTCTGGCAGTTGGTGATGGACAGGGAGGCCTGGCGTGCTGCAGTCCATGGGGTTGCAAAGAGTCAGACACGACTGAGCGGCTGAACTGAACCGAGGATAAATTCTCATAAGTACAATTTCTGGGCCAAAGAACATGTATATTCTATTTTTACTACTATTGTCTAAATCAATAAAAACAACTTGATATCTCATTAGCAGTTTTTAAGCTAGAGTACTTGATGTGGAAGGTCTTAAGAACTTCTGGTAGATTGTGATAATTTTGTTAAGCACCAAAAGACATCATAGCAAATCCAAAAAGTTTGTGATGCTATTGGTTGTATCTGTGGGTTCCCAGGCATGGAAAAAAAAATTCATTTTTCTAAAAGAGCCTAGAAAAAGTGAATTTGCTCAGTCGTGTCTGACTCTTTTCAACCCCATGGACTGTAGCCCGACCAGGCTCCTCTGTCCATGGGGATTTTCCAGGCAAGAATACTGGAGTGGGTTGCCATTTCCTTCTCCAAGGGATCTTCCCCACCCAGGGATTGAACCTGGGTCTCCAACACTGCAGGCAGACGCTTTACCATTTGAGCCATCAGGGAAGTTCCATAGAGCCTAGAGGCTGGTCAATAATGGAAATTGAACTGAGAAAATTACACAAAGGAAAAGCAATGTCCCAAGTTCTGTCAGCCACTGATATGTTATGATAATAACCATCTTAATCCATCTTAATCCACTACATATTTTTTACTTAAAATACGAGAAAATTTCTCTGCTTTTTAGGAAAGTATATTTTGTTCTTAGGATTCATTCAGTTATCAAACTTTTGCTGTTCCTTGAAGCAAAGCACATTTGTGAAGTTACTTTTTAAGAGACTCAAAGTCTCATATTTACCGTGACCCCTGCACATTTATCAATGTCAGAGCCATATTGCATCTGAGAGTATTGTGGGTACTCTTTTTTTATCACTTTAAAAGTTGTGCACCATTCCAGATTAGATCCAGGGAGTGTCTTGTTAGCTGCATTTATGATGTGTGTCTTTCTGGCCAGAACAAGCCTGACATCTCAGTAAAATGAAGAGTGTTTCCTGCATTTAGTACATTCCTTGAAACAAATAACTGCTGTACTAAAACAATACTTTAAAAAGCTTAGGTAAAATTATAGGAAAATGTATTTATGACCTTGGAGTATGGAAATTCTTGAGATAAACCAGTGATCAACCATAACATTAAAAGTTGATAAATTTTACACATTAAAATTTTGAATTTCTGTTCATCAGAAGACACCATTATAATCTGAAAAGGTAACCTACAAACTGAGAGAATATATTTGTAGCAATGCAACAAAGGATTGTTACCCAGAACATATAAAGGATTTCTAAAATCAGTTAAAAATAAAAGATACTCATTAGAAAAATGGTTTGACCATAATGATGGAGAATAGATTAACGGTTGCCAAGGATTGGAGTAGGGGAGGATGTGAGTACAAATGGGAAGCCTGAGAAAGTATTTTGGGAATAATTGAACTGTTCTGTATCAGATTATTGTGATGGGTGCATAAATCTATATGTGTATTAGAATTTATGAAGCTCTACATCAAAAAGGTCCATTTTAATGTGTGATAATTAAAAAATTAAAACAAAATTTAAGAAAATGGTTTGAACAGGCAGTTTACAGAACAGATGACCTATATGATCATTCTTACTGGTAATCAGGAAAATACAAGTTAAAAATCAAGTTAACATTTCATGCCATCAAATTTGCAAAAGTTATCTTGTCTGGAAGTTCCAATTTTTGGCCAGAATATTAAACACTGAGACATTTTCTGAACTGCTGGAGGGAGTGTAAATAGGTCAACCCCTTTGGAGAACAATATGGCAATATTTTTTAAAGTTGAATGTATGTATAATCTATGACCTAGCACTTCTACTTCTAGATGAATTCCTAGAGAGATTCTTTCATGATAAGTCAGGAGACATGCACATGAATATACACTTGACCCTTGAAAAACATGGGTTTGAACTACATGGTCCATTTACACACTTTTTTTTTTTCTCTAAATACATACTATAGTACTACAAAATCTTTGGTTGTTGAAATCAGAGAGGTCAATTGTAATTTAAAGGCACATTGTTTATAATAGCAAGAAATTAGAAACAGCTTAAATCTCAGTGAGCAAGAGAATGGATAAATAAATTAGAATAATTAATAATAATAATTAGATAAATAAAGTAGAATAATATACATTAGAGGAAAAGGAATAAACTAGAGCTACATGAATCAATATAGATGAATATTACAAACAGTGCTGAACAAAAAGAGGAAGCTGCAGACTAATATATGAATACAATGAAACAGTTTATATAAAGTTTAAAAAATCCCCAACCGATATATTACTTCAAAATACAAACCTCGTGATAGTAATTGAATCTTTTTTTCCTTTGGTATGTTAACATTTTTGTGGGTGACTGAAATAATTATATATAGATGATACAGATACAGCTCATATATATATATATATATATATATATGTGGAAGATTAGAAGTCTTCCCAAAGGTGGTTCAGTTCAGTTGCTCAGTCCTATCTGAATCTTTGTGACCCCATGGACTGCAGCATGTCAGGCTTCCCTGACCATCACCAACTCCCGAAGCTTGCTCAAACTTATGTTCATTGAGTCGGTGATGCCGTCCAACCATCTCATCCTCTGTCATCCCCTTCTTCTCCTGCTTTCAGTCTTTCCTAGCATCAGGATCTTTTCTAATGAGTCAGCCTTTCTCATCAAGTGGCCAAAGTATTGGAGCTTCAGCTGCAGCATCAGTGTTTCAATGAATAGTCAGGATTGATTTTCTTTAGGACTGACTGGTTTGAGCCTTCTCCAACACCACAGTTCCCAGGTAGTACTAGCGGTAAAGAATCCACCCGTCAGTGCAGGAGACTTAAGAGACGTTTGTTCAATACCTGGGTCAGGAAGATCCCCTCGTGGAAGGCATGGCAATCCACTGCAGTATTCTTGCCTGGAGAATTCCATGGACAGAGGATCCTTGTGGGCTGCAGTCCATAGAGTCACAAAGTGTCAGACACGACTGAAGCGACTTAGCACACACGTACTTAGAAGTGTACATAGAAAGGCATGAAAATGATAAGCGAGAAATTTTAGATTGCATTTAATTTTGCTGCAATGAAGGGTGAAGTGGTCAGGGATGAAGCACACCATAGAAATTCAGCTGTGTTTGCAATGTTTTGTTTCTCAGTTGAGTAGTAGGGATATGCGTATTTGTTGTATTATCCTTTGTGATGTATTATAAATTTTAAACATTAAAAAGTGTTTTGTTAAGAGTATTAGATTGGATTTAGAGTCAGGAAGACACCCTAGCTTGCCTCTCAACAAGTGTAAGACCTTAGGCAAGTCATTTCCAGAAACATTTGGGGCAGCTTTTATGACTGCAAATCTTGGGGCCTATTTCAGCTCATTGTCAGACTGTATGTAACAGACATTTGCCAATGACTGTCTGGCAATGTCTGTGCTGGTTTTCACTGTTGCACCGAAATTCATAAATAAAAAAGGAAAA
This sequence comes from Bos mutus, assembly GCF_027580195.1. Classification (NCBI taxonomy): domain Eukaryota; kingdom Metazoa; phylum Chordata; class Mammalia; order Artiodactyla; family Bovidae; genus Bos; species Bos mutus. The sequence continues at coordinate 71,641,706 of NC_091646.1, read as the reverse complement.
TCATGCAGAAAGGGCCCTGAATACTAAAAGACAGCCTGTGCAATGTCAAAACCCTTGGTTTTGTTCTAACACCTACCTGGCCACACTGTGTTTTAATTGTTTTAAGTTCTTTATTCTATGCCTGGTTACTGTGATATCTTGTAGAAAGGTGCTAGGCCTAAAAATATAAGGTTTTACATGATTGAGAATGAACCACCTACATTAAAAGACCCGAAGAAAGCAAACCTCAGTGATCAAAGAGAAGATTCAATAGTAGTTGTTTTTTTCCTTTTGTATGTTAACATTTTTTGGGTGACTGAAATAATTATGTATAGATGATACAGATACTAAGATTTCTGAGATGCACCCATACCAACCTTTCTGTGAACATTCTCTGTATTAAAATGTACACCCGTGGCAGATACATGTTGATGTATGGCAAAACCAATACAATATTGTAAAGTAAAAATATATATATAATAATAATAATTTTAAAAAATGTACTTTGGCTTTTTATCCTTTGAAATAGGTTATTCAAAGGATGACTTTTTTTCAAAACTTGTTTTAGAAAAATGGTTCACCTATCATGCATGATACCTGATGTCACTGAATTATGTTGCTCTTAATCACAACTGTGCACAGTGGTAAAGAATTCGCCTGCCAGTGCAGGAGATACAAGAGACATGGGTTCAGTCCCAGGGCTGGGAACATCCCCTGGAGTAGTAAATGGCAACCCACTCCAGTATTCTTGCCTGGGAGATTCCATGGACAGAGAAGCCTGGTGGGGGTACAATCCATGGGATCACAAAGCGTTGGACATGACTGAGAGACTGAACACACAATCATGACTATTTTAATTTATATTTGAGAGAGAATGTACTTTACTTTCTAATATTTCATTTATATAAAATAGACCAGATTTCTGATTTGTTTTTTTAGATGTACAGCTCAAAGGATCCTAGAAATCAGAGTTGGAAGCAAAGAGTGACTTAGTTTGCTGAGAAGCCTGAGGTTGTTACTTAAAAATTGTCCCCTCATGTATGAAGTATTATTACAAGAGAATGTAAACCACCAGTTCTTTCTCTCGCAAGGACAAAGCCAAAAGAAAAACCCTTAAACTATATTGGAAATTTTAGGTTACACATAAGGAAGAAATGCTTAATGATGAAATTTATTAGTTACTTTATGAGTCAACCAAGGGAGATGGCTGAATCTCACTCCTGAGAAAAGCCTCATGAATTAGGATAGGCAGTCGTCTAACATGATTGGCTAATGGAAATGATTTTCATGTAACTTAATGGTCTGTTAGTATGCCTCCCAAACTTGGGATTATATAAAAATTATTTAATTTAAATCTGTTATCAAAATAAATGTGTAGTTTTTAATATTATGTCAAATGGTTTAAAACTTTACAATGAATATCTACAAAATTGGCATAGAAATCTAGACTACCCTGCTGCTCATTAAAATGTTGTCATGGAATCTTTGTTATTGATCTTGTTATTATTGTTTGAGCTGGAATATTATCTAATAGATTAGGAAACTGAGGAGCAGAGTTAAGTAACTTGCCTAAATTCATAAAGTGTCACATGACTAGAACCCAGAACCTAGTTCCTTATTTCTCCTTTTGGTTCAGAGATTTTATCTCAACAACCTAATGACTTTGGGCTGCCCTATTCTGGGACTGCTTGGAGGTGAGGAGTTCTTGAACAAGGCTTTCTGAAATACCCTAATTCTCCTGAGATATGCCCTGAACTAACTTACTTTAATGTAAAATTATGTTCTGTATCACAGCTACAGGAAGTGTAGAAGCTTCAGCAACCTTGAAATTAAGAAGCACTTTGGCCTTTTCTGCCTCTGAAGGGGCCTGGTTAGTCATGTGTACTCAGTGTACTCCACTGCTCTCAGGGGAACCATCCATGTCTGCTTTTGCTCTGTACTGAATCTACAGTGCTTGGCACAGAATGTACTCAAATATCTGTTAATTTTGTGACTAGGTATGAATGAAATTAACTTTCTTTATTATCAACCAGACACATGCTGTTGCACAGAGCCACTGGCTATTTTTAAAGCTGGGTGAATCTTATCTTCTATTTTTCAAAATGCCTTTCCAAGATAAATGTAATTTTTTACCCTCTCTTGCTTAGAAAAGTGAGACAAAGCTACTAAACTAAAAAGAAAACTTTTCACTATTTCCCAGGTAAGAGCTTCCATGTTTGTATGTCTCTTTGGTTAAAGTCCAACTCACTGCAGCAATTAAGAACTTGTTGTACTGTTAAGCTCGGCACAACACAAAATGCTTTAATTAAGCAACCACATGCCTAAGATACTGGCTGAAATTAAGCAGCTGTGGTCCCTGCTTGTACTCTAGTTCAGACAGGACTGATCAGGACATGCTGTATGTGTAAAATGACTAAAAATGATGTAAATGACAAATAGGTGTTCTAAATTATTTACATGTATGTGTTTGCCTTGTTTATAATATGCTCTGATATAGGGAAACACAATACACAGAAACTTGAATTTTAAGATGGACAAACTAAAGTTTAGGTTACAGCATATCTACCATTTATTGACTACCTACCATGTGCCAGGCATGATGCTGGGGCTCTCTATATTTTTTTCATTCTCACACACAAAAAAAACACCATATGTCAGATATTATCTTCAATATGTAGACAGGAAGAGGCTTGAAGAAGTTAAGTATTTTACCCATTGTTACCTGAGTTGATAATCCATGATTTTCCTATGGTACCATCGTACGTTTTGTGTTATAGTAGAAGGAACACTGGATATGTAATCAAAATATCCGATTTTGAAACCTTGTTCTCCCTTGAGGAACTCACCTAATCACTCTAGACTTCAATTTTCCTCTGAATAATGGAGGATTATTTATTAATGTTAGGACATGTCTGTGGTGACAATATTTTCTAAATGAATAGTCTTGACTGGTTTTATGAAACAGGAAAGAGTATTTAATACTGGGTTTATCAACAAAGTTATTTGTATTTTATTGGAAATACGTATTTATTCATCCAAAAAGTATTTGTTGAGTACTTAACATATGCAAGGCACTGTGCTATTCACTGGAGATAAGATGGTATGAGGGAGACAAAAAGTCAATGAATCCCACCGTTGTGGAGTTTATGATAATTTAGTGGGAAAGATAGACTTCAGAGGGCTTCCCTGGTGGCTCAGATGGTAAAGACTCTGCCTGCAATGTGGGACAACCAGGTTCGATCTCTGGGTCAGAAAGATCCCCTGTAGAAGGGAATGGAAACCCATTCCAGTATTCTTGCCTGGAGAATTCCATGGACAGAAGAGTCTAGCAGGCTATAGTCGATGGGGTTGCAAAGAGTCGGACGTGACTGGACAACTAACACACACACACACAAACATTAGAAATCACCAATAAATGTAAATTTTACAACTGTGTTACATGGTGCAAAAGAGAGAAATACACAGTAGCTAGGACATGGAAGTAACCTAGATGTCCATCAGTAGACAAATGAATAAGACAGCTGTGGTACATATATAGAATGGGATATTACTCAGCCGTTAAAAAGAATGCATTTGAATCAGTTCTAATGAGGTGGATGAAACTGGAGCCTATTATACAGAGTGAAGTAAGTCAGAAAGAAAAAACACCAATACAGTGTATTAACGAATATATATGGAATTTAGAAAGATGGTAACAATGACCCAATATGCGAGACAGCAAAACAGACACAGATGTAAAGAACAGACTTTTGATCTCTGTGGGAGAAGGCGAAGGTGGGATGATTTGAGAGACTAGGATTGAAACATGTATATTACCGTATGTGAAATAGATGGCCAGTCCAGGTTTGATGCATGAGACAGGGTGCTCGGGGCTGGTGCACTGGGATGACCCTGAGGGATGGGAGGGGGAGGAAGGTGGGAAGGGTGTTCAGGATGGGGAACACATGTACTCCCATGGCTGATTCATGTCAATGTATGGCAAAACCCACTACAATATTGTAAAGTAATTAGCTTCCAACTAAAATAAATCAATTTTAAAAAGAAAAAAAAAACGTGTGGCAAAAACCACTGTAATATTGTAAAGTAATTAGCCTCCAATTAAAATAAACAAATTAATAAAAAAGCGAGAAATATGATGGCATGAAAGCATATGATAGGATACTCACTCGTGCAATAAATGAGGATTTCTTGAATAAGTGATGATAAGGCAGAGATCTGAAGAAAGAGTAGGAGTTAAATAGATATAGTAGGGAACTGGTAAGAGATTTCTAAGCAAAAGGAATGAGATGCACAAGGGCCTGTGGTGGCGAGAGCATGGCAAATCTGAACAGATGAAGGGATTCAAGTATAGCTGGAGCAAAGAGAGGAAGAGTGAAAGAATGAAGCAAAGGAAGCTTAAAGGGTAAGTAGAATGTAAACCATACCAGGGCTCATAGACCATGTTAAGAGCTTGGTTAACTTCTGGTTAAATCCCGCTTGCTTTGGATTTTTTGAAGAGAATGATAAAATTTATATTATATTATTTATGTTTACCCAGCATTTGTACAGAGAAGTTATATGGTTTTTACAGAGAGGTTATATGGTTATATGCACACCTCAACCAATTAAAAAGAGTAAGCAATAATTGGAAATATGACTAATCAATGACATGCAGTTGTGAATGGGACCTAGGAAAAAATTCTATAGATAAGGAGAATTAAAACTCTGACACATAGTATCTTAAGAGGATTCAATCCACTAAGTAGGCAAAATGCAACATGTATTTTTTGACCAGCTATTTTATGCGATACTACTAAATAAGAAAAATAATGCTGTATATGAGTAAGAGTTAAAATGAGTGGAATAGATAAGTACTGCTGGAACTGAGAGAAGGAAGAAATGACTGTGGCCTAGAATGGTCTAGGGAAGCATTATGACAATAATTAGAATTGAATTCATCCCTGGATACTGGGCAGGATATGTAGAATGGAGCACACTAGATAATTCTTCAGTTCACCTCAGTCGCTCAGTTGTGTCCACCTCTTTGCAACCCCATGAACCACAGCACGCCAGGCCTCCCTGTCCATCACCAACTCCCGGAGTCCACCCAAACCCATGTCCATCGAGTCAGTGATGCCATCCAACCATCTCATCCTCTGTCGTCCCCTTCTCCTCCTGCCCTCAATTTTTCCCAGCCTCAGGGTCTTTTCAAATGAGTCAGCTCTTCGCATCAGGTGGCCAAAGTACTGGAGTTTCAGCTTCAACATCAGTCCTTCCAATGAACACCCAGGACTGATCTCTTTTAGGATAAACTGGTTGGATCTCCCTGCAGTCCAAGGGATTCTCAAGAGTCTTTTCCAACACCACACTTCAAAAGCATCAATTCTTCAGCACTCAGCTTTCTTCACAGTCCAACTCTCACATCCATACATGAGTACTGGAAAAAAAATAAAGTCTGACACTGTTTCCACTGTTTCCCCATCTATTTCGAATGAAGTGATGGGATCGGATGCCATGATCTTCGTTTTCTGAATGTTGAGCTTTAAGCCAACTTTTTCACTCTCCACTTTCACTTTCATCAAGAGGCTTTTTAGTTCCTCTTCACTTTCTGCCATAAGGATGGTGTCATCTGCATATCTGAGGTTATTGATATTTCTCCTGGCAAAACTTCATTCCAACTTGTGCTTCCTCCAGCCCAGCGTTTCTCATGATGTACTCTGCATAGAAATTAAATAAGCAGGGTGACAATATACAGCCTTGATGTACTCCTTTTCCTGTTTGGAACCAGTCTGTTGTTCCACGTCCAGTTCTAACTGTTGCTTCCTGACCTGCATATAGGTTTCTCAAGAGGCAGGTCAGGTGGTCTGATATTCCCATCTCTTTCAGAATTTTCCACAGTTTATTGTGATCCACACAGACAAAGGCTTTGGCATAGTCAATAAAGCAGAAGTAGATGTTTTTCTGGAACTCTCTTGCTTTTTCAATGATCCAGTGGATGTTGGCGATTTGATCTCTAGTTCCTCTGCCTTTTCTAAAACCAGCTTGAACATCAGGAATTTCACGGTTCACATATTGCTGAAGCTTCTTACTGTATCTCAAAAATACAAATAATAATTTCAGATTTTGGAGCATAGATGAGCAGAAGTTGATTTATTAGTCTTTGCTTCTGCTACCACAATTCTCCCGTTTACAGTAAATCTTCTAAAGACAAGTTGAGGAGTTATTTCCTAGACCAGATCATGTGTGTATCCACCTAGCAACTACTTCTAACAACACACACTTTCAGAGTATTACAGTACCTTAGAGACAATCTGATCTACTTCCTTTTTTGGATAGAGTGGGAAACATGTTCCTGTCATACACTGGATCAGAGCTATCAGTTTCCATCCATCTGATTATTAAAAAGAAATACTCAGAGAGATACCATTTAAAGAGAGAAGCAAGGGCCGGAGAAGACCTGAGTGTGTCAGTATATTTAATGTGAACTTTAATCAGAAGACTCAGCTTCCAATCCTGGTACTACCAGAGACCTTAAGTAAATCACTCACTATTTCTGAACTTAAATTTACTCAAATATAGAATGGGGCTAAGAAAAATACTTTCTCCACAAGTAGGTATAAAGGGTAAATGAGATTACAAATAAAATTTTTTATAATAAAAACACTTCATAAATTATGAAGTTTTATACAAATATGCATCACTGACGTGACACAATACACCAAACCAAATTACATTACCAGCAACAGCAACTGTACTGACCCTAGACTTGTATTTTAGCTTCTTTTTTCTTATTCCTATTTTGTTAATTTTTTATTATGTATTTATTTATATTCATTATATATCCTTTATCATAGGAAAAGTATACAAATTATTACAAACCAAAGGAAGAGACCCATAGAGCAGACTCAGAGAGGGTTCCGAACATGAAGCTTCCATTATCCTCATTAACCCTTCTTGTTACACATGAAGTATTGCCAGTCCAGGAAGCTTACCTGAGTCTTGGTGTCCAGACTCTTTATTGAGGCTTGATTACATAGACATGATTGGTTTATTGATTGCCCATGTGGCTGAACTCAGTCTTTAGGTCAATTGATACTGCATTGACACAAAGAACACATCCTAAGTGATACACCTGGTCTTTGTGGCATGGCCAGCCCCTACTCTAGGGTTGTCAGATTTGTAATATCATACCTGTACTTCTGGAAGAAGTTGGATGCAGATAAGATCTTGCTGGCAAATACTATGTTTCATAACAGGTCTATTCAGTTATGCCCAATGAGTAGCCAGATAATATGTGTTGTATCAATTTGAAGGTGAAGACAAAATACAGCTGAGAGGATATTGAATATATTAATCAAATCTATGAAAGCCATGAAATTAAAAGACACTTACACCTTGGAAGGAAAGTTATGACCAACCTAGATAGCATATTGAAAAGCAGAGACATTACTTTGCCAACAAAGGTCTGTCTAGTCAAGGCTATGGTTTTTCCAGTGGTCATTTATGGATGTGAGAGTTGGACTGTGAAGAAAGCTGAGTGCCAAAGAATTGATGCTTTTAAACTGTGGTGTTAGAGAAGACTCTTGAGAGTCCCTTGGACTGCAAGGAGATCTAACCAGTCCATTCTGAAGGAGATCAGCCCTGGGATTTCTTTGGAAGGAATGATGCTAAAGCTGAAACTCCAGTACTTTGGCCACCTCATGTGAAGAGTTGACTCATTGGAAAAGACGCTGATGCTGGGAGGGATTGGGGGCAGGAGGAAAAGGGGATGACAGAGGATGAGATGGCTGGATGACATCACTGACTCGATGGACGTGAGTCTGAGTGACCTCCGGGAGTTGGTGATGGACAGGGAGGCCTGGCGTGCTGCGATTCATAGGGTCACAAAGAGTCGGACACGACCGAGCAACTGAACTGAACTGAACTGATGAAAGAAAAATATATGCCAATAGTTGATAGGATAGAGTGCATAATTTTAATATTTTCTCAGTTCATGTACTGTTGAAGCCTAGCTTGAAGGACTTTAAGCATTACTTTGCTAGCATGTGAAATGAGTGCAATTGTGTGGTAGTTTGAACATTCTTTGGCATTGCCCTTCTTTGGGATTAGAATGAAAACTGACTGTTTCCAGTCCTGTGGTCACTGGTGAGTTTTTCAGATTTGCTGGCATATTGAGTGCAGCACTTTGACAGCAGCATCTTTTAGGATTTGAAACAGCTCAGCTGGAATTCCATTCCCTCCACTAGCTTTGTTCCCAGTGATGCTTCCTAAGGCCCACTTGACTTTGCATCCAGGATGTCTGGCTCTAGGTGAGTGATCACACCATTGTGAGTATCCAGGTCATTAAGATCTTTTTGTATCATTCTTCTATGTATTCTTGCCATGTCTTCTTAAGATCTTCTGCTTCTGTTAGGTCCATACCGTTTTTGTCCTCTATTGTGCCCATCTTTGCATGAAATTTTCCCTTGATGTCTCTAATTTTCTTGAAGGTATCTGTAGTCTTTCTCATTCTTTTGTCTTCCTGTATTTCTTTGCGTTGTTCACTTTAAAAGGTTTTCTTATCTCTCCTTTGTATTCTCTGGAACTCTGCATTTAGATTGGTATATCTTTCATTTTCTCCATGTCTTTTGCTTCTATTTTCTCAGCTATTTGTAAGGCCTTCTCAGGCAACCACTTTGCCTTTTTGCATTTCTTTTTCTTGGGGATGGTTTTGATCACCACCTCCTGTGCAATGTTACAAACTTCCATGCATACTTCTTCAGGCACTCTATCAGATCTAATCCCTTGAATCTATTTCTCACCTTCACTGTATAATTGTGAGGAATTTGATTTAGGTCATACCTGAATGATCTTGTGGTTTTCCATACTTTCTTCAATTTAAGTCTGAATTTGGCAATAAGGAGTTCATGATCTGAGCCACAGTCAGCTCCCGGTCTTGTTTTTGCTGACTGTATAGAACTTTTCCATCTTTGGCTGCAAAGAATATAATCAATCTGTTTTCGGTATTGACCATCTGGTGATGTCTATATGTAGAATCGTCTCTTGTATTGTAGGAAGAGGGTGTTTGCTATGACCAGCGCGTTCTCTCGGCAAAACCGTGTTAGCCTTTGCCCTGCTTCATTTTGTACCCCGAGACCAAACTTGCCTGTTACTCCAGATATCTCTTGACTTCTTACTTTTTCAGTCCAGTCCCCTATGATGAAAGTATAGTGCAGCACAACTCATAGCACAAGCTGGCCAGCAGGCAGCAGCACAGCTCAAAGTGTACCCTAGCCAAAAGACAGCAAAGCAAAAGAAAGAGAAGAAAGACCCCCAGGTGGTGATAGCTTTTGCTTCAACATCCTACTGTTTGCTGATTGTTTCGTTGTTGCCCTGCAAGGGGTGGGATCAATTCCCCCACCGAAAATATTGATGTCTGATACCGTACACTTACTAAGAGGCTTGAAAAGGTTTATTATGGACATTATGGAGTTTTCTGGGAGAGGGTAGAGCTGGCTCCCAAGCTGGTCAGAAATGGCTTGAGTGAAGGGAAAGCAAAGTGACTTTGGTTTTTTGGGTGGTTAGTTGTTGGGTTTACTACCCTGGCTGTGACTTGCATGGTTTGAACTTCCCTGTCAGCACCATGGGAAGGAGCGTCCAGGCCTTTCTTATCGTCTCACCCTTATGTGGGGCAAAAAAGAGAAAGAAAAGAGGGGTAGGGCTTAATCTATCATTGGTTACACATAAAATTGGAATTAGACTCTTTATTACAGTTTATCATGTCTAGAAACACATTCCAGAGCCACCAATAGAAGGCAAAAAAGAAGCTTGCCAGATAAAGACTAGAATGAAAAGGAAAACATGTTTAATTTTTTAACTACTAGTATTTTAAAAATATTGTTGTTAATAATCTCAGATTTCTTCTTGTCAAATTGATCTGCATTCTTTTTCCCCTTATACTGATACTTAAAATGTAATGGTGATATTTACTTCCCTCCCACTCCATAATTCTGTTTTTTCGGAGTCCTATGTAACATTAATGTTATACTTTATTTTGAAAATACATGGTTTTATATCTAAAGATTTCTCTTTTTAAAATTTTATTGGAGTGTACTGGATTTACAATATTGTGTTATTTTCAGGTGTACAACATCGTGATTCACTTACATATTTACAAGACAGAAACAAACTCCCAGACCTCAAAAACAAACTTGTGGTTACCAAAGGGCAAATATTGAAGGGAGGGATAAATTAGGAGCTTGGGATTGACATATTAATAATAACCTATATGGGGAAAAGAATATAAAAAGGATATATATATATATATATATATATATTACAAAATATTAAGTAGAGTTTCCTGTGCTACACAGTAGGTCCTTCCTGGTTATCTATTTTATATGTCATAGTGTGTTTATGTCAATTCCAAGCTTCCAATTTATCCACCCCCCTCAACATTTCCCCTTTGGTAACCACAAGTTTGTTTTTGAATCTATGAGTCTGTTTCTGTCTTATAGATAGTTTTGTTTGTATCTTTTTTTATATCCCACATGTAAGTTATACCATATATTTGTCTTACTCTTCCTGAGTTACTTCACTTAGAATGATAACCTCTGAGTCCATCTATGTTGCCACAAATAGCATTATTTCTCTTTTTTGGTCCTAGTAATATTCCTTTGTGTGTATGTGTGTGTGTGTGTGTGTGTGTGTGTATCAAATCTTCTTTACCCATTCCTCTTTCGATGGACATTTAAGTTACTTCCATGTCTTTATCTGCCTTCAAGCCAAATATTGCCTCACAGAAACTGAAACCTCTGGTCTTCATCCGTGGACTGCATATTATAACTCAAACTAGCTGTGCTGTCTTGGAGAAGCTGTTTGTTCTGTGCCTCATGTTATTCATCTGTAAATTGATCCATCCAACAAAAGGTTTTTAGGTGTCTTCTTTGAGATAGATGTTGATCAAGGTGCTGAGAGTACAAAGCTGAATGAGACTTGGTCTCTGCAGAGAGCTCACAATCTGGTGAGGCAGTTGCAATCTGGTATGGTAATTGCCATGTTAAAAGGATGCATATGATGCTGGGAATAATAATTATATGGAATGTATCTTTACTGTCTTCCTCACTAGGAAGGGAATAAATTGAGAACAATCATATTCAAGTACTTTTGGCTATATAAAGCAAAACAAAAGCACAAATAGACACCCTGCCTCCTTTAGTCTAATATATTCATTTTGTGCTTAAGTACTGAGAGCTTTCAGTACTCTTAAAATTATTTTTGGAATTTGAATTACTTTGGGAGAGTGTTTGATATATTTCTAATTAAGATTCAATTTTTGTTTTTAATTGTCTTATTCTCCAGATTATGGAACTGTGTGTTCCTCTTACCATAATGGCTGAATGTTCCTGGAGCAAATGGCACAACTGTGGAGATTGTTAATACTACAAAATTGTGGTTTCTAAAGACTGCAACTGAACCCTTTGCACATCATTTAACAATCCTTGTATATATCCTTAATTATTCCCCTCTCCTGTTGGCAGTGGCTGCCACTGCAAACCTTTACCACCTTTCACATGATCACTGCTGTGTGCTTTCACCTTGATATAATCCTTGCCAGCCTCATCAGTCTCACGTCCTTTCATTCTCTAAGACACCAGTATATATCTATTCTGTGAGCCATGTTGCTTTAAGTACCTTTGCGCATGCTAGTCTGCTGCCTAGAATAAACACTAGACTTAACTAACATCTATTGTTTTTAAGACTCAGCTCATGAATCTCCATTCTGTGAGGCCATCTTTGACAGCCAAAGCGTAACTGCCCACTCCTTCCTTTGCACCACCACTAGATATAATATTTTTTTGCTACTATAAAATATATTATATAGTATTACACTTTTTTTACCTTTATTAACTATTTCCTCTAATAAACTGTGAAGACCTAGAGATCAGGTACTACCTCATATGTCTTTGAATCTCCAGCTCCTAGTATAATGCTTAGCATGAACATATTCAATAAATATTTATTGAGGGAGGAAAGGGAAGGAAACAACATAAATATTAGAAATATACAGCTTCTTTGAAAAACTACTTTTTTTATTACTCTCAACTTTCAAGTTAATTTTCAGTGGTATATTCCTATTTCCCTTTTCTCTCAACCTCTAGGAAAATTACTTTCCATTTAATAGATACTGAAAACTTCTTTTAAAGAACTTCAACAAAGACAGCTGTCTGACAGCTGTACACCATCTGTGCTTTCAGGCCTGGATAAATACATCTGGTTACTTGAGAATAGAAGCTCTTTACTAAAGGAGTTTCCCAGGCAGGCTGGTGGTGATTAGTATTCCACAAATATCCCTTGCATTGTCTCGCTTTGACATGATAATGTATACAACTTGTCCCTCTAAATTATAAAGTTTTCTTTTTGTTTGTGCATGTCAATGAAAGTAAAAAAAAAGAAAAAAAGAAGTATTAGCATGTTGCTACATTTTGCTCATAAAAATCGTTTTTATTGTAAAAGACAACATCACAACACAGCAAGTGATTGATCCAGAGATGTGTGTACATGTGTACCCACATATTCACTGACTCAGTGGACATGAGTTGGTAAACTCTTGGAGTTGGTGATAGACAGGGAAGCCTGGCATTCTGTAGTCCAGGGGGTTGCAAAGAGTCGAACACAACTGAGCAGCTGAACTGAACTCAACTGACCATGTATCTCAGATTTCAAAGCTGTGATCCAGATTCATCCAATATACTTTATGTTACATTCTGTAATGAAGGAGTAAAATACTGCTTAAATGGTTAGTCTCACTAATAACTTAAAAGGAAACTGAATTTATTAATTTGGTAATTATCCTTCATTAGCATAACTTTAAAGTTAGTACAGAATTGACAATAGTTCAAATTTTAGTGACACAATTCTGACCTGTGTGTGTGTGTGTAAAGATAGGAGTAAGCATAGAGATGGAAGTCTGATATTCCAGCAAGTGGTTAATAAAATTAGGTAGTGTGATAGTGGTGCCAAGACCATTTGCAACACATCGTTTCTTCTGGGTGCTTATTTTATTGTATCTATACTTATTTTAGAGCACTTAAGAGTTCAAGCTTCTTGAGAGAAGGAATATTTTTAATTCACCCTTTAAATCTCCCTAGCATGTAACATCTGGAGAAGGCAGTGGGACCCCACTCAAGTACTCTTGCCTGGAAAATCTCATGGACGGAGGAACCTGGTAGGCTGCAGACCATGAGGTCTCTAAGAGTTGGACACAACTGAGTAACTTCTCTTTCACTTTTCAGTTTCATGCGTTGGAGAAGGAAATGGCAACCCACTCCAGTGTTCTTGCCTGGAGAATCCCAGGGACAGGGGAGCCTGGTGGGCTTGAAATTGAACATAGGCCAGTCCTATCACTTCATGGCAAATAGAAGGATAAAAAGTGGAAGCAGTGACTTTTATTTTCTTGGGTTCCAAAATTGCTGTGGACGGTGACTGCAGCCATGAAAGACCCTGCTCTCTTTAAGGAAAGTTATGAAAATCTAGAAAATGAAAGTGAAAGTCTCTCAGTCACATCCGACTCTTTGTGACCACATGGACTATACAGTGCATGGAATTCTCCAGGCCAGAATACTGGAGTGTGTAGCCTTTCCCTTCCCCAGCAGGTCTTCCCAACCCAGGAATCGAACCCAGGTCTCCCTCATTGCAAGCGGATTGATTCTTTATCAGCTGAGCCACAAAGGAAGCCCTTGATGAACCTAGACAACATAGTAGAAATAAAGACATCACTTTGCCAACAAAGGTCCATATAGTCAAAGCTATGGTATTTTCAGTAGTCATGTAAGGGTGTGAGAGTTGGACCATAAAGAAGACTGAGCGCTGAAGAATTGATGCTTTTGAATTGTGGTGCTGGAGAAGACTCTTCAGAATCCCTTACACTGCAGGAAGATCAAACCAGTCAATCATAAAGGAAATAAACCTGAATAGTTGTTGGAAGGACTGAACCTGAAGCTCCAATACTTTGGCCACCTGATGTGAACAGCTGCCGCACTGGAAAAGACACTGATGCTGGGAAAGATTGAAGGGAAAAGGAGAAGGGGGCAGCAGAGGATGAGATGGTTAGATAGCACCTCCAACTCAATGGTCATGAATTTGAGCAAACTCAAAGAGAAATTCAAGGAGGACAGAGGAGTCTGTTTTGCTATACAGTCCATGAGGTCACAATGAGTTAGACACGACTTAATGAATGAACAACAACAACCAAGAAGGTATTGTGTGTCAAAATTACTTTGGCAATTTGGCGTAATTTATGGTTCCATGTAAATTTCTTTGTTCTAGGTCTACAAAAAATGTCATGAGCATTAAACCTGTAGATTGCTTTGGGTAGTATGGGCATTTTAACAATATTAATTCTTTCGATTTTGCAGCATGGAACATCTTTCCATTTCTTTGTATCATTTTCAAATTCCTTCCTCAATGTTTATAGTTTTTAGCATATAGGTCATACACTTCCTTGATTAAGTTTATTCCTAGGTAATTATATTATTCTTTTTAATGCAATTTTAAACAAAATTATTTTCTTGCTTTTTCTTTCTGATAGTTAATTATTAGTGTATAGAAAAGCAACAGATGTCTGTATATTAATCTTGTATCCTGCAGCTTTACTAAATTCTGATAGGATTCTAATAGTTCTAATAATTTTTTTATGGTGCCATTAGGGTTTTATATTTAGTATCATGTCATCTGTAAATAGTGACAATTTTACTTCTTTCTTTCCAGTGTAGATGCCTTTTATTTATTTTTCCTGTCTGATTGCTCTGACTAGGACTTCCAATACTGTTAAGTAGAAGTTGCAAAAGTGGGTGACCTTGTCTTGCTCCTGATTTTAGTGGAAAGGCTTTTCACTGTTGAGTATGATGTTAGGTGGGATTTCCCTGGTGACTCTGTGGTAAAGAATCTGCCTGCCAATGTGGAAGACACAGTTGAGATACTAAAGTTGAGAAGATCCTCTGGAGAAGGAAATGGCAACCCACTTCAGGATTCTTGCCTAGGAAATCCCATGTACAGAGTTGTCTGGCGGGCTACAGTCCATGGGATCATAAAAGATTTGACTGGAAAATTCCGTGGACTGAGGAGCCTGGCAGGCTACAGTCCATGGGGTGGCAAAGAGTCGGACATGACTGAGCGACTTCACTCAGTCACTCACTAGCACCTAAACAACAACAATGATGGTAGGTGTGGGTTTGTAATAAATTTCCTATTACTTTGAGATATATTCCTTCTATACCATTTTTGATGAGAGTTTTTGTCATGAAAGGATGTTGAATTTTGTCAAATATTCTTTTCTGTGTCTATTGAAATACCATATTCTTTCTTTTGTTATTTTGGTGATAGCATTGATTTGTAAATATTGAGTAATTCTTGTATTCCTGGAATGTGATGTGGTGATCTTTGTATTCCTGGCATAAGTCTTACTTGTTCATGGTGTTTGATTCTCTTTATATATTGTTGAGTTTGATTTGCTAAGATTTTGCTGAGGATTTTCCATCTATATTTGTCGGAGTGATTGGTCTGTGATTTTTATTTTTTGTAGTGTCTTTGATTGATTTTGGTATCAAAACAGCATGGTACTGGCTCAAAAGCAGATGCATAGGCCAGCTAAACAGAATCATGAGCCCAGAAATAAACCCACACAATTAGAGTCAGTAAATATGCAATGTGCAAAGGAGGCAAGAATATACAATGGAGAAGAGACAGCCTCTTCAATAAGAAGTGCTGGGAAAACTGGACAACTGTATGTGAATGAATGACATTAGATCATTCCCACACACCATGTACAACAATAAACTAAAAAATGGATGAGAGACCTAAATGTAAGACCTGAAACCATAAAACTCCTAGAAGAGTCATAGGCAGAATCCCCTTTGACATCAATCATAGCCATATTTTTTGGATCAGTCTCCTAAGGCAAAAGAAATAAAAGCAAAAGTAAACAAATGGGGCCTAATTAAACTCTTTGCACAGCAAAGAAACCATAGACAAATTGAACAGGCAACCTCCTGAATGGGGAAAATTATTTGCAAGTGATATAACCAATAAGGAGTTAATATATAAGATATGTATACAGTCTATACAACTCAGTATCAAAAAATCAAACAGCCTGATTAAAAAATGAGCCAAATACCTGATTAGATATTGTTCTAAGGAAGATATACAGATGGCTAACAGGCACATGAGAAAAATACTCAACATCACTAATGATTAGAGAAATGCAAGTCAAAACCACAATGAGATACCACTTTACACCTGTCAAAATGGCTATTATCAAAAGGAACACAGATAACAAAAGTTGGCAAGGATGTGGAGAAAAGGGAACCCTAGTACACTGTTGGTGGGATTGTAAATTGATATAGCCACTGTGGATAACTGTGTGAAGTTTCCTCAATAAAACTAACAGTATAACTACCATATGATTCTGCAATTCTACTGGCTGATATTTTGTTGTTGTTCAGTTGCTCAGTCTTTTCTGACTCTTTGTGTTCCCATGGACTGCAGTACACGTGGCTTCCCTGTCCTTCACAATCTCCCAGAGCTTGCTCAAACTCATGTCCATTGAGTCAGTGATACCATCCAACCATCTTATCCCCTGTCGTCCCTTGGCTGATATATATCCAAAGAAAATGAAAATACTAACTTGCAAAGATACATGTGAGTGCATGCTAAGTCACTTCAGTTGTGTCCATCTCTTTGTGACCCCATGGACTGTAGCCCACCAGGGTCCTCTGTTCATGGGATTCTCCAGGCACAAATACTGGAGTGGGTTGCCATGCCCTCCTCCAGGAGTCTTCCCTACTAAGGGATCGAACCCAAGTCTCTTGCATCTCCTATATTAGCAGGTAGATTCTTTATCCCTAGCGCCACCTGAGAAGTTAATAGCAGTATTATTTATAATAGTGTTCATCAACAGGTGAACAGATAACAAAGATGTGGTATATTTCTCAGTAATAAGAATGAAATTCTGCCACTTGCAACAATGTGGATGGTCCTGGAAATTATGCTTAGTGAAATAAATCATGAAGCAGGGCACCCAAAGCTGGTGCTCTGGGACAACACAGAGGGATAGGGTGGGGAGGGAGGTGCGAAGGGCATTCAGGATGGGTGGACACGTGTATACCCATGGCCAATTCATGTTGTTGTATGGCAGAAACCTTCACAATATTTTAAAGTAATTATCCTCCAATTAAAATAAATTAATTAATTTAAATTTTAAAAAGAGACAGAAACTGCTAAGTATAAAATAGGTAAGCAACAAAAGGAAGTAAAACCATTATTTTTCCAGTAGTCATGTATGGATGTGAGAGTTGGTACATAAAGAAGACTGAGTGCCAAAGAATTGATGCTTTTAATCTGTGCTGTTGGAAAAGACTCTTGAGAGTCCCTTGGACTGAAAGGAGATCACATCAGTCAATCCTAAACAAAATCAACCTTGAGTATTCATTGGAAGGAATGATGCTGAAGCTCCAATACTTTGGCCACCTGAGGCGTAGACCTGATTCATTAGAAAAGACCCTAATGTTGGGAAAGATTGAAGGCAGGAGAAGAAGGGAATGACAAAGGACGAGATGGTTGGATGGCATCACTGACTCAATGAACATGAGTTTGAGGAAACTCTAGGAGATGGTGAAGGACAGGGAATCCTGGCATGCTGCAGTCCATGGGGTCGCAAAGAGTCAGACATGACTGAGCCACTGAAGAGCAAATTTTGTGCTGTGCTGTGCTCAATCGCTTCAGTCGTGTCTGACTCTTTGCGACCTATGGTCTGTAGCCTGCCAGGCTCCTCTGTCTATGGGATTTTCCAGGCAAGAATACTGGAGTGGGTTGCCATGCCCTCCTCCAGGGTAAATGGAATATGATCTGTAAAAATATTGCACCATAATGTTGCACATCCATAATTTTATAAAATCAACTATACCTAGTTAAAGAAAACTAAAGTGTATCCAGAGTAATCATAATATCTAAATCATCTTGAATCTCTAAATACTGATTGAAAGATCTCTGTCCTAGAGCTGACTACTGAGGGGAAATATACTACTTGCCTTTGAATATTTGAATCGGCAGAATTGGAGTCAATGAGAGAGACTGACGCAAAACCAATTTCTGCTCAGATTAAAAAAAAAAAAAAAAACTTCCTACTACCTGAGATGCCTCACAACTGAGTGAGATCTCTTAAACAGTAAAGATGTTTAAGCAGTAGAGCAATAACTATCTGTGTGTAGTATATCCTGCAGGACATTAGACTAAATAGTTCTAACATCCATCTGTGATTAAGTTAAAGATGGAAAAGGTATGAATGGTAGTCTTCTTACCTGTTATATTTTTCATAAGCTCCTCAATGAAATATTTACTTCTTGTATCGTTATACCATTTATTCAATGACAGCCAGTGTACTCTTTAGCTCTTTCTGTTTGCTCTGCCAAGAATCTTCTTTCCCTAGATAGAAGTTCAAGTAACAGTGTCATTTTTATCACTCATATCTCAGCTCAAAAGCTTTCACTTTAGAATAGTCCATCTCTACCCCTTCCATCACCATCCCCCATTACTATCATATCACCTTGTTTATTTCCTTTGGAGAATTGATTATACTCTGAAATTTCCTTGTTTGCTTTTTTCTATCTTTCTCTGCTCCAATATAAGCCCCATGAATGCATGAACCTTCTCTGTCTTATTCATAGGTAAATCCCTAGTTCCCAGCACCATGCCTTGCAAAAAGTAGGAACTTGGTCAGTCTTTGTCATGTGGATGAAAACTCACACAGGTTGGATTTTGTATTATGTTCATGCCATTCTCAGAGAAGGCAATGGCACCCCACTCAAGTACTCTTGCCTGGAAAATCCCATGGACGGAGGAGCCTGGTAGGCTGCAGTCCATGGGGTCGCTAGGAGTCGGACACAACTGAGCGACTTCACTTTCACTTTTCACTTTCATGCATTGGAGAAGGAAATGGCAACCCACTCCAGTGTTCTTGCCTGGAGAATCCCAGGGACGGGGGAGCCTAGTGGGCTGACGTCTGTGGGGTCGCACAGAGTCGGACACGACTGAAGCGACTTAGCAGCAGCAGCAGCAGCAGCAGCAATGCCATTCTGGGACTCAAAGGTCCTTGCTCAGAGATATTTTGCCCTTCTTCACCACCCAAAATCAGGTACTTCGTTGTCTAAAGTTGGTCACTTTTCCATTTTTATTGTGTGTCAGAAAGTGATCCATTTTCTTACACTGCTTTCAATAATGTTAGATTTTCTAAAATATAAATGCAAGAACTGGAACATTTATGGGAATGAATGTTTTGCAATTAAAATTTTGTGTGCTGTATTTAAGAATAAATGATGACCATAACAGATGGTTGTTTGCAAAGATATACATGAGAGCTTGCTTCCTTGGCCTTCATCCAGTAATTTGCTTTGACTTAATTACTTAACTGATGAAATCGGAAATAGAAACACCTGAGACATAATAGCACGTGCTTCTCAAACCCCTATGGAAATCATTTTTATGGCATTTTCTCGCCCAGGGTCTAGTGAAGCTACCCACCTTCTTACCTTACTGTCCCTTACTTCAGTGCTTACTGGCCCTGTTTCCTTTGTTTTCTTATCCTCTTAATTTTAATGATTTTTGAAGATAATTTCATTATATCTTTAAATATGTTTAAATATGTTATATGTGAATGCTCCTAACATCAAGCCACATTTCTCTTTTCACAGATTCTTTAAAAGCGCATCTTTTATCAAAATATCTTAGTTTGCAATGACCCTGTGTTATAATTTGCCATTACTTTATTTTCTATATTTGACAGTATGACCAGTCTTTTTGATCAGTTTTTTTTTACTGACAGTAATGTGCAAATATTTCCATTAGTCCTAGACTTTCTTCTCCTTTTACCTCTGTATTCTTTATTTCTATCTTTTCATTTTGCTTCTTCCCAATATGCTTTTTCTGGAGAATGAAATGGCAACCCACTGCAATATTCTTGCCTGGGAAATCGGACAGAGGGGCCTGGTGGGTTTCAGTCCATGGGGTCGCAAAAGAGTCCAACATGACTTAGTGACTAAACCAACACCATTAATATATTTTTTTCTATTTATCCTAAAAACATTTTTCTTGAGAGATGTGGCATGAATTGCCATTGACAAAATGGTTTCTACCAGTAAGATAGAATTTACTTGAAGCTTCTTGAATCTAATGGAATTTTAACTGAATTATTCAAAGCCAGAATGGCTCCTGGTTTCCTCCCAAAGAAAAAATCTGTTCATGTGCACACCTGCTAATCTGAGCCTTGAATTCTTGATCATTTGAAAGACACAAAGTAGTATTCAGTAAAATTCGTGGTTTTGTTCTAAATTCCAGAATACTGGCTCCTGATGAGGTAATGATTTCTTATGCAAGTTAGCCACATGTTCTATATGTTATAATTGTGGCTCTGAGCTCCAAGTATGAGAAATCCTAGAAGCTGAAAAAAAATCATGCATAAACCTCCAAATATTTATTTTTCATAAAAATTATTTGCAGAGATGCCATATAAGATGGCCTTTGAAGATCAAAAAGAAAGGAAGAAAATAATTTAGGGAACAGTAATACTTATGTAACATCATAAGTGACTTTTAACCACTAAAAATATTAAAAGTAGAACAACTGATAGTACATATTTTGGGTATCCCATGGAAATTTTGCTTAAAATTGATAGTAGTGAAAGGTTGTTGTTGAATCATGCGAAGACTTCGGGATTCTTGGCCCCCAGAGGAGAAGAATTCAATCCGGGGCCAGAGACGAGGCTTGATCACTCAGAGCTTTTGTGTAATGAAGTTTTATTAAAGTATAAAGGAGATAGAGAAAGCTTCCGACATAGGCATCAGAAGGGGGCAGAAAGAGTACCCGCTTGCTAGTGTTAACAATAAAGTTATATACTCCAAAGAATGTCTGGAGGTTGTAAAGACCTCCCATAATTTACATTTTAAGATAACAGAATTAGCCAGAAGGTTTGATCCAGAGACTGTCCTTAGGCAGGATATATTATTGTTATATAATCCTAAGGAATGTGGAGAAAGAAAAAAAGTTTGTCCTTTCTTCCTCCTTGAGAATTCCAGACCCCTCTCTCCTTGGGGACCCCTAGACTCCCTATCAACCTGCCTAGGAAATGACTCTCTCAGTAGTAGAGTCTTTGATATGAAATAAGGTTGCAGAAATGATTAGATGGCTAACTGGGTATTTGGTGAAATAGAGTGTTTCCCAAATGCCAGCCTCTGATGAAAGATTCTGAGGCTTTGAATGTATATGTTTGTAGAGCAGCTTTACTCAAACTGGGATCCTGAACTGCAGTGTAATATAAGATATGAATAATTTGCTTGAGAGGAATAGATAATCTTAGAGCCAAAGAATTTTGAGGAATACCACATTAACATATTAATTAAAAAATTTTAAAAATACTAGTTGTTTACCTTAGTTTACCCGTTGTTTCCAAAGCTCTTTGATGAGGAATTCTTTATTATATGTCAACTATTAGTATCTTAAGAGACACCAATTTTTCTCAGACCTCAGTTTGGAAAATTCTATTTTAGGATACCCTTCAAAATTTACTGGCTAGATAAGCCATTCTCTTAAATGGTCTAGTTGGAAACCTGCCATAGCCCATCTTTTCTTTAGCAAGTTTGATAATGTGTCTGATATACTTCATCAGCAAACGGGAAAAATAAAGTCTGGATAACTGTCTAAAGGTAAGTACACAGTTGGAGCAAAGACTACAGTCAGATTTATGGCCCACTCCAGTAATTCATTCCTTTCTTCTAGTCAGTCCATGGTGCTGCAACACAACCTTGTGTCCCTGCCACAAAACCTGTCTTCTTGCTTTTGTCTCAGATTCTTTTGTTTTCATTGTTCCCTGGGATGATGGCTTTTCATTGTATTAAAGACTAGATGAACCACCTGGCACTGCTTAAGAGACTCGCAAACCAGATCAAATGAGGGCTCATAGAGACAATTTTTAACGTGGAGCTGTAATAATTTTTTTATAATTGTAGCAGCTGTTTTTTTTTTTTTTTAGACCATGTTTCTCTTTCTATTTTGCAAGGCACATATGAATAATTCCGTTTTTACTCACTCTATGACATGCTATAGAGAGTTGTCTATGTGACAAGTAGCTCGACTGGAAGTCAATGCCTGCAATTCAAAGTGTCTGCCTTTGTGATTTATAAGTAGTCATGGAGATATCAGGAAATGTAGATCTTTGAAAATAAAGGGATCAACGAAGGGAATTGGTAGTGTCTATGGAGTTAATTGTCCCTTTTACCATAACCTGTTGAAATGTGCTTTGGTAGAACCCAGTTCTGTGTGAATTCCATATGTTGTTCTTCAAATTAAGCTTTCAAGGGGACATAAAAACTCAGGGACAGATCCCAGTATTATTTTACTCTTTCATGTTTAAGCTGACCTTTCTATTTTAGAAGTTAACAATGGTGACACATTCAGATTAACCAAATGTTGGATTCCTTTGGGGCCCCTGTTTGAAATCATTTTTTGCTTTCCCTGCTGTAGTATCTCAACACTGTTAGGAGGATATCTCTCACCTTTGATAGCCACATATCTCCTCATGTTGAATTTCAGGGTCTACTTTATGGTAAAAGATAAGGTTTCCTTTTCAGTAAACCTCTCAGTGGAACTCTGTTTTATGTGGTCTAATAAAGGATGCCCTCTTACACTTTGCGTGATCAAACATTCCTTACATTAGGTGTCAGTTACCCTCTGAAGAGCATGCTACCTTTCCAATCAAATACCAAATGATCTTCACATCATCTATCTCCTTTATTTTCCCTGAAAACTGCCTGTCATTCATGTTTGGCCATTAAGTGATTATTCTTTTCAGACTAACTTTCAGATTCTCAAAATTCTTATTTGGTTTTAGTATTTGTCAATCCAGATTTGTTTATTTTCAAAATGGCATTTTCTTCATCTAATTGTTTCAGAGTATCCACAATGAAAAAAGTACATCCTATATTATAAATATTTAGCAACCCCTCCTATACATATTATGACAGATAATTGTTGTTCAGTTGCCCAGTCATGTCTGACTCTTTATAAAATGTAAATTTATTAATCCAACTAATCAATACTTTATTTTTTATTCAAGTATAGTTGATGTATAATATTATAAAAGTTTCAGGTATGCAATATAGTGATTCACAATTTTCAAAGGTTGTTGTTGTTCAGTCGCTAAGTCATGTCAGACTCTTCACAATACCATGGACCACAACATGTCAGACTTCCCTGGCCTTCACTATCTCCCAGAGTTTGCTCAGATTGATGTCCATTGAGTCGGTGATTATATCTGACCATCTCATCCTCTGCCTCCCTAATCTCCTCTAGCCATCAATCTTTCCAGTATCTCAGTCTTCCAATGAGTCGGCTCTTCCTATCAAGTGGCCAAAGATTTGGAGCTTAAGCTTCAGTATCAGTATCAGATTGACTCATTTGATCTCCTTGTAGTCCAAGGGACCCTCAAGAGTCTTCTCCAACACCACAGTTCAAAAGCATCAATTCTTTAGCACTCAGCTTTCTTTATAGTCCATCTCTCACATCCATAGATGACTACTGGAAAAATCATAGCTTTGACTATACAAACCTTTATTTGCAAAGTGATGTTTCTGCTTTTTAATACACCGTCTAGGTTTGTCATAGCTTTACTTCCAAGGAGCAAGTGTCTTTTCATTTCATGGCTGCAGTCACCGTCTGTAGTGATTTTGGAACCCAAGAAAATAAAATCTGTCACTGCTTCCACTTTTTCCCCATCTATTTGCCATGACGTGATGGGACCAGATGGCATAATCTTATTTTTTAGAATGTTGATTTTTAAGCCAGCTTTTTTTACTTTCCTCTTTCACCTTCATCAAGAGGCTCTTTAGTTCCTCTTCACTTTCTGTGATTAGAATGGTATCATCTACATATCTGAGGTTGTTGATAGTTTTCCTGGAAATCTTGATTCCAGCTTGTGATTCATCCAGCCTGGGATATATAAGTTAAATCAACAAGGTGGTGATATACAGCCTTCTTGTACTCCTTTCCCAATTTTGAACCAGTCAATTGTTCCTCGTGAGGGTCTATTACTTCTTGACCTTCATACAGGTTTCTCAGGAGACAGGTAAGGTAGTCTGGTATGCCCTTCTTTGGGATTGAAATGAAAACTGACTTTTTTCAGTCTTGTGGCCTCTGCTGAGTTTTCCAAACTTGCTGATATATTGAGTGCAGCACTTTAACAGCATCATCTTTTAGGATTTGAAATAGCTCAGCTGGAATTCCATCACTTCCTCTAGCCTTGTTTGTAGAAATGCTTCCTAAGGCCCACTTGACTTCAGACTCCAGGATATCAGATTCTAGGTAAGTGACCACATCTATAAATGTCAATTACAGTTATTATTAATATAAAATGTTGCCTATATTCCCTGTGTTGTACAACAACATTTTAAATGAAATACATCCTAGCCTATATTTTAAATCAGACTATATCAATTTTGTTGAATTGTTAACTTTATCCAGCTATTTTCCATAGTATGGGTACAAACAGGCCATAAGTTAGTTTTTGTTTATGGAGATTAGGTCCAAATGGCTTCAGAGCTACTCACCAGGCCACTTCCAACATGCTCATTTCCTTGTGCTTCTATGCATCATCTATCCTCCCCTCTTAGGGAAATTTATGGATTTATTTATCCCCTTCATTTTTCAAATCTACATCCACTATTGAATGTTTCCAAAAGCTGTAACTTGGGCTTGGAACTTACTACCCTAAATACCCCTGCATCTTCCATTCATTCATCCAGGAAGCTCTTGAAATCCTATATGTTCATTTTATCATTTGGCATTACCTAACTAATTGAAATAAAGATAATGTACCCTTTGCCTACCTCTGTCTAAAAGTACTAAGGTATTACTTGACTTTAACTTGTCACATCAAAATATTCATTTATTCCTTTGCTCAGTCAGAAGAATGGCATGTTATTTCCTTTTGAAGATATTCTGTTCAGTACTCAGTTGCCCATATGCTCTTCATGATTGTGAAAGTGAAAGTGTTAACCCCTCAGTTATATCCAACTCTTTGCAACCCCATGGACTGTAGCCTGCCAGGCTCCTCTGTCCATGGAATTCTCCAGGCATGAACACTGGAGTGGGTTGCTCTGGGGATCTTCCCGACAGAGGAATCAAACCTGGGTCTCCTGTATTGCAAATAATTTCTCTACTGTCTGAGCCACATTTTCTACTGACAAAGAGAACTGTATGTCACGGAGGTTGAAGGTTGGAAGAGGAAGCCAACTCTGGCATCAGAAGAGTTAATCAATCAGTTGATGAATTACTTGAAGAAAGGCATTATCAGCTAGAGTTGGGGAGCAACATGTGATCTTATTGGTTATGAGTCTAAAACTAGTATTTTAGTGTTAGATTGGACCAACCGTCTGTACCAATGTTTCCCAAACTATGCTGCAATATGTTAATAAGTAGAATTTTAAAAAAGACAAGGGAGATGTGATAACATTTAATCTTGTTGTGTTTACTTATTGACTCCTTGCCTGAAACTCTTTAGTACCTTCTCTCTGCAGTTAAAATAATTCTCAGCCTCCCTAGCATCAAACTCTAGGTTCCCATCTGCCTCTAGATTCTCCTTGGGTGATATGCTCCTCTGAATTCAACTGTGCACCAGTCACAACGGCCTTTTCTTTCTTTTACTTAAGCTCACCAAGCTTGTAATTCAGGCTTTGCACAAGAGCTCCTTCCTTCCGGCAAGGAAGATATTCTTCACCAAGCTTATTGATGATTGAAAAGAGAGATCACTCCTCTTATAGGTCTTAGCTCATAAAATACCTCCTCAAAGAGTTCTCCAAACCTGTTTATTTCTGCTTATTTCCCTCATAGAAATTATCATGCTTAACTAATTTCCTTATTTTCTATCTTTCCCTACTAGAATGAAATCAGGAGTCCTACTTATCTTGCTTCCTCAGTGTGTCCAGAACATAGAACAGTGCCTGGCCTATGGTTGGAGCCCAATAAACATTTGTTAAATAAATTAGTGATTGAACAAAGTGAGTGAAACAGTGTCAAAAATCATGTAGAAAATAAACTAAAATGTCCAAAAACAGGAAAAAACAATAACATGAGTTGTGTTATTAAATTCAATATAGATTTTTTCTGTTATTATTAATAGTAGGAATATTATGCCAAAATGTAGATATTTTTGCTAAGGTAATTGAGAAAGGAAGAATACAGTAGTGTGTATGCTATAGTGAAATGTGTATGTATATTCACAAGAAAAGGAATTTTCTATGAAGATATTTTTTCCTGAATTTTAACATGTATGTATTATTTTCCTAATAAAAACAAATAATGTATCTTAGGGGACTAGTTGAGTAAAAGAAATGTCAATGGATTAGCCTTGTGATAGTGCTAAGAAACACCAATAGGAATTTCAAAAATTCTTATTAGAGTGCCAAGATTTGTACGTTAGATTTTTTTTTAATATTTTCCATTTTATTTTATTTATTTTTAAAATTTTAATTGGTGGATAATTGTTTTACAATGTTGTGTTGGTTTCTGCCATACAGTAATGTGAATCAGCCATAGGCATACATATGTCCCTCCTTCTTGAACCTCCCTCCTTCCCTCCACCCCACCCCATTCCTATAGGTTGTTTCAGAGCACTGAGTTGAGCTCCCTGTGTTAGAGAGCAACTTTCCACTAGATATGAGGGATATGGAGAACTGGGAGAGGTTTAGGAGAGGTATGATACAGTATTAGTGGAGAAACACTGAAGAAACTAATTTTTTTTTCCAGGAGAATAATTCTATTTTATTGTCTCCACTGAAAGCTGAATAAGCAGTAAGGAATCTAAATTATAGTAAATTATAGAATTATAGAAATCAACTTTTGGAAATGAGACTTGTAAAGGCAATGGATTTGTGACAAAAAATGCAGTGGCATCTCCTACCCACTAGAGCTCTTAAGTAACAGGAGACCTAGATGATTGTTTTAGTCTAGACTGCTGCTGTGTGTAGTCCCACCTAAAGGCAATGAAAAGAATAGGTTTTCTACAGGTTCTTTCAGTCTTGTTATTCTGACTGGTAAGACAGAAAAAAATCTTTTTAATATCTCTGTATAGACTGAATTCATTTCCTTGAACAGCTTGTTTACTAGACATCTATGTTGTTCAAAGGTAGAGATTGTAAACTGAGGAATACAAAGACCCATATGAAAAAAGTGCCTTCAATGAACTTATGGATTAGTAAAATACGTACATTTTAGCATTATAAAATAAATAAACAAAAATAAAATTAAATAAATTTTACTTTTAAAAATAAATTAGCAAAGTATAAAAATAAACAAAGGAATATAATTTCTTCTAAGAAATTAGGGTAAAATCTCATCCAAATCATCATGGCAATCCTCCAGCATTCCAAATTTGCTAATTTTACTCTTTCACAGACACTTGAATTTTAACAGGTTGCCTTTATTCTTTTCTATTTGACCATTTCCCTCTTGAGAGATATTCACTGTATGTTTTATTTTATTGTATAAAGTATTTCCCAGTCAGTGCAGTAGAGTGGAAAGAACACTAGATTTGGAGTTACTGGGTCATTTCTTTCCATCCTGAATTTGTTCTGCATTAGCTGGGTCAGTCAGTTGCCTTATTTGTAAAATGGGGATGATGAGACTTTGTCCTGCTTACCTCAGATAAATACTTTGTAAACTAAAGTATCAGATATATGGAATGGGATTATAAAAGACAAGCAGAGTATTAATGAAATAACATTCATAACATGAAGGGGGCAGCAAAATAAAATGAGAAAGAAATGTAATTTACAGTGAATTTTTAACCTAGCCTTTCATGGTTCTTAGGCACCAAGAACAGATCTTTGGTTTAATTTTGGCCCAGTTGAGAAGGAAAATTTAAAGAGATGATGCTGCCGCTGCTGCTGCTGCTATGTCACTTCAGTTGTGTCAGACTCTGTGTGACCCCATAGACGGCAGCCCACCAGGCTCCCCCATCCCTGGGATTCTCCAGGCAAGAACACTGGAGTGGGTTGCTATTTCCTTCTCTAATGCATGAAAGTGAAAGGTGAAAGTGAAGTCACTTGGTCATGTCCGACTCTTAGTGTCCCCATGGACTGTAGCCTACCAGGCTCCTCCGTCCATGGGATTTTCCAGGCAAGAGTACTGGAGTGGGATGCCATTTCCTGCCCCTCACATAGTCTCATGTCTTTGAAAGACAGACTCTGAAAAAACATATTGATTAGTATCACTCTGACTTGTGAAAAATCCAAGTGGACTTTTGATTAACCCCTTTTATATAAGTGGTGGGAAATAAAGGGGCTTTCCTAAAGGCTGTTGTTGTGTTGATCTTCTAATAGATATCAAGGCATTTGAGTTTCTGGTACAGAATTATGCTCCCAATCTTGGTGAGTTTTCTCTGCCTTGGCAGAATCACCCAGTACAGTACTCTTAAGTGTTGTGTGCCTATCCCTTGTACCTCAGCTTTGAAGTACATTGGGGAAAATGTATCAGCCTAAATAATTACCACAAGCTGAGACCTCCTAGATTGAGCAGAACAAATTCTGTAAGGTGGGGCCCCATCTCTCAAAGGTTTTAGGTTGGATGTGCAAACTTTGGCCACCACTTGGAGTATGTTTTTCCTTTGCAGACCTTCATTTAGAACACACCACATCAGTTTTTGTCTCCCAAGTCTTACAAACACAATTCATTCAATCCTATATGAAAATGACATGAAATGAGGATGATGAAACCTGCTATAATGATAACCAATGAGTTCTTTCCCAATACCACCTGACCTAATTGGCATCAGCTATAGTCTTGTTCAACTCATTGTTGATCTAAGCATAAGTACATTTCTCCTCTTCAAGCTTAAATTTGATCCTCGTGGAAAGTGTAATTTAAGTCTTGATGAGTTGAGAAGAAGGAAATGAGGGAAAGGAAAATCACCAGTTGGTAACCTCATAAACTTGGCTTTTCATGGGACTCATAAAGTAGCACACAGAGCATATTCAACTATAGTTATTCTTTTAGAAAATCCAGACATACTCAAGCATGTCCATATATTAGAGTAGCTCTAGTACAAACAAAATTGAACAGGAAAAGACATTTTCAGTATATACTTTTAATTTGAAATGGAGACTTTGCTTATATGATACTTTAATTGCAGATAACCTTTCACATCTAGTTTTGTTATAGTTGGTTCATTTTTTTTTAAACACAGAGATGTATCTGTTTTTTTGATACATTTTTCATATACTTGGCTAATTGCAAAATCAGTCAAATTGGTCTCTGCTCATTTGTGGATTTTCAGAGTGTATATTCTTCACTTTTCTTTTTGACATGCTTTTGTCTCTCAGTGCCTAATTATAGAGTCAACCTTACCTGTACAAGGCTTTTTCTGTCAAATACTTGACATACTAATGAGAAAAAGCAATTAGCAACCTTAGGTTTCATATCTGTGTTAGTCCTCTTTTGCTAGGGTTAACTGGATAGCCTTTGGCCTTGATCAAGTCTATTAGCTTGAGAAGTTAAAAAAATTCTTTCCTTGGTCTGAAGTGGTATTAGGTAGCTTTCAAAATGGCCCCTATTTATACTTCTTTCCTGGTATTTTAATGCATTTGTTGTTGTTCATTCCCACAGTGAATAGGGTTGATCTGTGAAGGCACTTTAGAAATGATGGAGTGTGACTTTCAACAGGAGGTCATGAAAAACATTGAGACTTCCACCTTGCTCCCTTTTAGACTGAAGGAAACCAATAACAAGGCATGAGCATATTCAAGCATTCTATGAAAAGCCTAAAATTTAGGCTTCCTTTGAATAGCCAGCAAATAGCTGAGGTCTTTTGCCAATAGCTATGTGAGTACACCATCTTAGATGAATCCTCTAGGCTCAGTTAAGAATTCAGGTCACTGTAGCCCCAGCTTACATCCTTTTTTTTTTTTTTTTTGACTGCACCACACCGTTTGTGGGATCCTAGTTCCCTGATCAGGGTTTGAACCAGGCCTTCATCAGTGAGAGTATGGAGTCTTAACCACTGGTTATTGTTGAGTCACTAAGTCGTGTCTGACTTTTTGCGACCCCATGGACTGCAGCACACCAGCCTTCCCTGTCCTTCATCATCTCCCTGAGTTTGCTCAAACTCATGTCCATTAAGTTAGTGAAGCCATCCAACCATCTCATCCTCTGTTGTCCCCTTCTTCCCCTGCCTTCAATCTTTCCCAGCATCAGGGTCTTTTCTAATGACTCAGTTCTTTCTATCAGGTGGTCAAAATTTTGGAGTTTAAGCATCAGTCCTTCCAATGACTATTCAGGGTTGATTTCCCTTAGCATTGACTGGTTTGATCTCCTTGTTGTCCAGCCACTGGACCACCAGGGAATTCCTCCCAGCTGACATCTTCATTCCAACCTTAAAGAAACCCTAAGACCAGAACTTGTTCCTGAGTTTTGGAACCAAGAAACTGTATGTGATAATAAATACTTGTTGTTTTAGGATACAAGTTTGTTTTGTATGTGTATATGTGTGTGTGTGTATATGTGTATATATGTGTGTATATATATATATATATATATATGATTTCCTTTCAAGGAATCTTTCCTTTAAAGATTACCTGGTGGTTCATTGGTAAAGAATCTGCCTGTAATTCAGAAGCCACAAGAAACACGGGTTTGATCCCTGGGTCTGGAAGGTCCCCTGGGGGAGGGCATGGCAACCCACTCCAGTATTCTTGCCTGGAGAATACCACAGACAGAGGACCCTGAAGGGCTAGAGTCCATGGGGTCACAGAGAGCTGGACACAACTGAAGTTAGTATATATATCTCCCCTCTCTCTTGAACCTCCATCCCCATCCCCCCACCCCAAATTCTACCCCTCTAGGTTGTCACAGAGTGTCAGGCTGGGCTCCTTGTGTTATATAGCAGCTTTCCACTAGTCATCTATTTTATACATGATAGTGTATATATGTCAGTGCTACTTTCTCAGTTTGTCCTACCTTCTCCTTCCCCTGCTATGTTTACGACACAAGTTTTGGAATCATTGGTTGAACAGCAATGGATAACTGAGAGAGAAGTCAAGGTCTGTGAAATTGAAACATGGTTTGATTTAGTAATAGCCAGGCTCAATGAAGAGATTTTCAAATAAACAGTTTTTAAACAAGCAGTTGTTCTTGAAAACAGAGGGCTAAAGGGAAACATGGCTCAGTGGCAAAGAACCACTTGCCTGCTGATTCGGATCTTCCCTGGGTTGAGAAGATACTGTGAAGAAGGAAATGGCAACCCATCACTGTATTCCTGCCTAGGAAATTCCATGGGCTGAGGAGACTGGCAGGCTACAGTCCATGGGATCACAAAAGAGTCGGACATGAGTTAGAAGCTAATAACAACAACAAAAGGAAATATAATTCATGAAAGTTCTACTTTTTCTTAATGTTATTGTTTGTTATAGAATTGTAAGAAATTTTAAGAAAAATCAAAAAGAGACTGCCATGTTAGAAAACAAAAATGTGACCCCCACCCGCAGTTGACTTGTTAGTGTTGAGGACCGAAAAAAAAAACAGGTCTCCATTTTACCAAATATATGACTCCCAAGAGTATTTGGGAGATTCTGGGCACCTGGGAGATCCTCAGAAATATTTGTCTAATTAATTCATTGAACGTACTGAAAGGAAATCTTGATCTCTTCAGATTCCAGGAAAAAAGAGTGCTGAGGTACCCGTTGATACAGCCCCCAAGTTATTGCTTCCTCTGTTCAGTTCAGCCACTCAGTCGTGTCTGACTCTTTGCGACCCCAAGAATCGCAGCACACCAGGCCTCCCTGTCCATCGCCAACTCCCAGAGTTCACCCAGACTCACGTCCATCGAGTCAGTGATGCCATCCAGCCATCTCATCCTCTGTCGTC
This sequence comes from Bos mutus, assembly GCF_027580195.1. Lineage (NCBI taxonomy): Eukaryota > Metazoa > Chordata > Mammalia > Artiodactyla > Bovidae > Bos > Bos mutus. The sequence continues at coordinate 71,609,810 of NC_091646.1, read as the reverse complement.
CCCTTCTCCTCCTGCCCCCAATTCCTCCCAGCATCAGGGTCTTTTCCAATGAGTCAACTCTTCGCATCAGGTGGCCAAAGTATTGGAGTTTCAGCTTTAGTATCAGTCCTTCCAATGAACACCCAGGACTGATCTCCTTTAGAATGGACTGGTTGGATCTCCTTGCAGTCCAAGGGACTCTCAAGAGTCTTCTCCAACACCACAGTTCAAAAGCATCAATTCTTCGGAGCTTAGCTTTCTCAGTCTAACCTAATAGTCTTCACTGCAAAATTGAAGGAAGATTGGAGAAAGTTTTGAGTAGGTGACAGTGTCAGAGACTAAAGTAGCTTGTTCAGGTGTTGATAAGAGTAGAGGACTGGGTACTTCAGAGTTTTGATTGATATGAGAATCAACCTATAGAATAATTCATATGTATGGAATTTGAAAGAATGAAGTGGAACTCAGGGTTGTGATAAGAGTTATTGGTGCTTATTGTGACATTCAGTATAGAAGTAGTGCAAGTACATTTCTATCACCAATGAACAAAGCTCTTAAGGACATCTGCCACTGAGTGGGTTATACCCGACACACCAGACAGTTGGACAAGCATTATTGCTAAATGTATTAGGGGAACTGATGAATGAATGCATACTATTTACATTTTTAAAATTGACATACAGTAAAATTTTCTTGTAGGGAGTATTTGGACCTTTCAATGAGTTTAATACATATGTATTAATAGATTCCTTTGCCCATTGCTTTAATCAAGATATAGAACAGTTCCATCCCTGAAAAAAACTGTTGTACTATTTATTTATACTCATAATCCATCTCCCTCCACTTACCCCTAGCAATCACTCATCTGTTCTGTCACTATAGTTTTGTCTTCTCAAGAATATTATATATATGTAAGGCCTTCCCTAGTGGCTCAGAGTTTAAAGCGTCTGCCTGTAATGCAGGAGACCCGGGTTTGATCCCTGGGTTGGGAAGATCCCCTGGAGAAGGAAATGGTAACCCACTCCAGTACTCTTGCCTGGAGAATCCCATGGAGGGAGGAGCCTGGTAGGCTACAGTCCATGGGGTTGCAAAGAGTCAGACACGACTGAGCAACTTCATGGGATGACACGAAATGCATAAATACAGCATGTAGCCAAGACTGGCTTCTTTCATTCAGTATAATGCCTTTGGGATTGATCTAACTCTTTTGTATCAATAGCTCATTCCATTTTTTGCTGAATAGTATTGTTTATCCACTCACACATCAAAGGATGTTTGGTTTGTTTCTGGGTTTTGGTAATCATAAATAGAGCTACTATAAATATTCATGTACAAGCTTTTGTGTGAACATAGGTTTTCATTTCTCTGGGATAAATACCTAAGAGTATGATTGCTGGGTTATATGGTAGGTGTATGTTTTTGTTTGTAATTAACTGCCCAACTGTTTTCCATCAGTAATGTATGAGAGTATCAGTTTGTCCATATCTTTGCTATCACTTGTTATGTTATCACTTTAAAAAATTTTAGGCATTTTAATTGGTGTGTGGTTGAATATTCACAGTAATTTTAATTTTCCTAACGGCCAATATCTTCTCATATGCTCAACCCCCTACTTTTTATTTTGCAAAGGGCATGTAATAAATTAAGTATAAGAGGATATTTTAACACCAAAAAAGTAAATAATTGTAGCTTGATGCAGGGGTTACCACACTGTTTCGATTTTTTTCATTTTACCTCAGGCCAGTTGAAAGTTGACTGTGATCACAGACTGGTCTACTGAGAAGCCTTTGGGAGCCCTGCAATCCAGGATTGTTCTTTTGGCATTGACTTTATTGTAAGAATGCATGGAATAGTGTAGTCAATTCCCCTTACTAAAAGTTCCTACTAGATAAATTTTCATTGACTCTAGACCATATACAAGGTCACATGTAAACTTTCTGGCACAACAATTGAGATACAGCATAATTTTCTATTATGAGATACATCACTACCCTTTTTAGCTTTATATTCTACTATTCCCCCCCGTTACTGTGCTTCCAGCAAACTCATATGCTTTACTGACCCCCACGGAATCCCCATTTCATCCCTCATCTAAAAAGTTTACAAAGCCTCTAATCGAATTCTATTTATTCTTCAAGCTGTTGCTTAATATTTCACAATATGTTTTCTGAGGAACACCTGCATTAGAATCATTTGTAATTGTTAAATATGCAGATCTCTGGGCCCTGCTCTGGATTTACTGAATTAGTCTTCTTGGAGATGGGAAATCTGCATTTTAAACAAATGTTCCATATATGGTCCTTAGGTACCACTGGAATTCCAGTTGGGCTTTTCAAATACTAAATCCTTTAATATTAATTAATTTATTTAATTAGTTTAATTTAATTTATTTGGGCTATTTCAAATCCTTACAGCATTATAAGGACTTATAGCATTATAAGTGCTGCACTCAATATGCCAGCAAATTGGGGAAACTCCCCAGTGGCCACAGGACTGGAAAAGGTCAGTTTTCATTCCAATCCCAAAGAAAGGCAATGCCAAAGAGTATTCAAACTACCACACAATTGCACTCATCTCACACTAGCAAAGTAATGCTCAAAATTATCCAAGCCAGGCTTCAAGAGTACATGAACTGTGAACTTCCAGACGTTCAAGCTGGAGTTAGAAAAGGCAGAGGAACCAGGGATTAACTTGCCAACATCTGTTGGATCATAGAAAGCAAAGAAGAACTAAAGAGCCTCTTGATGAAAGTAAAAGAGAAGAGTAAAAAAGTTGGCTTAAAACTCAACATTCAGAAAACTAAGATCATGGCATCTGGTCCCATCACTTCATGGCAAATAGATGAGGAAACAATGGAAACAGTGAGAGACTATTTTGGGGGGCTCCAAAATCACTGCAGATGGTGACTGCAGCCATGAAATTAAAAGGCACTTGCTCCTTGGAAGTAAAGCTATGACCAACCTAGACAGCACATTAAAAAGCAGAGACATTACTTTGCCAACAAAGGTCCATCCTGTCAAAGCTGTGGTTTTTCCAGTAGTGTATGGATGTGAGAGTTGGACTATAAAGGAAGTTGAGCGCCAAAGAATTGATGCTTTTGAACTGTGGTGCTGGAGAAGACTTTTGAACTGTGGTGTTGGAGAAGACTCTTGAGAGTCCCTTGGACTGCAAGGAGATCCATCCAGTCCATCCTCAAGGAAATCAGTCCTGAATATTCATTGGAAGGACAGATGCAGAAGTTGAAACTCCAATACTTTGGCCACCTGATGCAAAGAAATCACTCATTTGAAAAGACCCTAATGCCGGGAAAGATTGAAGGCGGGAAGAGAAGAGGACAACAGAGAATGAGATGGTTGGATGGCATCACCGACTCAATGGACATGGATTTGGTAAACTCCAGGAATTGGTGATGGACAGGGAGGCCTGGCATGGTGCAGTCCATGGGATCGTAAAGAGTCGGACACAACTGAGTGAACTGAACTGTTAAGTCTTTTGTTGTTTAGTTTTCCATATATGAGTGTCTTATTTTGCAAGCTAACTAAAGTTCCTTATGTTAGGGATTTTTTTTTTAAGAAATAATTTTCTAGCACTAAAGAAATGAATGAATGAAGAATTAGGTAATTCTAATTGTAGAAATAGTTGTTAGATAGTTGTAAGAATACATTGATCTATGTAAAGACACCTGTTGGTAAGAACTGGTAGAGTATGCTGCCATTCCAGTTTCTTAAAGAGACAACCTGTGCAAAAACAAATTTATATCGGCAAATCTATTGGTACATGACAACGTTAGTGTGTGTTTTTCATTCCTTGCTTGTAAATATGTTCATAATTTGCAGTGGATAATGATTAATGTTATTAGCATGTGTTTGAGGCCATATCTATATTTGACCTGCATACTGATCCTTGAGAGGCATGACAAAACTACTCATTTGTGCTATCTTGTTAATCAGTATTAATTGCTGTGGCTGAATCCACCATGTAATGATTCCCATTGGTTGTTAAGACAATTCTAGAAAACAGATGCCTGGTGCATTGGTCTGTTGTTTCCACACACGTTAGATGTGGCCTTCTGTTCTCAAGGACCAGATAACTTTACACAGCACTGATGTGGCTTGTTTTAGAATTGATCTGCTTCAAAGGCTACCTTGGGAAACTGGACCTTTTGTACTTTTACAAGGTCAAAAGTAATAGGAAAGTTTTGAATCTGTGTTATCTTCTGATATTCTTTTTGCTTCAGAGGCTACTTGTCCAACACAGAAACCCAAGAGTCACTCATACCTCTTCTTTTTCTATAACTTAATCCGATCAGATGACAGTTCCTATGTATTCTAGACCTATGACATCTCTGAAAGCAATGCCTTATGCCCAACCTTACTTTTACTGGCTGATTTCAGTTTCCAATTTTATCAGTATTAACTTTTTCTCTGCCTACAGTCTCATCTGTCCTTCTAATACATCTGTCACATTGTCATTGTAGGGCTATCATGTTTTATCTGCATAAAATGCTTTCATGACTCTCATCGCTTAAATGATCAAACAAAGTCTTTAGTTGTCCCATATTGGTCCCTCAGCAAGCCACAATGAGACCCAGTTCTATCCACCGCAGTCCCACATCAACCTGGGGAACACCCTGGGTCACAATGCCAGCCATGCTGGGATCCATCACCACCTGTCAGCATGCCAGCAGCCATTGGACCCAGGCAGAAACTGGCAGCAAACTGGGCCTGAGACCAGTCCTGTGTAAAAGCATACCCACAGTAGTTGAACCCATCATAACAGATGGGGCCTCACAGCCCACATAGTGAGCATGCGTGGAATATATAGCTCTGATGACCAGAGAGGAGCATGTTGCTGGGCCCCATAGAACATTTCCTGTGTGCTGTGCTAACTCGCTTCAGTCATGTCCAACTCTTTGCAACCCTGTGGACTGTAGCCCCGCCCCATTCCCCCAGCTCCTCTGTCCATGGAATTCTCCAGGCCAGAATACTAGAGTGGGTTGCTGTGCCCTCCTCCAGGGAATCTTCCAGAGCCAGGGATCAAACCCATATCTCTTATGTCTCCTGCATTGGCAGGCAGGTTCTTTGCCACTAGCGTTACCTGGGACGCCAGGACATCTCCAACATAAGGCCAATTCTCCAAGATCATAAAATGTAATCTACCTACGTATATATATATATATATATATATACATATATGTATATGTGTGTGTGTGTGTGTATATATATATATATATATATATATATATATATATAAACAGAGAATTTGGCAAAATGAGCAGACAGAAAAATATATTTTAATCAAAGGAACAAGATGAAACCTCTGAGAAAGAAATAAACATAATGGGTATAACCTATCTACCTGATAAAAAGTTCAAGATAACCAACATGGACCTAGTATTTAGGACACAGAACTCTGTTTAATATTATATAACAACTTTAAATGGGAAGAGAATTTGGAAAAGAATAGATACATGTATATGTGTAACTGAGTCACTTTGCTGTATAACTAATACAACATTGTTAATCAGTTGTACTCCAACATAAACATTTTTCTTTTTAAAGTTTAAGGTAATTATCATAAACATGCACACCAAACTCAGGAGATGATAGAATGGACACAGTGAGAATTTTAGAAAAGTGTTAGAAGCTGTAAAGGAGAACTATACAGAGCTGAAGAATATAATAACTGAGTGAATAAATAGGGTGGTAAACTGGACAGATACAAGCAAAAGAATCAGACTGGACTACTTTCTCACAGCACATACAAAAATAAATTCAAAATAGATGAAAGAGTTAAATGTGATACTTGAAACTATAGAACTTGATATTTGATATAGATATAGATACTTGAAACTATGGAAGAAAGCAGAGAGCATGCTTTTTGACATTAGTCTTAGAAATATTTTGGGGGAATATTTCTCCTCAGGCATGGGAAACAAAAGCAAAAATAAATAGGACTGTATCAAACATGAAACAAAAAGGCAGCCTATTGAATAGAAGTTATTTTTTAAATGGTATATCCAAAATATACAGGGAAATCATACAACTCAACATCAAAAAGCAAACAGAAACAACCCAATTAAAAAATGGACAGAAGACCTGAATATACATTTTTCCTGAAAAGGCATACAGTTGGCTAACAGGCACATGAAAAGCTGTTCAACATCTCTAATTATTAGAGAAATGCAAATCAAACCTACAAGGAGGTACCATCTCACACCTGTCAGAATGGCTATCATAAAAAATACAACAAATAACAGAAAAGAGAATGCTCATTCACTGTTGGTGGGAATGTAAATTGATGTGGTCAGAATGGAATACAGTATGGAGGTTCCTCAGAAAGTTGTAAATAGAACTGCTACATGACCCAGTGAGTCCACTTCTGAATATATATACAACAAAATAAAAAAACACTAATTTGAAAAGATAAATGCCCCCCAAGGTTCATTGCAGCATTATTTACAATGGTCCAGATAATGTTAGCAACCTATGTGTCCATTGATAGATCAATGGATAAAGAAGTGGTATGTATATACAATGGAATATTACTCTGCGTTAAAAAATGAAATCTTGCAATTTTCAACAACATGGATGGATCTAGAGGAAATTATGCTAAGTATAACAAAGACAAATACTGCCTGATGTCACTTATATGTGGACTCTACAAATAATACAAAATGAAAATAGGTTCAAGGATGAACAAACAAGCAGTTGCCAGAGAGGTAGGTGGTTGGGAAAAATAGGTGAAAGTGATTAAGAGGTAAAAGCCTCAGTTGTATAATAAATGGTATGTCATGTACAGCATGATGAATATGTCAGAAATATTCTAGTAATTTAGTATGGGGACATATGTTTACTAGACATCATAGTTTTTGTTTCATAATGTACTCAAATGGCAAGTCACTATGTAGTATACCTAGAATTAATAATTAAACTTAAAAAAAATCTAGTCTCTAGGATGGCACACAAAGCCTTTGGTTATCTGGTCCCTGCCTAAATTTCCAGCCTTATTGATGGAAGATTCTGTTTTTATTCTCTAGCCACACTGAATTATAGGTTCCTGGAAGGATAATGTGGTTTCATGCATCCATGCTTCTCACCGCACTTTATAATTGCAGTGCCCTACTCTACCCTGCCATCTTACCTCATAAAGGTTCTGTGCAAGTACCATTTCCACACTGAAGCTTTTCCTGACCACTCCTCTGTTGTCGGTACACCTACTTCATCCTATGGACACTTCCATCTTTTTTGGGGGGGCGCCGTGCTGCACAGCATGTGGAATCTCAGTACCTCAACCAGGGATTGAATACACAGTTCTTGCAGTGGAAGTTTGGAGTCTTAACCATTGAACTACCAGGGAAATCTCCACACTTCCATCTTTGCATCTGTAAAATCTTTATTGAGTTAATTGTTTACATATCTGACTTACCCAGTTAGATTATAAACTTTTGGGGGTATAAAAGTGAATATATAGAAAGAGAAAAGAATTTACAAAAATTTATAAATTTTCAGAAGTAGATACCAAAACGTCACAAAAGCTGGAACTGCTATACACACACACACACATACACATATATACACATACACACAGAAGATTATATATGTATATTACATCATTAACAGGTCAACACTATAACTCTTTCACTATGCATTTTTGACTACCTGTTTCTTTGAATTGTGTTAAGACCGCTTCATATGAGATCTCCTCTCTTAGCAAAATTTTAAAACAGTATTGTTAACTATAGGTACAGTGTTGTACACCAGATTTCTAGAACTTAATCATCTTGCCTAATGGAAGCTTTATTCTGTTTAAAAGCAACTCTCCTTTTTCCTTCCCCCAGAACTTAACCACCACCATTTTATTCCCTGTTTGTGTTTACTGTGGTTAGATATTTCATAAAAGTGGAACTGTGCAGTATTTGTGCTTCCCTAATTGGCTTATTACACTTAGCATAATGTCCTCAAGGTTTATCCATGCTAACACATATGGAAGAATGTATTTTTTATAGCTGGATAATATTCCATTACATGTGTATACTATATATTTTTTTCCTTTTGTTGATGAACATTTAGATTGTTTGCACATTTGGATATAATAATGCTACAAATATCTCTTCAAGATCCTGATTGTAATTCTTTTGAATATCCACCCAGAAGTAGGATTACTGGATCATATGTTAGTTTCATTTTTAATTTGGCACGAAGGGCACTTCCATACTGTTTTGCATATCAGCTGCACCACATTACATGCTCACCAACAATGTACAGAGTTCCAGTTTTTCCACGATTTGAACACTTATTATTTCTTGTTGTTTTTAATAATAGGCGTAATAACAAGTGTGAGGTGACATTTACTGTGGTTTTGATTTACATTTCCCTGATGACTAGTGATCGCAAGTATCTTTTCATATAACTGTTGAGCATTTGTACATCTTCTCTAAGAAATATCTATTCAAGTCTGTTACCATTTAAAATTTTGGTTCTTTGTGGGCTTGCTGTTGCATTGTAGAAGTTCCCTATATATTATGAAGATTAATTCCCTATGAAATATATGATTGCAGATACCTTCTTCCATTCCATAGGTTGCTTTTCATGCTGTTGTTTCCCTTATTGTGCCATTTATCTTGATATAGTCCCACTTACCTACTTTGCTTTCATTCCTTATGTTTTTGGTCATGTGCGTGCAAAAGCATTGCTGTAGAGCAGTGTCTTAAAGATTTCCCCCTATATTTTCTTCTAGAAAACTTTTGCAGTTCCTCATCTTACCTTTAAGTCTTTAGTCTGTTTTTTGTTGATTTTTGTGTGTGATATAATATCATTCTTCTGCATGTAGATATTCAGTTGTGCCAGCACCATTTCCCCATTGTGTAATGTTGGCATCTTTTTGAAGATGAGTTGACCATATATGTGAGTTTATTTCCGGGCTCTCTATTCTATTCCATTGGTCTATATATCTTCTTTTTTGTTTTTTTAATATTTATTTCTTTGGCTGAATTTGGTCTTAGCTGCAACACGCAGGATCTAGTTCCCTGACTGGGTATCAAACCTAGGCCCCTGCATTGAGAGTGCACAGTTTTTACCACTGGACCACCAGTTCAGTGCAGCTCAGGCGGTCCGTCGTGTCCAACTTTTTGCGACCCTATGGACTGTAGTACGCCAGGACTCCCAGTCTATCACCAACTCCCAGAGTTTACTCAAACCCATGTCCATTGAGTTGGTGATGCCATCCAACCATCTCATCCTCTGTCGTCCTTTTCTCTTCCCGCCTTCAATCTTTCCCAGCATCAGGGTCTTTTCAAATGAGTGATTTCTTCGTATCAGGTGGCCAAAGTATTGGAGTTTCAGCCTCTGCATCTGTCCTTCCAATGAATATTCAGGACTGTTTTCCTTTAGGATGGACTGGTTGGACCTCAGATTTCTCAAGAGGCAGGTCAGGTGGTCTGGTATTCCAATCTCTTTTTTTTAGAAAAGTATTCTTAAACATGAATGTCAATTGAAAGTTATTTGAAATTATTCCTTGAAGAGTATAGTTTTCCAGTTTATCTGAAACCAGAACCAATCTATTTTTGCGTTAGACAGTTGATCTTTTATAGTATTTTAAAATAGGAAAAATTATGTCCTTTATGTTGACCTTCATTTTAACCATTTTCAAAGATCTTCATTTCTTTCTATATTCAGGTTTCTGTCTGAGCATATACTTCTGCCTGAAGAAATTTTTTTAACATTGAGTATAGTGCAAGTCTTCTTGTAATTAGTTCTCTATGCTTTTTTTGTCTGAGTTTATTATTTCTTGTTAATTTTTAAAGATAGGTTTTGTTGAGCATAAAATTCCTGATGACAGTTTTTTGTTTTTGTTTGTTTCAGCACTTTAAAGATGTCACTTCTGGCTTACATAGTTTCAAATGAGAATTAAGCTGTAATTATTATCTTTGATTTCTCTAGGATTATTTCTTTTTCCTCTGGCTACCTTCAACATTCTCTCTTTATTTTGTAATTTTTAACAGTTTTAACATGATGTGTTTATGTGTTTTCACATGCTATTTATCCTGCTTGGCATTTTCCAAAATTCTTGGATGTGTGATAATTTGTCTTTTATTATTTTTCCAAAAATATCAGCCATTATGTTTTTAAATTATTTTTATAAAGAAATTATTTCTTCAACCCTATTCTCTCTGTTGTTAGTCTTATATGATACCAATTACATACATAAATGACCATTTTATATTGTTCCTCATCTCAGCTCTTTGATGCCCTGTTCAGATTTGTCTTTTTTCTCTCTTTGGCCAGTTACTATTGGTTTATTTTTTAGTTCACTGATGAGTCAGTTAAAGGCTTTCTTCATCACTGTTACTGTGGGCTTTTTCCTTAATGCCTGAGAAAGTTTTGAATTTTACATAAAATTTTAATATTTGGTAAGACAGATTAATTTACAAAGATTAAAATTTATTTCTTTTTTGATTGTTGTAAGACACTCACCAAGAGATCTACCCTCTTAACAAATTTTTAAGTGCACAATACAATATTATTAACTATAGGTACCAGGTTTCACAGATCTTTAGGACTTAATCATAGATGCAAAAATCCTCAACAAAATGCTAATAAACCAATTCAGTAGCACATTAACAGGATCATACACCATGACCAAGTAAGATTTATCCCTGGAATGAAAAGATGATTTAACATAACCAAATCAATTAATATGATCCCCCACACTGACAGAATGAAGGATAAAGTTCACATGATCATCTCAATACATGGAAAGGGAGTATTTGACAAAATTTAACACCCTTCCATGATAAAACTTTCAAGCTATTTATTGACGGAATTTATTTTAATATATTGCAGGACACATGTTACTGTGTTTTAACTTACATATCAATATCATTCGTTTTTATAGTTTCCATTGCTCTGCTGAAGTTACCCATGCGTCCTTGCATGCTATCCATCTCTGTTAGATGGACATATTTAGATAAACATATTAACTGCACTTGTTTTAAATTCTCTGTCAGAGCCTGATTCTATTAATTGTTTTGTCTCTTAATAATGGGTTGTTTTCTTATATATGTGTGTGTGTGTTTGTTTGCGTCTCATAATCTAACTGATGGCAGACTTGACTGTAGGGCAATACAGAGCGATATAAACAATCATCATCTTTAACGATGATAGTCATCTTTATGTTCACTATTTCACTTAGCAATTCAAGTTTTAAATTGTTGCCACAGGTATTGTAGAATTATATAAAACTACTTCTATTGAAGGCTTATGTTTCTGTACTTTGCTTGGTTGATCTTAAAGAAGTATGACCATTTTACATTTCTTTTACTTCATTATAACTTGACCACAGAACTTACAGTGTCAAAGTAAATTTTTAGAGATGATGATAAAGATAATGGTACTTATTGTTGTTAGTATTCACTCATTAAGTCATGTCCAATTCTTTGCAACCCCATGAAGGGTAACCCGTGCAAGCTCCTCTGTCCATGGGATTTCCCAGGCAAGAATACTGGAGGAGGTTGCCATTTCCTCCCCTAGGGGATCTTCCCAACCCAGGGATTGAACCTGCGTCTCCCTGCATTGGCAGGCAGATTCTTTACCATTGAGCCACCAAGGGAACCCAGCTGTGGTGAGGAATAACTAATTGCAAAGTGGCCTTAGCTGTTATACTTAATATTTGAAACAGAATAAATACCAAAAAAAAAAAAACAAACAAACTGAGTTGGTCGATACACACATGAAACATTTATACTTTCTGTTTGCTCTTTCAGAATTGAGAAATAATTCACTTTACATATTATTTACCCACTTAAAGTATATAGTTCATTGGTTTTTAATATGTTCACTGAATTGAACATATTAAACCATCACAACAGCCTAATTTTAAAATGTTTTTATTTCACCAACAGGAAACTCCATGCCTATTAGTTGTCATTACACATCCCTACAGCCCTTTCCCACCAAACCTAGGCAGCCATTAATCTATTCTATAGATTTGCCTGTTCTGGATATTTCCTATAAATTGAACCATATAAAATGTTGTCTTCTGTGATTGATTTCTTTCACTTAGCATAATATCTTTAAGGTTTATCCAGGTCATAGCATGTATCAGTACTTATTCAATTTCATTGCCCAATAATAATCCAGTGTATGGGCATTCCATATTTTGTTTATCCATTCATCAGGTGATGGACGTTTGGGTTATTTCCACCTTTTAGCTATTGTAAACAGTGATGCTGTGAACATTTGTGTACAAGTTTTTGTTTGAATATCTGTTTTCAATTTTCTTGCTATATATCTAGGAGTGGAATTTATGTTTTATGTGATTACTCTATGTTTAACTTTTTGAGGAACTGTCAAGCTGTTTTCCAAAGTGGTTGCAACATCTTCCTTTCCTACCAGCAATGTTTGAAAATTCCAATTTCCCGCATCATCACCAAGCTTTGTTTTTTTTCTCTGTCTTTTCTATTATAGCTATTCTAGTGGGTGTGAAGGGGTATCTCCTTGTGGTTTTGACTTGCATTTTCCTAATGACTAATGATGTTAAGCGTCTTTTCATGTGCACATTTGCTCCTTGTATATCTTTGAAGAAACATCTGTTCAAACGCTTTGCCCAATTTTTTATTGGTTTACTTGCCTTTTTTATTGTGGCAAAATATATGCAACGTAAGAGTAATCATTTTAGCCTTTTTAAAGTATACAGTTCTGAGACTTTAAAGTAAGTAATTCACACTGTTGTCTACCCACCACCACTCTTCATCTCCAGAACTTTTTCACCTTCCCAAACTGAAACTCTATACACGTTAAACACTAATTCTCTTTTGTTCTTTACCTCGGTCCTTGACAATTACCGTTTTGTGTCTCTATATTTGACTATTCTGTGTACCTCATATTAATGATACCTTATAACATTTGTCCTTTTGTGACTGGTTTATTTCACTTAGCATCCTGTCTTCAAAGTACTTTAATGCAGCATATATCAAAATATCCTTCCCTTTTCCCCTCTATTTTTTGGCCATGCCACAAGGCATGTGGGATCTTAGTTCCCTGACCAGGGGCCAAACCTGAGCCCCCTGCAGTGAAAGCTCAGAGTCTTAAGAATTGGACTGCCAGGGAAGTCCCCAGTATCATTTTTTCAAAAGACTGTTCATTACTCATTGATCTGTATAGGCATTCTTTTCCCTTTTATTTAATTTGAAGTGAGGTACAATTTATATGGGTCACTAGAAAAGTATAGGGGAAAAAATTTGTAAGGTCGTGGTTTTTAGAAGCTAAACTTTTAGTTAAATATTCATGTTTCTTTTGAGTACAATGTGATAATGAACTTAAGTTTCTGTTTCACAACAAAGTCTTGACGGGTATATTTCACATTTTCAGAATGTGTTTAACCTTATCATTTGCAAGTATAAGCCACTAGTATGATTCTTGGACAGGCTTTCCAGGTGGCACTAGTGGTAAAGGACCCACCTGCCAATGCAGGATATGTAAGAGACGTGGGTTCGATCCCTGGGTCGGGAAAGATTCTCTGGAGGAGGGCATGGCAACCCACTCCAGTATTCTCACCTGGAGAATCCCATGGACAGAGGAGCTTGGCAGGCTATAGTCCATAAGTTCACGAAGAGTCAGACACGACTGAAGGGATTTAGTACATGCACACACACATGCTTCTTGGATAAATACTTGTAAATTCGAGTATACAGAAAGGTAACTGAGTTTTTAAATGCATTTTCTGCTGAACAGGATAGATTAAAATGTAAACGTCCTTTACCAAAAGAAATTAATATTACATTATCTTTCAATTTCTCTTTCATACCCAATAAAACTTTTAGTAAATGGAAATGAAGCAGCTAGAGATCCCACATCCTGAGGTGTGTTTTAGTGGGAAAAGTTTCTGGCCTGTCAGTTTTAAATAATCCAAGAAAAGAAGTGTTTACCATGATTTTGCTTTTAGACATGAACTGAAAAAAAATTACACTTATATTCTGATCACAGCTACTAGTGTCCCACCAATGATAGTGACAAAAGAAATTTTCTACCTCTAATTAACAAATTTAGGATGAACCAGTTGAAACATTGAAGACCAAAGATCATTAAAGATTATCTAATATTTAGCCCTCAAAGTGTTTGTTTGACACATAGTGTGTTTAAAGTTAAACTTGGGTTCCTTCATTTTATTAAATAGAAGGATTTAAAATAAAAGATTGAACTTGAAATTTTCCTTGAAATCCAAATCCTCTGGCAATACGGGATCTGCATTCCCAAGTGCTAATTATAGGCTGAAACTGAAATGTATTCTTTAGATCATCACTCTCTTTTCTCTCTGAGACTGAGATGTTGTTCAAATGAACAATTACTATTAGGTATTACACTTAACTGGAGAAGGGAATGGCAATCCACTCCAGTACTCTTGCCTGGAGAATCCCATGGGCGGAGGAGGCTGGCAGGCTACAGTCCATGGGGTCACAAAGAGTCAGATACAACTGAGCGACTCACACACACACACACATATTACACTTACACTTGTGTTTCATGTAGCAGCCCATTTCATGCGTGTTATTTGCTGGACCTTCATTCATTTATGTTCTTGCTGGACCTGATCCATACTCACCCAAGTGTATTTTCCTAAGACTGTCTTAACAAATTTTCATAAACCTGTGGCTTAAAATAACAAAAACTTCTTTTCCCATTCTTCAAGTGGCTGGATATCTGAAATCAAGATGTTCACCTGTTTGCCTCTTTCTGGAGGCTCTAGAGGGTATATGTTTCATGCCTCTGTGTTAACCTCTGGTGGCTACAGGCAATTCTTGGCATTCCTTGTCTTGTAGATCCATCATTCCAATCTCTGCCTCCTTCTTCACATCACTTTCTTATCTGTGTTTGACTGTCTCAAATACCCCCCTGCCTTTTTTCTATAAAAATACCTGTCATTGGATTTGGAGGCCCACACAAATCCAAAATGATCCAATCTCAAGATTCTTAATTCCATCTATAAGATTCTTTCTCCATATAAGGCAATATTCTTTTGTTCAAGGGGTTAGGACTCTTTTGGGGGCTACTATTACATCCCCACTGTACAGATAAGAAAACTGAATCCTAGACAGGTTAAGTAACTCATTCAGAATCATACAACTAGTTTATGAGACAGAGTTGATTCAAGAACCCTAGTCTATGGAGTCTAAAAAGTCCTTTCTGCCATCATATGCTACCATCACTTCTGCTCACTTTATTTTCCAAATAAATAGAGAATAAACAGATATAATATGTTGCCTGTAGCTTTATTTGATTGTCATTTTGTTATTTTGCCTGATGGAGACCTTTAGAAGTCACATTTCATTTCAAAATGATCATCACAGTAAGTCTAGCTATGATATGTCATCATTCAAAGATATTACGGAGTCATTGATTATATTACTATGGAATTCTATTTTTTGTAGAATTTATCTGAATGTGGTTAGTGAGCCACTTTGTGGTTCACTGTCTGACTAAGCTATTGTCAGAGTAGTTTCCAGTAGATAAATTGTATTCTACCACTACCCCTATTTTGTTGAGGGTACTTTAAGTTTAGTTCTCAGTGGTAAGAGTGGATTTGTACTGAGCCATCTATATCCTCCCCCACCCTTTCTTTGTAGCCCTCTCTGACCTAAACACACACACACACACACACACACACACACACACATATGAACATGCTGTGTTATAGTCTTCCTGTCCCAGTCTACAGCTATCAAAGAATGAGCCAGCTAATAGACCAAGATATCAAATCCTGATTTTTGACACATTAACACTATCTTGAAAAGAAAAATAAGTACCATTTTCAATATAAGTTCAATGAAAGAGTAAAAATGTTATCATAAATTAATCTCACCCTGGTTTCTTTTCATTGTGCTCTAAGGTTTCAGTCGCCTTGACACTTGAATATATAAGCTACAAACTTACACAATGGCAATTATAATTTGTCCATGTCCACTTTGGGAAACCTACAAGTTCTGAAATGAGGAGCTAGGAAATTTGAACATCCAGCAAAATCACCCTGTACCATTCATTATCTGAGATGTAGAAGTTTATTCCTTTTGGTGTAAATTATTTGAGTTTTTGCTCAAATGATGCAGTGTGTTAGTTTTCAAGGACTGCTATACAAATTACTACAAACTTGGTCGCTTAAAAACAAAGATTTATTTTCTTACAGTTTTCGGGGCTGGAAGTCTGAGATCAAAGTGTCAGCCACATTGCTTTTTGTGTTTTTTTTTTTTTGAGGTCTGTCTTCTTGGCTTGGAGATGGTCACCTGCTTGATGCTGTTTCACATGGTCTTTTCTCTGTGCACTCATCCCTCGTGTCTCTCTGTGTGTTCTAATCTCTTTTCATAAGGGCACCAGTCATATAGGATTTTGGCCTACCCTGATACCCTTTCAGTTCAGTTCAGTCGCTCAGTTGTGTCTGACTCTTTGCAACCCCATGGACTGCAGCACATCAGGCTTCTCTGTCCATCACCAACTCTCGGAGTTTACTCAAACTCATGTCCATTGAGTCAGTGATGCCATCCAACCATCTCATCTTCTGTCATCCCCTTCACCTCCCGCCTTCAATCTTTCCCAGCATCAGGGTATTCAATGAGTCAGTTCTTCACATCAGGTGGCCAAAGTATTGGAGTTTCAGCTTCAGCATCAGTCCTTTCAATGCATATTCAGGACTGATTTCCTTGAGGATGGACTGGTTGGATCTCCTTGCAGTCCAAGGGACTCTCCAGAGTCTTCTCCAACACCACAGTTCAAAAGCATCAATTCTTCAGTGCTCAGCTTTCTTTATAGTCCAACTTTCACATCTATACATGACTACTGGAAAAACCACAGCTTTGACTAGACAGACTTTGTTGGCAAAGTAATGTCTCTGCTTTTTAATATGCTGTCTAGATTGGTCATAACTTTTCTTCCAAGGAGCAAGCATCTTTTAATTTCATGGCTGCAGTCATCATCTGCAGTGATTTTGGAGCCCAAAAAACTAAAGTCTGTCACTGTTTCCATGGTTTCCTCATCTACTTGCCATGAAGTGATGGGACCAGATGCCATGATCTTAGTTTTCTGAATGTTGAGTTTTAAGCCAACTTTTTCACTCTCCTCTTTCACTTTCATCAAGAGGCTCTTTAGTTCTTCTTC
Organism: Bos mutus; assembly: GCF_027580195.1. Taxonomy (NCBI): domain Eukaryota; kingdom Metazoa; phylum Chordata; class Mammalia; order Artiodactyla; family Bovidae; genus Bos; species Bos mutus. The sequence goes on along the minus strand of NC_091646.1, from coordinate 71,592,690 downwards.
ACTTTCTGCCATAATGGTAGTATCTGTGTATCTGAGGTTATTGATATTTCTCCTGGCAGTCTTGATTCCAGATTGAGCTTCATCCAGCCCAGCGATTTCTCATGATGTACCCTGCATATAAGTTAAATAATCACGGTGACAATATACAGCCTTGACATACTTATTTCCCTCTTTGGAACCAGTCTGTTGTTCCATGTCCAGTTCTAACTGTTGCTTCCTGACCTGCATACAGATTTCTCAGGAGGCAGGTCAGGTGGCCTGGTATTCCACCCTCTTTAAGAGTTTTCCACAGCTTGTTGTGATCCACACAGTCAAAGGCTTTGGCATAGTCATTAAAGCAGAAGTAGACATTTTTCTGGAACTCTCTTGCTTTTTTGATGATCCAGCGGATGTTGGCAATTTGACCTTTGGTTCCTCAGCCTTTTCTAAATCCAGCTTGAAGATCTGGAAGTTCATAGTTCACGTACTGTTGAAACCTTACTTGGAGAATTTTGAGCATTACTTTGCTAGCTTGTGAGATAAGTGCAATTGTGCAGTAGTTTGAGCATTCTTTGACATTGCCTTTTTTAGGGATTGGAAGGAAAACTGACTGTTTCCAGTCCTGTGGCCACTGCTGAGTTTTCCATGTTTGCTGACATATTGAGTGCAGCACTTTCATAGCATCATCTTTTAGGATTTGAAATAGCTCAACTGGAATTCCATCCCCTCCACTAGCTTTGTTTGTAGTGATGCTTCCTAAGGCCCACTTGACTTTGGATTAAAGATTTACTGAGCATGGCCCAGCCCATTAGAACAGAACCCAGTTTCCCCCTCAGTCAGCCTCTCCCATCAGGAAGCTTCCAAAGTCTGTAAGATCATAGTAAAAGCAGGAGAATTCCAGAAAAAGCATCTACTTCCACTTCGTTGACTATGCTAAATCCTTTGACTGTGTGGATCACAACAAACTGTGGAAAAGTTTAAAACCATGTTAACTTTTATTTTCCTATACTTACTACTCTCTATAACTCACATTTAGAAGAGAAAAGAAAATTAAGGAATTTTCTGCTTAATTTCTTATCAATTTTCTGTTTTATATATACATTTTTCGTCCTTGCTTTGAAATAACTGGATTAAATTCAAGGTAAATGAACTTGTCCTAGCATGGTTAGACAAAAGACTAAAATCAAAGCAACCTCAGTTTTTTCCACCTTCTTGAGATCTGAGGTAGAGAAAGAAGATTAGCATAAATCTCTGCTTCTCCCTTATTTTTACCTGCCCTCTTTACTTACAGCAGGATATCAAGGCTTCTAGAAACCTTGATATACATCCCTCTTCTCCACTTATGTTCATACCCCCTACCCCTTATAAGACAGTAAATATCAACAGTGAACTGGTGTTGTAAAAACTGTCTGATTATTCTTCCTTTAGGCAGAGGTAATTAAGTTCAAACCTAGGAACCTGTTGGGAAAGAAAATTCTAAATGCAAATGTACCTTTTCTTCACTTGTAAGTCTTATCCACTCTGCCTTCTCAGAATGTGTGTGTGTGTGTGTGTATTAGTTGCTTAGTCGTGTCCGGCTCTTTGCAACCCCATAAACTATAGCCCACCAGGCCCCTCCATCCATGGGATTCTCCAGGCAAGAACCCTGGAGTGGGTTGCCATTTCCTTCTCCAAAAGGAACTATAGAAGAAAGAAAGTGAAGTCGCTCAGTCATATCCGACTCTTTGTGACCCCATGGACAGTAGCCTACCAGGCTCTTCCATCCATGGAATTTTCCAGACATGAATACTGGAGTGGGTTGCCATTTCCTTCTCCATGAGAATGATATATCAAGAGAGAAAATTTGAGTTATAAAGTGAAACATCTGAACATTCAAAGATTTATTAAATTTAGGTGTACTCTTTCATTTAATTCTTGAGGGGTATATTTTTACTTAAACTACTGGCAGTAGCTATTTGCTCTCAACAGTTGGTTAATTACCTCAGTGGACCAGAGAAAACTTTTCTGTCTCTAAATCCCCAGTTATTTGCCTCTTGAGAGATAGGTGTTTAATGACAAAAAGCCTTTCTTCAGTTGAGTCTGTTTGGATAACATTGCCCCCATGCTGCCCCTCTCTTTCCCTACAGATTACTAAGGAACTCATCTGGTTAAGTCATCCTCTGTGAAGAGATTAGAAGGGTAGGATTCATCTCATTGCCCCTACTGTGATGTGTCAGAGCTTGATCATATTGCCCACCTACTCAATACAGACAGAAACACTGGGGGGCACTAAAATAGTATATAGATGCCTGTGCCATTGGAGAAGGCAATGGCAGCCCACTCCAGTACTCTTGCCTGGAAAATCCCATGGACAGAGGAGCCTGGTAGGCTGTAGTCCATAGGGTTGCTAAGAGTCGGACATGACTGAGCGACTTACCTTTCACGTTTCACTTTCATGCATTGGAGAAGGAAATGGCAACCCACTCCAGTGTTCTTGCCTGGAGAATCCCAGGGACGGCGGAGCCTGGTGGGCTGCCGTTTATGGGGTCGCACAGAGTCAGACACGACTGAAGCGACTTAGCAGCAGCAGCAGCCTGTGCCATTGTGGTATGAAAACAATTAAATTTGTCTTCAAGTAGATAATGTATGGTATCACAGCCTTAATGATTTTGACTCTTCAGGAGGTAGAAACATAGACTAAATTGGACTAGCATCCACTCAGACTGGACATGAATGTCAGGGTGAAAATAAGGACAGGATTATTTAATAAACAGTTTGGACA